>NW_008796111.1:2866539-2919250 GCF_000699145.1 Aptenodytes forsteri | reverse complement strand
CGAGTCCGAGGTGGCACCTCGGGTGGGGGACGAGGCTGCCCGGCCGGCTCCAGCCCTCACCCCTCGGCAGGGCCAGGCAGGGTGGGCCTTCCCCACACGGGGTGCAGGTGGGTGCCGATGCAGCGGGGAGTGGGTGCCGATGCAGCGGGGGGTGGGCGCCCGCGCTCCCGCCAGACAGCCCGTCTGAACTGTAAGACTTGGGCCATTGTGGGCACGACTCTGCCCAGGATTTCGGGGTGCAGCGAGGCAGGTTTGTCGGCTACAAGCCCCACAAAGCAGTGCCTCCTCCTGAACACACTTCGTTTGACTCGGCCGTTGGTTTTCGGGTTTCTGGTCTCTTTGGTGGCTTCTTGGACCTGTCCCAAATCGGCAGGTCTGCGTGGGCTTGGTTCACACTGCGTTTGTTTGCCAGCCCTTTTCCAGCCGTGCAGGACTCGCTGGAGATGCTTCCTTCCCTGCGCACGCCCCCAGGACCTGAGCAGTTGCTGCAGGCGGGCACAGATGCTGTGGCTGGACCAAGAGCTGAACGTGGCTCCTGCCAGGCAGCAGGGCAAACCTCGTGCCTGGGTTTCCCACACACTTGTAAACAGCATCGTTTTTAGCAAGACAAGTCATTTAAGGCCCAGCTTTGTCCCTCCCTGGGGAGGTGGGAAAGGTCTCCGGTTATAATCCACCCCTGCCAGCATGGCAATCCCTACTGTTATCCTCCTAGTTATTTTAGATGGGTTTTATTTAGAGGCCTGTACTAAAAAGAGGGAACGGCATACCAGGGTTTCCCCTGTGTGGAGCAGGTGATTTCTTTCCTCCCTCGGCTCAGGTGTGGGCAGGGTGGAGTTTGCTACAGCTGCTTCCTTATATAAAGGGCAGGTTGAGGCACAAACTGCCCCTAAGGAGGGGATGTGGGGAATGCTAGAGCAGCTGGTGTGGAGCCTTCCTTGTCCTGGGAGAGGTAAGAAAAGCTGCCTCTGCAGTTTACTTCATTTTTTTTTTTTTTGTGTCTCAAACAGCACAGTTTAATGTTGTGAAGGACTTTGCTCTTTTAAGAGTTTGACTGAAGATCTGGTGGGGGACAAGCCCTGGGCTCAGCATGGCTTCTTTGTGCCCCTTGGCTGCTGGTGGGGCTGTGTAGGAGGGCTGGGCTAGTCCCAGCACTGAGGTGTGTGGGGCAAAGCCATGCTGGGCACGTCCACCCCCTCTGCAGTGCTTGTTACCGGCCCCTTCCTGAGCTGGGGATGCAGTTGGGGCTGCCCAGGACAGCAGATCTCAGCCCCTTGGACCATGGCCCTGAGGAGCCCAGGCCATCCTGGGGTGAATACACCTGAGCTCTCCGAGTGCCAACGGGATGATGAATGCAAAGGCTGAAAGCTAACATTGGACTTAAATATTATCTGGTACAATCTGAGATATAATGGTAGATGTGAGAGGCAGACTACTTAGGTGTAATTAATTATTCTGCTAGCAACCTTGGAGCTGCACAGTTAAAGCAATCACAGTTATTACCAAGTGGTGTTTTCTTAAGGTGAAATGCCCTGTTGGGAGGAGATGGGTTTTAAATGTGTTGGTACCTGTCTGAGCCTCTGCTGTCACCTGTTGGTGACCGGGCTGGGGTTTGGGTGCTGTGACGTTGAGTTGGTGTTGGTGGAGTTTGAGTTTGTTCAGCAACTGCTTGGAGACACTCAGCCCTGAGGGACAGCAGGCACCAGCAGCTGTTTGAGGGTGAGTGTGGAACTGGCTGGGGCCATCTTCAAGCGAAGGCATCGCTCTGCGGTGAGGCCTCAATTTAGCAGAGCGCTTAAAGCAGGTGTTTGGATGCCTTCACACAGGTAAGGGCTTTGCTGAAGCAGGCAGTGATGGGGAGCTTGCTTGGCAATGAAATGAGAAGGACTGATGATAGATCATGAGGTATTATAGACTTGATATTGACTGGGATATGGTTGCATTTAGTATATTTGTTCAGAACAGGCAGTGGGGGGACGGCAGGTAAGGGCTTTGCTGAAGCAGGCAGTGATGGGGAGCTTGCTTGGCAATGAAATGAGAAGGACTGATAGATCATGAGATGTTATAGACTTGATATTGCCTGGGATATGGTTGCATTTAGTATATTTGTTCAGAACAGGCAGTGAAGGAGACTGTCCTGCTTTCCCTCTGGGGCTGTACTGGTGCGAACACTGCCCTGTTCCCGTTGTGAGTGTTGTTACCTTGAGCACGATGAGAGTTGTGGTGATCAGGCTGAGTAAGGTGCTGTGCATCTGACACGAAGCAACGAGCAGGCTGAGACAGAATCATTCCTCTCATATTTATGATTTATTTGGCTGTATCTGCATTAGCATAACTTTTTAAAACCAGAGAGAAAGCCTATCGCCTATGGCTGTTGCAGGGTCTAAGGGCTGTGGTGCCCAGCACAGTGCTGCGGTCCTCGCTGCGTGGATGCTCTGGGGAAGGGGACCACGTCTCGCAGGCACTTCTCAATGGGAGGCACTGAATGCCTTTTTACGAGTGTCGCGGTCTGGAAAAGTACTGAGATGAGGCCCAACCTATGAAGAAAGAAGCAGACAGACGATTGGTTACAGCGAGCAGCTGGCCAAAGAAAATAGGTTGTAGTACGAAGAGGGCAGACCCTGCAGATTAGCGCAAGGGTTCTTTGCTTGTTTGGGAGACGTTGCTCCAGCTGAAGTTAAACACTTAACCTGTCTAAAATGAGGACTAGTTTTCTGGTTGACTTCAGGAGATTCTTATTCTGCTCTAGTAACAAGATCCTGTAACCTCACTATGGTGTGTTGGTTGTCTGACACTTTCAAATGCGGGCATGCCTTAAGATGGATTCTGAAATAAATATGCCTTGTTTTCCACAACACAGGACTTGCTTGTGTGCTTCACTGAGGGGGCCAGGATGGGCTCGGAGCTCCCAGGGAAGCCCCGGTCGGGGTCAGGGACTCCTGCATGCCCTGCCTGACAAACACAAGAGCATCCTTTCCCCAGGAATCACCTTTGAGGCGGGGAGGGGGTGAACAGATGCCCATGACAAATAAACAAAGGGGAAGTCACCCAGGGGAGAAAGGTCCCAGGGCCCTTTGGGGTGAGTGGTGGGGTTTACACACAGCTGCACGTGGCAAACCCATACAGTAGACGCAGAGTTACTGAGGTGTGCGAATGTCTTCATGTACGGAATGGGTTTACCATGGGGGGCCACGGGCTTTACCTGCCCCGACACAATTCCTTGTGCCATATATCTGCCTTGTGTAGATGTGCTGAGCTGCCTCCCTCCCGCTTCCCCCACCCTGCTCTGGCTGGATGTCAGGTTTTGCATATGTAAAAAAACACAGCAGACTTTTCCCTGAAAAGCTTGCTAGTGATCTCATTAATCAAGACAAACAAAGCTTATTTAGCTATTCCCTCTCTGGAGGAAGGCGTTCAGGTACTTGAATATGCATTTGAGTGCCTAACTTCAGACGGTTGTTTCTGAATGTTTTTGCTTTCTCACAAGTAGCAGTGGTGACATAACCCCCCTCCGGGAGGGAAAGGTGGGGGAGGCAGAACCAAGGGCTGCTAAAGTAGGTGGGCAGCCCCTGGGAGCTGGCAGGAACAATCGCCAGCCGGGCCAACTCCAACCTCCCATTAATGGTGCAGGAGTTTTTCCCTCAGAGCTGGGACTGTTAGAAAAATCCAGTGCCTGCAGACAAGGACAGCTGAGCTGCTTCTCTTGAATGTGCCTCTGCCTTCCCCCTCGTGCTCCCTGCCCACCAGCGCTGGGAACCGGGCAGGGGGAAATTTCTGCCTGGGATTGGGTTGAAGCTACAGGGGAGGAAACAGCAGTTTATTCACTCCAGTCTTGGTACAAAGCTCCCAGGTGAGAAATGTCACACTGAGCCACAACTGGCAGTAATTAAAATTAGCAGAGCCCTTGACAAAGTTGTGAGGGATGCCAGCTTCTGCCCTCAGCATGAGTAAGTGGGAAGCACCAGGTGTAGGACAGGGGACAAGTGCTATTTTAAAAAATGAGAAACCCCCTCATAATGAGGGACAGTTGAGAAGTATGGATTAGTCCCAGGCCAGTAATTAGAGTCAAGATAAGGGTGTCCTTGGGTCAAAGGTCTTATTATGACAGAGACTGGTGTTGAGAAGTCAGTGCCAGTGATGAATCCTCATCTCTGATTCTTCTAATTCATATTTTAAATGATGAACCCAAAGGTACTTCCTCTAGAGACAGCTGATGATCTTTACCATTACTCTGATGTGGTTACGGGCTGTTATGCCAGGATTTTGTCCGAGTCATGGATTTGGAGCATCGGCTGTAGCAGGACAGGAATACGGTTTGTAGGCACAAGCTTGGTGGTTTTCCTTGCAGGATGATGGAGCTGCAACGGTTGTCAGCTGCTGATTAGAAGCAGTGTTTTGCTGTTGTTCGCTGCATTTGTTATTGACAAATTAAAACCTGCAGGACACTTGCAGCCGGGACGTTGTAATGTCAGTGCTTGCTTTAAAGAATGAGGGGCAATAAAAAAAACCCTTATCACTCCTAAAACTTAAATATGTATTTGGGGGTTATTTTCATTTGGGTTTCTCAGTTATGATAATGTTTGAAATTGAAGGACTGTAAATGATCGCTTGTCAAGCATTAGTACAACCACATGCATGTTGCAAGCAGAAGCAGGTCTGTTAATGGAGGACTAATAAATCACATGAGATGCGGAAAGGCTAAGCTGGTACAGGGAAGGCAGAGCTCCCCTCATGACAGCAGAGCACATACCCCAGAGACTGGGATTTCGTGGGTCCTGTTGGTGTTGGGCTTGTTGACACTGAGGTGGGTGCTGGGGTGTGTGTGCCATAGCTGCTGGGCACTGTGAGCACCCTTGGGTGGTCAGTTAAAATTAGCTTCTGGGGGGGAGAGGTAAAGAAGAGTCGCACTGGGAGGGGGGGAAGTTTTAATTGACGTAGTTGGATTAAATGGTTTGTGCTGACTTGTGGGAGGTGTTGAGAATGAACTCATGAAAAGGGCCGAAGCAAGTATTAAGCAGCACCAGGCTCTCCTCCTGCCCTGGAAGGACCCATGCCCGGCTGCAGGGAGATGTGGCTGTACCTGCTCCTCTCCCAGCACCTGCCTGGCTCTGCCCGCCTGCTCAAAGGCAGCTTCCCAGCCTTGTATGATTTTTCACTTTAACAACAAAGCTGCCTCTAGACTCAGCCTAGTTTCTCCATCATCCATTTGATCGAATCCTTTTAGCGGGTGACAAAACACTTTCTTGAGCTCTCTTTACAGGAAACCAATCTCTATTCCTTTTTCAAAACCTCCCTCATTTACAGGACTCTAACAAATCCTGGGCCTTTTAAGTCCTCTCCTGTTTTGTTTTTTCCCCCCAAAACAACAGTGCCATGTTTGTAGATTTTTTTTCAGGGCAAAGGAGGGAATAAAATAGACAATACGGAGAGGGGTAGGGTGTACACACTGACGCACGCCACGCCGAGCATCCCCGTACAGACAAAAAACCACGCGTGCGCGCGCACATCGAGATGCAAATGATATCCGTGAAGCTATCACTTGTAAAGCTTGACAGAAAATAATGAGAAACACTAAATCTTTTATAAGGTCAACACTCAAGCAGCTGTCAAACAAGAAAAGAATTTAGCGAAAGATCCGCAAAAACTTCCATTGCCTCATTAAATCCAACAGGGCCGGGGCCCGGCGTGGTGAGGAGGCACCGGGGCGCCTCCGTTTTGTGTCAGTAATTTGCGGCGGAGGAAGAGGGAAGACGAAACAGCCAGCGCCGAAGGGGCCTTGGGGGAGGCTGGGGAATCGTTAGTGCGCCAGGAGCGGCCTCGGCTCCTAATTGGAAGCATTGGGCATTATCAACGGAGGATTTGCCTCGGCTCCCTGACAGCTCTCTAGGCCTGGAATGATAGCCCACTTGTCAGTGTAAAAGACCATTAAAAACAAACCATTTTGATTTAATTGGAGGCGGTGCGCTGGGGGCCCAGGTGAGGTGCTTCATCAGCCGATGTTGGCTGCTGATGCCTTTTTCCCCCTGTATTGATGGCTTTTTTTTTTCTCCCCTCCCTTTCAAAAACTGTCTAGGAAAGAGAAAGAGGTGCTGAAAGATCCTTCACAGCTGCATTGAGAGCGGCTTTCAATAGGGTTGTCAACAAACGCCATGACAAGTTAGGGAGAGGCAGGTATTTTTAAAACAGACGTTATTCTGTCCAAGATGAGCTGCGCTCAGAGGTGCGCGTTGGATTATTAGGGTTACAAATACTGTGGCTTTTCCTGGCAGTAGCGCACTTAACCGGTTTAATGAATGGGGTTGATTTTTCTCTCCCCACCTTTCTAATTCCAAGAACGTAGGGAAATGCAGGGTGAGGGAGTCTGGGCTAAATGATCCTTATTTGCTTCAGACCCAGGAAGGTTTCAAAAAGTGCTCAGCAATTTTTGGCTGCTGTATTTAATGCCCCATGGAGATTTGGGATTTTTTTTTTTGCTTCCTGAAAATAAGGGCCGCAGATGTTTGCTGGAGTTCACTGGTCACTTGGTCTGGGCAATAGTGTGAGTAAAGGAGAATTAACCCGTTGGAGCTGTAACCCAGCCTGTGTCGCCCTTGGCAGATGTCCTGGGGTCAGACCAGAACTGGCAGCTTTTGCACTGACCTCAAGTGTTTCTGAGATTTGAATCCTGACCCTTTTCATGCCAGGCAAGAGTTTTACTTCAAACTAAGTTGTCTGTTGGCAAATAGCATCTCTGCAGAAGGCAGAATAGGTCTGTGAATGAAACCCCAAGTCCGTTTAAAAAGCACGTCTGTGGATTTGTGTACGAAATGGTAGGTAGCACCGAAAGCAGTGGTAGGTGCTCACCTGTAACCCAACACAGCGTGTGTGGTTTTACTCTACTGCAAGCCATGAGGCTGCAAGCATCCCAAATTTGTTCCTTCATGGGTGAATATCTCCATAACAGCAATGGGCATTGGTTGCCAACAGTTGCTTGTGCTGCCTTTGGACACCAGGGCTTGGATGCAGGTGGAGCCTGCCCTGGAGATGGTCCAGGCTGTAAGGCTGCACAGGGAGGGGTGGTGTTTTCTTGTGTCAATTAGGAGAGCAATGAAAATGGCAGAGGAATGATGGGTTACCACCTCTCTGAGGGAGACATGAGGAAGGGCTGAGCATGGCGGAGGGCAGCGTTAAGGTGTGACGGAGAGGTTGCGTGTCCAGGGCATGTGCAAAGGGATACTGGGAAAGGCTGGACCATGAAAATGCTTTGCTGTGATTTGAGCAATTGCATTGCTGGAAGCTTCAGCTGTTAGGCAAAACAAGAAAACCTGCAGAATCTGCAAGAAAATGTAGTGATGGTGACTGGGGCCCAGAGCCTGCATTTAATCACAGAATGGCTGCGGTGCGGGAGGTGACATCTCTGCTGTGGTCCCAGTGGAGATGTGCAGGGATCGTGCTCAGGGTAGCTGGGTCTCTGCTGCCCACTTGGAACCCTGCAGGACGTTGTATTTTCTTTTTGCATTGTGCCTGTTGTAGGCTGGTCAGTACCGATGGCCACTGATTGTCACTGCTGGGCTGGGACCTACCAAGTTGTGGTGGCCATTGAACAGCCATCAGGTGACACTGATTTTTTTTTTTGGTCAGCCAAAAATCCCAGCTGAAGGGAGGTTTGATCTGGTACCACGGTGACAGAAAGCTCTTGAACTCATTGCTTTATTCTTTAAGCACTATTTAGGCCCCAGGAGACAAGTTTTATAACACTCCAGCTCCATGAAGTTTTGCTGCCCTCAAACCTGGGAGGATAAATGCTGTATCTGAAAAGCCAGCCCACCATGCGCTGCATGTATCAAACCTAGGTTATTTAAGCAGAATCTATGGCTTTTCTGAGGAAACAACGGTTGCAAGATTACATGAGCTGTGCTTGTCAGTTCAGCTCTTTAGACAAAAATAGAGGTAAGGCATTAAAAAAAAATGTGGAACATTTTTGTGTGTATGTGTTAAACCTCAACTGTTAATTCTGATGAAGGATCAGGCTGTGAGCAGATATCGGATCCCTGGTGAGAATCAAATTCTGGAGCCCAGAATTTTGCTGCAAAGTTTATACAGTGGGGATTCCTCTAATTACTTTCAGTGGAAATTTACCTGACAGAGCTTTCCCAGGTAATGCAAGGCATACGCAGGAGAGCCGCTCAGCCGTTGACAGAGCCTTTGATTTTGTGCCAGGTTGCAAATTAAGTCTTTTGCCAAGGTACCCGAACACTTGCTCGTCAATTGCTTATCGCTTATTCATATCGCGCATTGAGCACAGCTCGTTTCATCTGCTCGGGAAGGCAGTGCATGTTGACAAAAGTGTTGTCCAAAGTTGCTGCATTTTCTTTCCTCCCCCTGTTTGGTCAAGTAAACAAGACTATTCTTCCTGCAAAGCCACCTTGAATGTCTGTGCAAGTTGGAATTCTCTAATGAGCAAAGGAAAAACCCTGGTGTGTGTCAGTGACACGCGGTGCACGGAGCTATTTTGACACACGGGTGAATTCTGCTGCATGAGGTGTCGCTACCAGAGTCCTTCTGGATTGACTTGACAGAGCCCTGGAAATCTATTGTGGAGTGGCCAGCGTTGACTTTATTGGTTTGTATTGTGACTACCAAATATTCAGATGGAGGTAGCTGGAGCCTCACCCAGGGCTGGCACAGGCAGGGCTGTGGGGATGCTGTATTTCAGCAGCAACATCCTTTCCAGAGTTTGGTTGACACCAGGGATGTCATTCTGCCTGGGCCAGCATGATGCTAGCGATGAGTGACACAGGGACAGGACACATCTCATGAGCATGGGGGCAGGAGTATTTACTTATGTCCATGCTGGGTGTCTGAGGTACAGTCCCCAGGGAATGTCTACATCTACGAAGAAATGAAGTCTTGGTGTATAGTCCCAGCCACGTTGGCAAAACCTGAGCCCAGGAATCATGTCACTGTAGGCAGAGCAAGGCAGAGGCTCTTTGCCTTGGGGGGTAACTGAGGAAGAGGAGGGCAGTAGAAGCATCTTGCTGAGGTGAGTAAGGAGTTAACTTCTGTTTGGTTTTGTAAACAAAAAAACAAAAAAACCCCCCTCCAATTCAGCAACTTTCCCTAATGAACTGCCTGCTCCCTGCGACCTGTTTGTCTCAGCGAGCTGGAGGGCCCAGGAGACCACATGCCAGGTCGGTCCTCCAGAGCGAGACGTGGAGCAGGAGCAATGACCCGGTGTGGGAGAGCCTGTAAATCACCCGGTTAGCTTAATAGCGTGGGCCATTATTCTAAAGCAGTGGGGCTGAAACCTAAATCCAAATGAAAATACAGTCAATTTGTCTATACTTTACTGACTGGATGACTATGTAATGTCATGCAGCCTTGGCAATGTAGGGAGCAAGCAGAGGCAATTAGTGGGGAGGGCAAAGCTCCTTTGTTTTCTTCTCTTCCACTTCCTCCGCAAGCTCTAAGCATGGTGCCAGGGGATAGTCTTGCAGGGACTGAACAGAAAGTCCAGTTTAAGAGCCAGTAGTGACATCCACAACCAGTTTCTGCAGCTCTCTGTAAGGGGTCAGGGTGGAAATAGAAAAATCCTCCTTGTTGATTTTTTTATGGGTCTAAAGGAACAAAAATCTCATCTTCCTGCCGCCCCCTGCTTTGGGTTACAACTATCTCAGTAGCAGGGTGCTCTGCATTGCTCCCCCCAGGCCCAGAGCAGGCCAGACTGAAAGGCATCATGCAGGTGACAGGCAGCAACTGAGCAACGAGAAGGATGAGTGGCTTGAGGACATGTTGCCACCCTTGCACCAGCCTCAGGTCACATGGAAAGATAGTCCAAAGCACGGCTGTGGTCAGGGCAATGGAGTCTCCGTATGTTCTTGCCCAGAGTTTGAAGTTGTTCCCAGGTCACGAGCATCTTCTGTAATGGCCAGAGCAGCACAATGTCACTGAAAGCTGGTAGGAAATAATATGCAGATGGGAGTCTGCTAACAAGCCTTCTGTAAAATGATATTTTTGTGGTTGCTTTTCCAGCTCGCACAGTAGGATGGGGGTGTTATATGGATTAAAGACAGTGTTTTGGTAAACTGCCTACAGTGGTCAGTGCTAATGGCTGTCTTCCCCAGGTGATCAAGTCTTAAAAAAGCTGTAAGGTTATCCATCACCATGGAAGAGTCTGAGAAAGAGATTTCATGAGGACAGAAACACTGCAAGAACAAGCTCCCTCACCTCTTTGGAGCACTGCTCTGTTGTCACCTTTGGAGGGCTTGATAAGAGTGATTCCTAGAGTCCCTGGGTTTGATTGAAGGGTTAGGGCAGTTTGCCTTTCAAGGCCATTCCACCACCACCTATGTAGAACCCAACTTTACAGAGATGGTTAAAGCGCAGTTTGGAGGCTACCAAGTGTCTTTGGGAACCATCAACTTTCTCTGGGTTGTACTGCTTTTAACTGGGTAAATGTTTATGGATGTTCAAGAGAACTTATTTTTTTGTGGAAGAAACCATGCACTAAAACTCAACTGAGCAATGACTTTCCTGATCCAAGTTCTAACATGGGCTGTGCCTGTTAGATCTGCAGCTGGGGCCAGGCAAACCTTCCAGGTTAATGTAATGAGGAAGGAGGAGTATAGAAAATCTGCAGAGGCTCTGCAAAATGAGCTGTCCCTCCTCCCCTGGATGCTGCTCCTGGGAAGGAAGGGAAGAGGAGAAGGAGAAAGGCAGAGAGAAGAAAAGACTCGGAGGTTTGAGAGCTGTGGCTGGGGGGAAGGAACACAACCACAGTCATGGATGAAACAAAAGGGAAAGCATGAAGAAAAACACAGGCTGAAAAATGAATAGTGATGGAAAGGTCTGGGGTGAGAGGAGCTCTAAAGAGGAGGCTTGCCCCAGTATCTCGTGTGACTTACACAATCTGTTTAACAGCGATCGGTCATGTTCTTTCCCTGACACTAGCCGCAGCAGCAGCTCTGTGCTGACAGGCAGCGAGGATAAATGATTACTGACATATGCTAATCGGACAGTCTTAGACAGGATGTAAGAGGAATACATCAAGGTGGTGCAAAACACATTTCTTGGTCGAAACTCTCCAACTTGTACAAGTAAATTAGCTTCAGGAAGCCACAAGGCTTCTTCGTTGTTTTAAACTGCGGTTAAAAATCAACAGCATGGCAAAAAAAAAACCCCTCCATCAGAACAAGGGCTGGGGCAGAGGGCTGAGAGGCTCTTTGCAGTGGTATCATCAATGCTGATTACTGACATATGCTAATCGGACAGTCTTAGACAGGATGTAAGAGGAATACATCAAGGTGGTGCAAAACACATTTCTTGGTCGAAACTCTCCAACTTGTACAAGTAAATTAGCTTCAGGAAGCCACAAGGCTTCTTCGTTGTTTTAAACTGCGGTTAAAAATCAACAGCATGGCAAAAAAAAACCCCTCCATCAGAACAAGGGCTGGGGCAGAGGGC
This sequence comes from Aptenodytes forsteri, assembly GCF_000699145.1. Taxonomy (NCBI): domain Eukaryota; kingdom Metazoa; phylum Chordata; class Aves; order Sphenisciformes; family Spheniscidae; genus Aptenodytes; species Aptenodytes forsteri. The sequence goes on along the minus strand of NW_008796111.1, from coordinate 2,907,811 downwards.
TGAGAGGCTCTTTGCAGTGGTATCCATCAATGCTGGATATGATTTTGGCCATGTAAACTCCCTGCAGGGTTTCAGTGCTTTCAGACTTTCTGGTGTCTCCTTTCCATTCCCCTTGCCCAGCTCTTTTTCCCTTCATTCCTAAAATGCCCCCTAGCTCTTCACTTGAAGTTTCCCTGTAATTTACACCACAAACAAAGCTAACGGAATTCAAACAAATACCCCAGAGCACAGCAGGATGAGCAGATGAATTCAGGGAGATGTTTAGATCCCATTGCTAGAACAAGAAATCTTCACCTTGGCTCTTATTTGGATCAATTAAAGGAAGTGTCACGCACGTCTGTAACCTGGCTAGACCCTTTGCTCAGTCTCAAGGTGAATATTGTCAATCAGGTAGTTTAGAGAGGTATCAAGAGAGCAGGCTTTCTGGAAATCTCTAGTTCTTGGGGTAAAAATACTTCTTGAAACATCTGGTGTGGTTTGAATTAGTTACGGTGAGACTTGATGAAACAGCAGGCTACCAAAATGCAGGTCTGACGGCCTTGCTCGTGTAGGGCAGTTGTGGGAATACCAGCAGAGAGCAAAGGCCACCCCAGTACTAACAGGGAGGTACAAAAAGATGCTTCTCATTTGATGAAGCTCATGAAAGTGCACACAAGTTAGAAAGTAAGTCATTAAGCCCTTATCTGGGCAGCTGCTGCCTTTCTTCCAGGGCTTATGGCTGCAAAAAGCATCTCACCCTGAAGTCCAAAAGGGGCTGATGATGGAACACATCCAGCATGGGAGCATTTTAGGGTCTGGGTCTCAGGGACCTCTGAGGTAAGAGCCTTGTGCCTACCTTCATTGTGTGCTAAGGGTGTTATCAGGGCATGTGGGCAAGGTTAGAAGGTGTCCCTGAGTTCAGTCAAGTGCTCCGTACCTTCTCCAAGCGGGGCAGGTGCCAGAAGGACTCCTCCTTTGCGGGTACTGGCTGCTTTCGCAGAAACGTGGTGTGAGTTTCACACACTTTGTCTTTCTGTAACCAAAGGTAAACAAGAAAGGGCTGAAATGACTGCATAGCTATATACATCAGGTTGGTGTCACGCAATGTAATGACACTGGGATGAACTAGACTAAAAGTCACTTTGGACTGATGATCAGAAGTGCCTGATCTGGGTAGTTTTTCATGTCCGTGTAGCTAATACTGATATCTAAAACATACTGATGAGGAAAACATGAGCAGCTGCCAGCTCTGTGTCTGCTTTATACGGCATCCCAGTGAGATGACCGCTGCCTGCAGGAAGCCCTGTGCTCTGAGCTAGAGCAATGGCTCATCACTAGCTGGGAAAGTCACTTCCACCACCCCCACCATGGGGGGGTTTCCTGGCTGTCTGGTGTGCGTTGCTCTCCTGATTAATTGCAGCTTGCAGTGCTTGATAGTCCCAGCACAAGCCAGTGCAGGTACCTGGTGAATGTTTTGGCTGCTGTGTGAAACCCAGGGGACTCTGTCTGCTCTGTGGTCTAGGATGTAGGTTTGTGTTGCTTATCTCAGTAATTGGTGGCTGCAGGCTTCGGAAACTTGATGGAGGGAACTTAGTGATTAAAAACATCAGTCATTAATAGATAAGGTAGGGATGCACTTTCCAACATCCTAGGCTTGTGTATTCATAAAGTAGCTGCTAATTAAGAACACTGTATTCTTGCACTTCAACTATAAAGCATAGTTTGTGATGGCAGTAAGCCCATTGAAATTGGTCATTACCATATTAGCTTGACTCTTCTTTGAGCCATTAACTAATAAAACAGTCATTGGCTGCTTTTAAATGTTATTACAACACTGGTATGTTTAACAGCGCAGTGTTGCACTCTAACAACTGCTGTGGGTGCTGGCATCGACCACACTGTGCCAGGATCAGGGCTGGTGATGGTCTTTTGAACACTTGTTGGCTGCTCCATTGTTTTGTCCACTGTCACAGGTAACCTGAGCAGAGCTGATGCCGTCCAAAGGACGGTCTGCAGGGCTCCTGGCATGAGGGTGGCATAAATACCAAAGATAATTTGAAACCTAATAGTTACAGCAGGGCCTTTCAGTATCATGGTGATGCAAAGAGAACCAGAGCCTCCATTTTAATTGATAACAGGAGTTTAGCTGGGCGACCTGTGACTAGAGGCATATTGATGCAGACAGATGCTTAATGATGGCTAGAAAGGTATCTCTGTGGGACAGGCACCCAAGCCTTTTGAAAGGCCTTGGCCAAAGCACCCTGAAGAGTTTGCTCGGCTCCTGCATATATGTTCAGATGCAGAAATACTTAACGCCCCCGCCCCCCAACCTTCCCTTTTGTCTCAGAGCATTTTCAGGCACACACATTGTGATTTGCACATCTGGTGTTCGCTCCCACAGCATCACCCCACAGGACATGCTCTGGCTGGAGCCAGGCTCATCTTGGCTGGGAAGCAGCTGATCTTTGTTAGGCTTCACCAGCCTTCCAGTAGTCAGGGAGGATGGTTTCCCAGCTGAGAGCCCTCCCCATGGCTGGGAGAAGTCCATCCATTGTGGGGTAGGACAGTGGGGGGTTATGCCCGGTAGCAGTGCTGTGCACTGCCAGGGAAAGCACTGCTGGAGTATTATGACCTTTTTCTTTTCTATTCGCTGGGCTGCTGTCAGTGCTCTCTGCTGCTCCATCCACAGATCCTTGTATTTGTGTTGGAGGAGGTCAAAAAGGGGAGTGCAAGGCCTGGAAAACATTGAAAAGACAACAATATAATCTCCAGGGTTAATGACTCTCTTTACCTCCCCATGCTGAATGCCCATCTTCGCTCCTGGAAAGCGTGACTGGTGAGAACATGAATAAACCCTTGCACTAGGAGAGGTTTTTCCTTCCTCCAGAGAGACTCAAACCCACATTCATTTGCAGTTAATACACCACAGCCTGCACGTGCTTCAGATAACCTGCAGCAGGATTGTGCTAGGGCATTCCTCAGAATGGGCACAACTTATACCTCTGCACGTAGGGCCCATACCACCACCTCTGTCCAAGCCCCGGTGTGCTGGAAGGACTGTGGAGCATCACAGACTGCAGCTCAACCTTGGGCCCTGCTATGGCTCCAGAAGAGTGTTTCCCAGCTGGTCCCCAATGGGGGGTAATGAAAGCACTGAGCGGGGCAATGTCCAGAAGCAGAGAGCTGGGCCTTTGCATTGCCACCCTGGAGCTCAGAGGAGCAGCTCTGGCTCTCACCAGCTGAAGATAGACCAGCTGGGTCCCCTCCAGACTGACACAGCCATGGCAGCTGCCTGGGAAGAACCACTGGGTGCAAAGTGTGTTTTGGTAAAAGAACATTGCTTTTGCTATTAAAATATCACTACCGTGGTATACCAAAAAGCTGCAAACAGATGCAATGATGGATTGGGTGAGAGGAGTAAGTGCTGTCCTAAGCAACCTGAATAGGGATAAAAATGGACTCAATGCAGATGGTCAGGTGTCTGCAGCAGAAAGGGGAGCTGAACTGCTGAGCCTTGGTCTAGTGCCTCAGCTGCACAGACTAGATGTATTTGCCCCTTGAAACAGGTACCAGGGAGCATCCTGGCCAGGAGGGGACAGCAGCAGAGAGGAGCTGCAGATGACCATGATTCTAGAAAAATATTAAAAATAAAAGGCAGTTTCTTGTTGGCCAGTGTCCTGTTCAGCTGCTCTGAGCCGGCATTAACCTGACCAGCTTGTGGCAGAGCTGCAGCCTGAAATCGTTGAGCCTTGCTCCTTGCAAGTAAGGATACTTTAACTTCATCAGCCACCATGGGAGGCAGAACTGGCAGCGGCAGCAGCAGGGTTCTTGCCTTGAGGACAGCGTATCACTTATTGCTGTGGTTGTGCTGCTATTCTTTTCCCCCAGAAGCAAACACTTGAAGGTGATGGAGGACCTCGAGCTTAAGTTTTATTGGTCCTTGTCCTTGCATACCTTGCTGGGGAGGGACTTTCCCCATCTCAGCAGCAACCTATGATGACAGTGTGGAGCCATCAGCCCTAGCTCTGCTCCCACCTGTAGCCCGCAGTGCCTTCAGCTGCAGCTCCCATAACAGAAAGGCAGGGCTTTCCCTGCCTGTCTGAACCAGCCACAAGACACTGGGGACTTGGGCTAACTGCCGGGCTGCTTCTGGGCCACCAGCTCCACCAGAAGGTGGTTTTCTGCAGAAAGAGCCTATGCACCACAGAGTGAGCTGGTGCTTTGTGACTTTTGGCAGGAGTGGGTCCAAAATTGGTAGCAGCCAGCTTTTAGCAGTCTGGAGAATCTTTGATGATCACGGAGGGCGCCAGCAGCGCATATGCAAATAGTAACTCTTCTGTTTCTTGTTCCTTCACCCCTGTGGTGACTTTTATTACTTAATTATTGCACACCACATGCTTCAAAACAGCCTAATCTATGGTCGTGTTTTCTAATGATACTAGATGTGCGATCCAGCAATATACATCCCAAGGGGGCATTCATATCAGAGGAGATATCCTTCTGCAGACCTCCTGTTTCATAGATCACATGCTGCAGGGCTTTTCAAGGCTTTGCTTACAAATCAGCTGTGCTGCTCCAGACTGTTATCTGGAGACACCCGGTGCCAAAGGGGACACTGACATTTACCCTTTGTCTTCCCCTCTTCTCCCTGCTCTTTCCCTTCCAGTTTGGCATTTCACACTGATCAGAGCTGGGCAAAATATTTACAAAGGAGAAAAGATGTGGCAAACCTGTGGTAGAGTGTCTGTTGTCCGGGTGGGTCTCCAGTCTTGTTGCGCAGTGTAAATTTTGGTAGTCCTGGCACAAGCACATGGTGAGCTTTGCACATGGGTTTGTTTCTTTGGCCTGTCCCTTTGCTCTCCAAGGCAGGAGCTTTCCTGGTGTGCAGGAATAGCAGGGAGGGACTCAGGAAAACATTGAGCCTTTGTGCGTAGTGTTTGATTATTGATTTTTTGTGGTAGCTGAATGTGTTTTCACATCTCTATGGAGGTGACTTTTACCATCTCCAGTGGACCAGCCAGTTGATGACTGATTAGTCCACAGCTGGCTTGTAAGTAAATGCTTGAAAGGACACATTTGGGTTGATGCTCTTCAGAGATCCTTCCCTGCTGTGTGATTAATCGCATTTAAGTCCTGATCCAGCAAAGTATAGAGTCATGCCTGGAATAATACACGCATGAACTGCCTCTTTGAAATCGGTGGGAATGACTCGTGTGCTTAGTTATACACGTAAGCTCTGGTGGGGCTGTAGGACGTGAGGCTTCGTCTGGCTTTTCCTGCCTCTTTTAAGAGAAATACTGAGAAAGTGGGGAAGAGCAGGGGATATCAGGTAACACGCTTCTTTGACTAAGGTTACTGGAGAAATTTCAGCAAGGCGGCTTTTTCTTTGTAGGTCAAATGCTGATCTCATTGGAGTGGATGGAGAATTTTGGCCCCGATATCGGTGCCGCTTGGCAGTGTGACAGTATTTCTCATTTGCAGCTAGCCTTTGGGAAAACATCCTCTTGCCTTAGTGTTACTTAAGGACAGGAATGAACGGCTTGTGTGTTCTGTTTCCTTTTGTCACCCTGCCCAGATGTCACTCCTCTGAACTGGGAGGATTTTGCTGTTATCTGCAGATGCTGTGGGGAGAGTGGAGGAAGCATCTGCTGAAAACACTGCGGATTAAACACCACCTCGTTCAGAGTAACTCAGATCTCCTTGTTTTGGCACAAGCACCCTGCCACAGAAAGGAAAGGCAAAGAAGTTCTGATAGGATGTAACAAATTATTTATAATTGTGGAAAAAAATAATTAGCTGCTTCCTTTTATAGTCAAATAGTTGGAGCCACTTCTAATGTTGACATTTCCTAAATATTTTAAAATTTATCTGTGCACATTTTCAAAACTATTATCCCTGAAACAGTTCCTGTCTCTTTAGTAGACTCTCTCTAATTTACTTTCAAGAGTCAGGGTACAGACCTATTTTCAACTGAAATGACAAGCGCCTGCTAGCTTGGTTATACAATGTGGTATGCTAGTCTGCCAGAAATCTCCTGGAAAAGAAGCTGCAGCCTCCTAATAGGTTATTTTACTGTGAAAACAATGTTAAGAAGTATAATAAAGTATTAACAATATTAAAATAAAACAGCGTAGGCCTTAAATGAGCTACAAACTAGTTAAATCTACTCTATTCAAGATGAGCCTTTAGTGCTTTGCAGCTGGTACCTCAGAGCTGGGGTTTATCTAAAATGAAGGCAGCAGGGACGTGCAAGAGAAATGGTAATTATAATTTGCAAACATTAGGCTGACACTTTTTGTGTATGTGTGTATAAATTCTGACAGCTGTGATTTGTGCCATGCCAAATAGTGCTCCAAAGAGCTGGGAAGGGCTCCTTTTCTGGCAGGCCGTCCTCAGAGCAGCAGCTCATTAAAACTTTGGAGAAGGAGAAGTTACCGAAAACAGGAAGGCATCAGAACCATCTGAGGGACTTTTGGTACACGCTTGTTGAAAGGTGTTTGAGAAGAGAGCCTTGGGTCTGACAAACTGGAATTTTAGTACGCCTCTCCGTTCACAGTGGGGCAAAATAATTGGTCATCAGTGACTACTAATTTGGTTTAGTAGCCAGAGGCGTTTTTTTTCTTCCCAGAAAATCAATGACAGTGCCGAGATCTGTTCAACGTGATTCAGCTCAAGACGGGTCCTCATTTAGCTCTTGATGCTTCTTCCACTGGAGACAGCTATTTTGTTAAAACGAAATTAAAATCTGTCTATAATACTCGGCTCAGGGAGCGGCACCCGTCAATGCCATGCTGCTCTTGAGGTTTCAAGGTTGTCAGTGTCCCCTCAAACTTATTTTCAAAGGTTTATATATCAACTGAAAAAAAGGTATTTGGCAAAAGTGGATACAAAGGACTTTGCTCAGGAAGGGGGTTTATACCAGCTTAAAAGGTAAAATCAATTTTGTTGGTAAGATGTGTTGTAAAAGGGTAAAAACTTGACTTGTGATTGCCTTTTTCTTGTATTATTCAAAAGCATAGGGGCTTGTAAATATTTCAGTGCAAATGTCAGCTCTTGGATTTTCTGGATAGCTCTCCAGCCAGTGCAGACGTGCCATGCAGTAAACTTCAGCGCTGGTCAGGACGGGCTCCGGCGGGGAGTGGAGAGAGGGAGCAGAGGACACGTGCACGGGCATCGACTCCCCGGTGGCTGTGCAGCTGCTTGGGCTGCACCGAAAACACTGCTCTAATTTCAATGGCAGAGTAGTGGCAGCAGGATCTGGCCCTGCATTGGGTGCTTATGCAACAGATAAACCATATAATTGAATTTTTTTTTACAGTTGTGATGTTAAAACTGTATTGCAACACCACTGCCTATCCTGAAACTTTAACCCTTTCATGAAAGGTTAATGAGGTTTCAGGGGGGTTTAGGCATAGAATCATTTACGCTGGAAAAGACCTTTAACCATCGAGTCCAACCAAGTCCTTGCTGGTGTCCTTCCATCTAAGATGATCTGCTTTTGCTGCACAGCCAGGATCTGTCTTTGGGGTCTTCAGTCCACGGGGGAGACAACCACAGGGGGCACCACCTTTGTATTCCTTTCTTGTGTACTTCATGATGGGAAGGATTTGTCCTGTGGTCGTAGTGTCCGTATAGAGATCTTCCCCTGGCTTGTGGCTGGGACAGCCAAACCAGCTCCCACCACCTCAGGTTGGTTTCTTATTGGGAACCAGTTTGGTCTCCAGCATCTCTGGAGTGTGGGGCTCCTCGGTGCAGCCAGCGCAGATTATCTTCAGCAAATAAAGCACAAGCTGGGGTCTGTAATTCTGCCTGGGGCCTTGGGGTACTGCCAATGTAGGCAGCAGTAAGGCATTAATGCTCAGGTCCCTCTGCCCTGAAAGGGGGCTGATAGCACAGGAAAACTCTGATTACAGCTCCCTTGTACTGTTATATTGTCTCCCTTCCTCCCTCGTTACTGATGGGCTGGAGCTAGCAATCTATCTACCATTAATTTGTCTCTGTGTAGCCCAGCAGGAATCTGGGGCATGATTACAGCTCTGGCCCTTGTGCGAGAGCCGGCATGGCCCCGGCATCCCCCTGCAAACTGCCTGGCTCTGCCTTGCTTAATTGTTCCCCTTTGGCCAGTGGACCTGTCTCTTCTAACAAGGGCAGTGAGGAGGGCCGAGGTAATTGAAGCACTTAGCCACACTCCCAAGCATTGCCTCCTGCAGCTAATTAGGAAAGAGGGCCGCTGGGCTCTTCGTTATTTCTTTTAATTGTTTGTGGATTTTGCATAACAGTGAATGGTAGAGGAGGGCTGTGCGGTTAGTGGTGAATTCTTGACTTTGAAATTTGTATAAAAGGTCACTTACAATTTGTTAACGCTTTCACAAGAGTGAATTCAATTAGCGGCTCCGGCAGTCCCCGCACACGTGTGCGGGTGTGTTTGTAAGGAGAGGGAGAGATGGCAAAACAAGCAGGGCGTGAATGTAAAGGCTCTTCATTTTCCTAAGAAGCTTGTGGACTATACGGTAAAGTTATAGGCCCCTTACAGCTTTATGGTCCTCTAAATAGGTCCTGGCAATAAACCCATGGAGAGGCCTGAAAGATCATTTTTAAATGATCTCCACTTGTCCTCACTTTCCATTAACCACTGAAGAAAATAACAAGAGAAAAATTGGTAGAAAACACTCAGGGACCAATTTTTTTTTTTGCAGTCTTTGGGCTGGCAAAACTCTCAGTTGAAATAGTGGGTCTTTCACCCGCGTGGCAGCTGCAGGATCTGTGCCATCAAAGCACTGATTACTCTGAATTTCTGAAGCTTCTTTACAATCCTTGTAATTTGGATGAGGAAATAACAATATAAATTATTTCACTGTGGGCAGCCAATGAGGCAGTGGCTTCTTCCAAGTGTCAGAGGATCTGTTATTTTGCTCAGAGGGCTCGTATGTATAGAACAGTAAAAAGAATAAAATCCATTGTAAACATGCACTTTAAAAGATTTATCAGGTGCTCGTAGCTGTACTTAGGAGTACACATGGTTACAAGAGCACCTATTTGCTTTACTATTCCCTCCCAGGCCCAGAGTGAGATGTATACTTGTAATGGTCCTAAATGCACACATGGAAACAGTGTCTTGCAGTGAAGGTACCAAGCCAGCTCTTGCCCATTAAATACCTAGCTTCATAAGCTGGAATTTGTGCATTAGCATGGATTTTTGGGTTGGAGATACCCTTTGGCTGACTTAATTGAAGATTATTTAGATTTGTCTTCAACACATTTGTCTACTGACTGGAAATCTGCTGTTATCCTCTGGGAAACTCAGGTGGGATGTGATTATGGGACAGAGCTATTCTGCCTGGAGGTCTCAATCCATGGCTGAGAGTGAACAGTGCTCAGTCTGCAGCCATCAACAAATGCAAAACATCCCGATGCGGGGGGAAAAAACCCCCACAACGCTGAGCAAAACAAATCAAAGAGCGAGGTCTTCCCCTTGACCTCCATCCCATGCTTGAATCTCTCTGGCTGGGTGGGAACATTACTTCGTTTGAAAGGAAAAGATGTCAATGAGGGCTGAAAAGCTTTGCTTTCACAAAAAGGATTCTGTGGTTATTTCCCCCTGACCCAGGTTTTCATTGCACAGACTGCAAAAGCAGAAGTTTGCAAGGGAAAAAGTCCACTTGTGGCGAGAAGTAGTTTTAGATGGTAAGAGTTTTGGTAGAAATTTTTCAGCCAGCTGTAATCAATGGGGATAAACCCATGGACAACAGCCAGTCTGTGTGAGAGAGTAAATTACTTTCCTATTCAGTGTTGGTAATAAAGGATCTAAATCTCTATTCTTTAGACCTTTTTTTTTCCCAGCTCTGTGGCTGATGTGCAGGACCTGAACCTTATGCCAAACCATGACTTGGCTGTTTATTTTCTCTTAATCTGGGAGCCTGAAGTAGTCAGAAACTGTTGCAACTGCAGTAAATAACTGCACTGAAGGAGAACCAGTATCTTCACGGTGCACTCAGGATTTTTTCTGAAGGGGTAACAGGTCTTTCTGCCCAACCAGATGCTGCAGCCACCCGGGCACAAGGCAGCACGATCCAGGTGGATGCGGCTGGGAGCTCTGCAGTAGCTAATGTACACACAGCAGTGTGAGCACATACTCAGCCTGGAATGTCTCCAGTAGAAGAAAATGATTCTCGAAATAGAAATTCTTATCTTAGCAATGTGAGAATGGTGGCAGAGACACAAAGTGCCTTTCGCTGTGGAACTCGATAGGATATGCAATTATCTGAACTGATGAGAGTCCTATATTTTTTAACTTGGTTGCATTTCTCTGGTGCCTTCAGCCTGACAGTAGTTCCAGTCACTGTGTTACATCTTTATAATTTGTTTTGTCAGGGCTCAGATTTTTTTCTAAAACTTTTGTTTGCCCCAATTTTTTGGATTTTTGTGGCTTTACACTCTATTTGTTTGGCTTGATCCAGTGATCATGGATCAGATGTGGACTTGCCTGTCCAGCTTTTGCTGGTGGGTTCTTTCCAGGAACACCCTCTGCTCTTCAGTATTGTTTCTTCGATATATCTTTGCAGCTGGTCTATAGTTAGATTAGCTTTTTTTTCGCCAGGACCATATATTAATGACCTGAAATGTTCTTTAAGTGTCTCAGAAATGAACCTACCAGTGCACACTCTGTGCCAAAGAGATGCTGGAAATATCTAAGCACCTTTTGGGCAGCTTTCTAAACTTTGTTCTGGCTGTGTGCAAACATCATGGACACTTTGGGTGGAAAGGCCACTTGTGAAACAGAAGCATGAGCATTGAAACCTCCCTTCTCGGGGAAGGTGAAAGCTAAGGACAGAGCAGTCAGTTAAGCCAGGAAGCTGCAGGGATAGCCAAGGTAACAGCTGAGCTGCTGAAGGCCTGTGAGACAATTGTCAACAGAGCATTAGGACAATTGCAAATGATACAAAGAAAAGAGGAGGTACTGGATAACTGATGCCCTTGGCCAATTGGAGAAGAGAGGTTGCAGTGACCAAATGCTTTGGAGTGGCGAGTTTGCTGCAGGAACATGGTTGAAAGCAGCTGCCAAAGGATTAAGACCAGTTTTAGAGAATGGGAGGTGGAATGTTAGGAGGAGATGAAGTTAGAAGGAAAATGGGATGTAAAATTCAGGGCAGGGACAGTTGAAGTGAAGGTAGACAGTAGGGGGGACCTGGCAGGAGACGTGGGGATGACAGAGTGCCAGGGAAATCCTGCCAGCACACCCAAGGTCAGCCCAACCTACAGGCCAACTGCCAAGTGGATGGCAGCATGTCGGAGGCAGGGTTATGGCCATGCAGGGTTTGAAGGAGGTACAGGTGTAGGATGGCAGGGACTGGCATGTCTGTGCGGTCCTTGTGGCCAGGGATATGTTCTGGGACATAGTATGCAGAATTAGGAAACTTGCGCTACTAAGAGGCAAATGAAAGCTTTTCTCTAAAAGCAGCCCTGGAAATGCTGGTCAGTGTGTGCATGCTGAGGATGCATTCTGCACTGCTAGTTCCTTGGGAGAAAACTTGTGCTTGGGGTACCAACTGTGTGCTGGTGTGTTTTGGCTTCAAACTCCTTGTGTGACCATATGCAAATCAATATAATCTAAAATCTAGCTGTAGACAGCATCCATATCTTTGTGCATACTTCAAGTTCCAAAAATGACTGTTTAATGTTTGCTAATTTCAGTGCACAGCGAACTTCAATCAGAAAAGGTCGTTAGGAGGATAAATGTGGGTCTGCACATCTATTGGGATTTCCAAATGCACCTTGTATACCAAGCTGTATTGACACCAGTGAAGATCCTGGCGGTCTTCACAGACTCTGTGTCTTTAGATCTCCAGTATGATCAAAACCCAGCCCACTCAGTGCCCTGCATCCTCCCTCTTGTAAAACAAGGTCATTACACAAAGGCTATCGGGGCTGAATACACCTGCTAGTAGCACTGTATTGTGGGATTATTTTAAATGAAAGGACCCAGGACTTGGGTCCAGGAGGACAGCAAACCTAATCCACACACATCTTACAGCTATGCAACGTGTCATGCACAGAGCACGTGGATGGGACGGGTTTAGCTCCTGGAGGGGAGGTATTGCCAGTGATGGGCATTTTCCTTGAAAGAAAACCTGTAGACCCGTTTGTGGTGGGGCTGAGGGCTGGGACATGGTTAAGGTGAGCGTGCGTGCACCGTAACATGGTTGTTACCCCAGTGCCTGCGCTCAGTGGACACGTGCTTTCTTGCAAATTGTGGCTTGCACAAGGCAACTCTTGTGGAGATCAGAAGCCGGAGCGTGAATTGGGGGAGCCAGACTGGAGGATGCCCCATGGGGGAGGCTGGGACCCCACCACATCCTCGTTACCGCTGACCTTGGCACGAGCACTGCCTGCTGATGGATCGGCTATGGAGCTGGACAAGACCCCGGGGAACCACTGTATTATCTATTATTGTCCCATCAGTGCCTCCCCTGACCCCTCCCAGCTCTGAATGCCACAGGCATCAGGGAGGGAATAAATCTCTGTCTGATACCGAGAGAGAGAAGGGAGTGAGAGCAGGAAAAAGGAGAGATGAAAAATGTCCTTTTTATGACTCTCACAACAAAGCTGGCCACATGATTCGTAGCAAACATTTCTCTGGGAAAAGGGAGGGAGTTAGTGGGGGGGAATCAGCGAAAAAGCAGAGCTGCTTCTCTCCCCTGGAAGATGCCCATGGGGAATTAATACAGGGGTATGGGTGACCTTTGAAGGTAAATATCCCAGGAAAGGAAAGAGGCCTCAAAGCTTCAGAAAGCTCACTCTAGTGTCTGGTGCTGCCTTGTGAAATGCTCTGTGCAGCACACGTCCACCATGAACGGAAAGTGGAAGCATAAGTGATCTGCTGTGCTAGAGGGAGCAGCAGGGCCAGGGTGTGATTAATAAGGCACTAATAGCAGCCACAGTGTTTGTGTTCATTTCTATTTGGGATGATCCAGGAGAGCTCATACTGGTGAGCCTGAGGAGAACTGACCTTGGTGTCTTTAGGAGACAGAAGCCTTTAGCAGCTCAGCCCAAGACCTGAGAAGGAGCTGGAGATATGTTGCTAGGGCTTGAGAAGCCCCCTGCATATTACCCACTGACAGCTGCAAGACCACAAACATGTTCCTGTGACAGCTGCTGAGTAGTTTGGGCTTATAGCCCCCTGTGCTGCTGTTCCCAGGGAGGCAGCCCAGCCCTGAGGCTGTGTGCTGGCACTAGCTGCAATTCCAGCTGCGCAGAAGAGCTGCAACGGGGCTGGGGGTGCAGACTGTGGGAGGGTTTGCACTGGTACTCTAGGGATTGTCCCGGAGCATTGCCATCATCAGATAGGGTGGCTGCAGCAACTTCCAGTGCGATGGGAAGGCACCTTTGCTCTCTGGCCGTCTCAGCCATACTGTCTGTGCTGTGCCTTGGGCTAGGGAATGACATGCAGGCTCTGTTCTTGTTGAAAAACTTCGCTGCACCCGAGATGTTTATCAAAGTGGACATTTCTAAAGGCAAGCAAGTGCTTGGCGTCATGGAAAAAGACTGTATGCCACTGTTCTCTTCTGCCCCCAGACAAGCATGTGTCTTAGTTGTGAGTGCCTTCCCAATTAGCAGCACTAAGAACGCAGTCATACAGGGCTTAGAGTCCAAAAGCAGAAGCAACTTAAATCCATTGACAACCAAGTCATTTTTAACAGGGCAGGTCTTGCTGAACCTGGTCATCTGTGACTAGGGACAGGCTTGGGCTGGGGAGTGCTCACCAAAGCTGGTATCTTTAACTTGCCAGTCATGGAAAAGTGTGTTAAATTCCCACTTTTACCGAAATGGCTGTAACAACTCCTTGGTAATCCCAGTAATTTGATTTTGTCTATAATGTGCTTTTAAAGTAAAGGGATAAACACAATCAGTCTGCATAAAAGGTAGGTATTAAGGAGCAGGCAAGTTGTACAATAATAACTTTAAATTAAAAGCCCTTTCCCACTACTTCTGCTGTTGGGGGGTCTGCAGATTTTCCTTAAAACTTTTGAAACGTGCCTAGACTTCTTGCAGGCAGCCATTTAACCTCCGTTTATGAAGAAATAAAGCAAAATTGATGTTGATTTTTGTCTACATTGGGGGATACTTTTGCAACATAAAAGCCCTTTTGCCTGCAATTTGCAGAGCAGCCCTGTCACATCGGTGAGGGCTGATACTGATAAAGATAAAGCTTTATAGCTGGGGCATTTGCAGCTAACAGCAAGCTAATGCTACATTTTCATTTTGATGCAATTAATGTTAATGTCTGCTACGAAAATTGTCATTAAATACCATTTTAAAATCCATTCAATTTGCATATGCAAAGCCCATTTACTATCATGTAAAATACACAGTGCTGTTCATCATGTCTTTTCTTCAGAATTTGTAGCTGTTATTTTTCTGGTAGTGATTATTATCCAGCTCTTAAAATGAAACCTAATGTCTGGTCCAGACCTGCACAGAGCAAGAAAACCCTCCATGCTCCAGCAGCAGCAGGGCTGCTTTGGAGCCCCTTTCGGAGGCTTTGAGCGCTTGTTTGTGTCGGACTTGCACTGGCTCTTCTGGACCGCTATTCCCTCCAGCCTCGCTCGTGCTCCCGTGGAGGACAGGCAGCAGAAGGAATTAGAAGTCAGTCTAAGCAAGGTTCTCCCCTGCAGACTCCCTATTGCACAATTCCCTGTGAGAAATCAGCACAGCAGGCAGTTGGGAGCTGGTACGTGTGGGGGACATTAAGTGGGTCACTGCTAAATGCTGTACCTCGTTGAACCTCAGGGCAGGGCTCACGTATGCTGGATGCTTTATAGAAATCTTTTGGAAGACACTGCGATGCAAAAGACCTAACTCGGTGTGAAGCCTTAAACATCCTGCTGCATTGCAAGGGATGAACAGGTAGGCTTATGCCCTTCTAGAGGGGTTGCTGGGGGAGCAGCAGGTACCAGCTCCCCTCCAGCCCTTGGGAGGGAGCCCAAGAAAGCAGAAGAGAGCAGTGAAAAGCTTCTTTGCCTCTATCCTGCTGTACTACCAGTTTCTGCCCAATGCAGGGAGTGAACTAACAAGTGGGAGAGAGTGGGATAAAGAACTTGAACTGATCCTTAACCGCACCAGAGAATTTCAACCAGTGCAAACAGGTAGAAATGCTCTGGCTCTGATTTTCTGACCCTAGGAAGCCATTTTTCTGGCTTATAACTCTTCATGTTCCTTTAAGTTAAAGGATTGGCATTGAGCATATTTTTAAGAGGCTCCAAGCCCTTAGTGCCAGAGGTGAAATGGAGATGTGTTGTGGCATGTAGATTAGGTTTAGGTAGTTGATTATCTGACACACAGGTGCAATCAGACATGGAAGTGATGCTGTGACTCAGTTGCAGCATGTCCAGGTTCAGGAGACTTCTCTTTTGGGGACTCTGCTAGCTGAGATGTGGGGGAGATGCAGATGTGAGGGTAGGAAGGGATAATCTTATTCTGAGAAGGGGCCCAAGCCTTCCCCCTTACCGTGCTGTGATGCCGTAAGTGAAGTCTGCAGGTACTTTAGGAGGACATCTCTTGAAGCGACTGTATTCATCATCTTTGCGCCGAATGTCCTTGGCCTTGTAGTACAAATTAAATTCATGGGCTGTGGTATAACCGGCCTTCAGAGCACCACGGTTCATGGTGATGAAGTCTCGGGGCATCTTCTGAACTAAAGCAGTCCTGGGCTTTACCGTGTTCCAGTGGCCTATGGCTGGAGATAGAAGGAAACACGAGAGGCAAAGAGAAAAAGATTAAGCATTTCAGGTAACTCCTATTTGGGAAGGCAGGCTGATGTCTGTGTACCATGCACAAGGGCCTTGCATGGCTTGCATGCATTTTGCCATGGTTTCACTGTGGAGTGAACTTTGTATCCTATCCCACAGCATTTCATATGGGGACATCTCCCATCTGAATTGGATGTCTTCTCACCCTCCACCCTGGCTTGCTCAGCAAGTCTGATTTCACAGGGGAATTGTCCCCGAGAGCACAAACTAGGAGCTCTCTCAAGTTATGAAAGTGGCCACATGTATCACCCTTTGCAGGTGCTGTACCCCTCTCTGCTTGGGCTCTGTGAGATCCTGTAAAATTTTCCAATATGATAGAGAAACTTTACTAGTCAGCAAGCAATTTGGGTGATATTAATGCAAGTGGGTGAATGTTGGAGTTCTTCACCTCCAGCTTGATGAGAAGTATTGAAGAGCACTGGGAAGGAGAGGAGAGTCCCTACTATAGCATTAGGATTTTGTTGCAGATCTACATTTTAGTGGTGTTGTCATACCTTCGGGGACTCCTCCATCTGTCCTGTGGGTGTACAGCCCATATGAAAAATCAAAGCCTGGCAGGGTGTAGCAGTTTCTCTGGGGCTTTCCCAGTTCTGCCTGCAGAAGAGTGAAGTTAAAGGAGAAGCGTAAAGACCTTTCCTGATAAGTTAAAGCCCCTGAAAATAAAAATTTGAAACAGAACACAGCCACAAGTAGCAGGAGTGGCTCTGGCTCCACTTGGCACGGGTTTGAATCCCACTGTTTGGACACAAGCAAGTGTGACAGTGCAAAAGGAGAACTCACAGCCATGAGGCTTCATAAGAGCTGAAGCCTAAGGGATGCTGAATTTCACCGCAAGTTTCTACCTCAGTTATAAAGTGACCTAGCCTTGCTGGAAATGGGGATCCTGACTCAATATATATGGACTTGAAGCCTCCTTGTTTGGTTAACTTCTCCTTTGGCTGGGATGCCCAGCTGTGGTGTCTGCTGGGGAGACTCTGCAGCTAGCCTTAACTTTCCTTTGAGTTATTTCACTTCCAAGTTGTGCACCCTCCTAGAAAACTGGCACAAACTTCCCCAAGCACAATCACACCACCACTCCTGCCTGGGAATAATCAAGACGCAAGGCATGTTGCAGGGGGAGGATAAGGGGGATGAAGAAGGGGAGGCAGAGCCTGGGGTTTATAGCACAGAAAAGAAGAGAACTTGAGCTCAATAACCTCATTTCTATTTAGTTTTAAAATGAACTCTTCCCCGGCCCATGTGTGTCCCAGCCTGGTGGTGTCTGTGGGATTAACTGACCTCCCTTCACCCCTTTGTCTCTACCCTCCCATCTCCATGGTGAAGTCACTGCAGGATGTGTGTGTCTTGAAACCTTATTGCTGCTTGAAAGGGAGGTGGTGGTGGAGGGAAGGGGCGAGAGCCTGGCAGCCTGGGTCTGTGCGTTCCTGCTAGGGGTAGCTGGAGCAGGGTCAGGAAACAAGTCCCCTGGAGCCCTGAGACATGGTGTGGGTGCTTTGGGACAGGTTATTTCCCATGGGGAAGGGTGTTGGAGGAGCTGGGGGGTTGTAGGTGTTGGCAGGTCTTGTTGGGAGAATGAACATGTTGAAATCCTACTCGAGTGCTTGTCACGGGTGAATCATTGAACGTTAACATTGAGATGACCATTATTACACTCCAGAGTGAACGCTCTCTGGATCAGGAGATGCTGAATCAAATGCAGCCCTTTCTGCAGGGACTGAGTGAAAAGAGTGAGACTGAAAATGAATCACCTCCAACTTGCCACTATGGCAGGTTGAGGCTGTACAGCGGTCAATAAGGGATACTGCTTGTATAGGAACATCATTCAAACCCAAATTTACATTTTGCCCCCAGCCAGCACTGTGTGAACCCTGGCCAGGGCCTCGGAGCAGCCATGGCTCCTCCTGTACACTGCCAGCCTGGTGGCCCCTTTCCAATGTGCTGTTAAAGGGTACTCACCAAGATGCTGTGGGGCAGCTTGAGCTGTTCTGCATCACCCTCAGGTCAGGCAAAGCTCTTGCTGAGCCAGTTTTGCCTGGAGAGCAAGGGTTAATAACCCCTGCCCAAAATAGGCACCTTTCCAGAGGGCTCTGTGTTGAGGTCTCTAGAATTTGCTTGTAATTTTGCAAGCTTTTTCACCTGGAGCTATTATTTTGTGCATTCAGTTTGGAGTTTCTTAGCTCCTGTCTCTATGTGCAGTTACACAGAAACTTAAAAGCATGCAGTGGCTGCGGCACTGGGCTCCTCATCAGCATGTCCAGGGGTGAGATCGTGCCCGCTTGCTTGAGCGACTTGTCCGTGTTGTGACAACAGGTCTGCTCCTTTGCAGATCCTGGCAAACTGGCTGTCAGCTTTGCCAGTTTGTGATCATTGGGATGAAATCCTCTGCGCCTGCAAGCCCGCACAGTGATGCTTTCAGGTGAATCCTGGGTCTTGCTTCCTGGGTCTGGGAGGGAGGTGCTTCATCTTGGTCCCATTAAATCCATGCAGTGTGATGCTATAAAGCAGGTGTGGTATCCTCGTGATTCTCGGGAGCACAAGTTCACCAGAAAATGAATTTTCTGAGCTTGCTAAGATCCTTTGACAGACTTGAAAACCCCATCAGGCTCCTTGCCCTGTGCGAGGCTATGCATCCTTTGTTGCAAACAGACCTTAGTAATCAGCTTTTTGAAAGCAATCGACTCAGCTACCTGATACAACCTTTGCATAATGTGGCTGCTTTCCTCCAGCTGCCTCCTGTGAACTTCTAGCAGAGGAAGGGACTGTCCCTTCCAGATGTGTCCAGCACCGAGCACGTTGGGAGTGGGGGGGCTTTTAGTGCTACCGCAACTGAAATATCACACGGCAGTGCTAAACCATATGTGCATGCTGTGTGTGAGTTAGGGGAGATCGTACAAAACTTATAAACTGGTGCCAGGGATGATAAAGTAGCTTTCATTGCTGATCTATTTCTCCTGTATTTACAGGCATTTGTACACTAGCTATTTTTAGATTAGTTGTCACTGATATACCGGGGAAATGGTGTGGCGTTCTTCAGGTGCCTGAGAAAATGCTTTTTCCAGGGATCATGTTCTGATACTGGATCAGCTGAGTGAGGTCAGAAATCTGCTATGTTGGTGAAGGTGTGGCAGATGGGAGAAAATTGCTGAGAAACTGCAGGAAAGGAGAGAGGTTTGTAACCTGTGGCAAAGCTGCTTCCAGACCTTTGAATGCAGAACTCTGTAGAATGGAAGAAATTATGGGATTTAAAGATTCCCTTTTGCAGAGCACCTGAAGTTAACACAGTTGGGTGTTTACTCCATTGCAAAATGAGTGCACGCTGTTTCCTTTTATGATCAGGTGGCATTTTACAGTCACTTTGCACTGAATAAATAAAGCTGAAGGTGCTGGATAATTAATTAAAAAAAAAAATCTGGTCCAATATGTTGAACATGGAGACAACCTGTGCCTGAAGAAAATCAATGGACTCATAGGACTCTGGCTGCCTGTCAACATCTTTTACCCATAAAAGCAAAGAATGGGAAGGAGGTAGCAGGAAGGAATCTTGCTCAGTGTAATCCAAGATTATAGCCTTTCTCATTCATAAATTAGCAAAACACTGTTGCAACCTCATGGGCTGGTTTAATTTGTTTGTCCTGGGGCGTTGTAGGTGTGCTGTGTTGTGAAGCTGTGGGGAGAGCAAGCCAAAGTTGATGCAGAAGGTCCTTTTTTCTTCCCCAGCTCTAGCACCGTTTCCCGTGTTCGGGTTTAGCCTGTCACAAAGCTGCTTGGCTGGAATACAGATCTGTCTGACAGCTGTGCCCATCAGCAGACAACTTCATTAAACCTCATTAAGATGTCATTTCTCTACCTTATTTCCCACCTCTTGGCTCTAATTAAAACCATCTCTCTCTGCATCCCAGGCGGTCCTAATTTTCTCTGGGTACCTTCTGCAAGTTTTCTCCCTTTACGACCTCAGTGAGGAAAATCTGGCATCTTAAATACTGTTTATCCAGCCCGTTCAGAAAAGACAACTCTAGACTTTTTCCTGAAGCATTCCCAGAGCATCCTGTGGAGATCATCACCTCCTCCCAGGGCTGCAAGAGACGTGTTCCGAGGCTTTGTTTGCTCTCTCAAACTGTCTTTAAGGACTCATCTAATGCATCCTTTTCCCTTGGACACGATAATTTTCATTGTCGAACCAGGTGTGTCTGTCCTGGGTTTGGAGGGTGCCATGCTCAGACTGGCCGCACAGCAGCGGTGGGGGTGTTTGACCAATTGGCATACCCTGCTCAGCTGAAGAGCGAGCAGTGTTGGGTGTATCGAGCTCCTTGGCCTTTGCCAGGTGGTGCAAAGGAAGAGGAAGGCTCGGAAATGGGTCTGTTCGCAAGAGGTGGGTGCATTGCAAAGGTGTAAGGAAATACAAGACATTTAAGGATTCCAGGTTTTGTTGCAAGACTTATTTGTGTTTCATCCCCTGGTGTTTATGGCCCATCGGCACACATTGCATCAATTTTCTAAAGATGACTGAGACTGCGAGAGTGGTAGGAGATGTGTCTGTGCGGAGAGGTACAGTGGGAGATGGAGGTGTGGATTTTTAATCCCTGCATCTAAGGCAGCCCTTCACTGGGAGGGGATGCTGGGCAAATCCATGAATCCTCTCTGCTCCGACTCAGCCAGGGCTGCCCTGTCTCCTCCTTGATGGCTCTGCCCTGCGGATGCCTGCAAACCCCGCGCCGGTGCATTTTCAGCCCGCCAGGCCCTGCTTCCTTCCCTACCTTCTGTTCCCCTTTTCATTACACCCCCTTGTACAGTAAAGCCTCCCGTCACGCTGCCATTACTATTATTATTGCAGATTTACTGCACTTGCAGAGTGAAGTGATTGCAGTGACAAGGCCCAGCATTTTTCCCTCCTTCCCCCCGCGACAGCTTGAAATCAAGCCCTTCATTTGCATTTACATGATCTTGCTGTGCAGCTTATGAGATCGGGAGATTTATTTGCTACTTAGCTTGATGTTTGATTACACTCTAAGAAGGCAGTGAGCTACAAAGTGCAGGGATACATCAGAACTGAGCTACTGAAAGCCTCTGGGGGACAGTAACTCAACATCAGGTTTAGGTAGATGAGAAAGGGAATGTTCAGTGTTTTGAGAAAGGCAAATTTGATCAGATTTTTTTTAAAGGTAGAGGGAAAAACTTTCCCTCTCTCACAAAAAATGGTTGGGAAAACAAGAATGTTAGAAAAACACACCTGAAAATCTGGATTTGTTAGTGCAGAAGAAATCCTAGCAGGGGCTGGTGGCTGCTGGGCTGCCTGCCCCTAACTGCTTGTAACTTCCACTCCCAAGAAGATTATTAATAACAAGTTGGCACTTATCTTCGAAGCTTTTCGTAAATGTTAATGATCAAAGTCAAAGGAAGTTTTTCTTGATGACGGATGACAAAATCTGGCCCTGATTTATTAAGCTGCAAAACATGCCACTGAGCATTAATCCTGCTGTAATAGTGGGGAAACTGAGGCAGGGAATTAATGTGCCCATGCAGGACAGCAAAGGGAATGGAGTTTGGATTCAGGAGAGAAGCGGGCTGTTCCGGTGCTCTGCTGTGTTCAGAGCAGGAGACCAAACTAGTATCGTGTCCCACAGCGGTGTGAGCCTTCCGAGAAAAGGCTGATGGGCTGGGCAAACTGCTGCCCTCGGAGTCAGGAATGGTAAATCTCAGGGATCTTACTGTGAGTTTAACTCCTACCCCAGATAGGGTAGAGACACTGCTGACCCAGAATATGTCCACACACGTGGTCTGCACTAACCTGTGCTCCTGACTGACCTGCACTGGGAGCTGTAGCCTTATTAGCTAGAAACCTTTGAATGTCAGGTCTAAATTTGAAAGATTTTCCCCTCTAGTAGCTACGTTTTGCATAACGCTGGCACCAGAGGACTGCGAGGACGGGTGGGACACAGGCGTCCCCCTCGCTGGGTTAGACACCGGCAGCACAACTGGGCTGCAGATGGCAATTCCAGCCCAGGGTCCTACCTACCCAACCCCAGGCACCAGCCTGCCCCTTCCCATCTTCTCTGCTCACAGCGGGGCCCTAACCCTGACAACTGAGGGCCATGCACGCGGGTCCCCGACACAGAAACCCATATCTAAGGAAACACACCCGCTATCTGGTACAGTAGCTTCGCGTGCGAACTGTTTGTACTTAGCTTTTAGTCTTGAAAATTGCTGTGAGATATGCTATTACAATTAATCATTAAAGACTTAAGAAAGAGTATACCCCATTACATAAAAGATTCCAGCGATGATCTTTATCCAACTTGTAAAATGGACAGACTTGATGTGACTGAATAATTTTCCCTCTCATCTGCACAAAATCATGAATGCAAGTCATACTTTGAGCCTGAAGTGAACACTGCGAGACTGGCCTATAATTACCAAAACAGAAAAAAAGAACAGCATTTTCTAATGAATGACAAGCCGCTAGGTGGAAATCTAATTTGGTCTAATTAAGCAGCCTTTGTGAGGATTTGTCTTTAGATGAAAAGAGGGAGCCAAAGAGATCTAAATGCAAATGAACTCTATCATTTTGGTTTTAAAGAGCCAGACAGATATGAAAGTATTTGCGTACACAATACTTTCATTTGTCTTCATGGGTGTATTCACCTTCTAGTTTTCCATTGAAAAATCCTATTTGCCCCAAAATTCTGGGACTCTGAATACTAGTCGCTCTTTATTGAGTTAGAAGATAACGTGCTGTTAGAGGGACAATTTTAGCAGTAGGGTATCACAACTATTAAAATTGCCTTTCTCCGTAACGGGGCTGCTTCTTTCTGCTGTTTGAAAATGGTTTTGGAAAAAAAAAAAAAGGATGCTCTTTGCTAGGGAGTCAGATCCCAAGTCTGCCGCTGTTGGTGTGTGGCACCATATAACTCTTGGGTCTTTGGGGGTACCTGCTGGACCCTGAGCTCCTCAGTGCCTCTGTGTCAGTATGAATTACTTCAGCATTGATAAATCACCACCACCTTGCCCAGTTGTGCTATTTCTGCTGATTCTGCCGACAGTCTCAACGCTGGGAGCAGGCAGCCCAGGTACAGCCCCAAAGGCTGAGACTCACCGAGGTGTTTGACTATAATTGAGATGGAAATATTGAAAACGATCTTCTCCTGCTCTATTAAATCTACTCCTGACTTTAAGATAAATTTATGTCTGTGTAAGGTTTCATGCCAGCGTTGAAGGTCAAAGAAGCGTATGCGCTTCTGTAGTGGGTGTCACAGCTTGTGAAGTTCACATCAGCCTCCGCTTCCTTTCAGGCCCTGAAGCAGCAGCGTGGTCTGTAGTCATAAGACAAAGCCGCTGGCAGGAAGGACGGGTTATTCGGGCTAAGTGAAGACAGGTGCAGTTTACAGCTACTGCTAGACTGAGGTCTTACCTGTACCTGATCTTTCTTGAGCTACAGACACCATTCGCCTCTAAGAGGCAGAATGAGCCTGGGAGAGATTTGAGGACACCTGCCAGGAAATGCTTTTGTTCAGTGTCTGTTGGGTTCCGTGGGAGCGCTGAGGTTTAGCTGTGAGAGCAGGATGTGGGTTATTTGATGACTGGGAGAGAACGTTCCCTAAATGTTAGAGATGGGACAAAGTTTTTTTTTAAAAAGTTTCCTTCCCCCTCCAGAAGTTATGACCTTTTCTCTGTGCTTCATCCTTAGTAATATCTGTTCTATAAACTTACCCATCTGCTACTCCAAGAAAAATCCCCTTATGTTCTCAAGGCCAGATGTTGTCCCAGATTACGTCCAGCACAACTCAACTTAGTGAAGCTGCTGTTGAGCAGCTTCTGTTACTCTGTAACTTGCTGCTGGCTCCTTCAACTCCATACAGGTAGTTTTAATTTCCTCCTCCTGAATTTCTTTGGGCGCTATAGAACATACTAGGCTAAATGCTGCTGGCGTAGCATCCATATAAGCCACAATGATATTAAAGGAGTTGAATGCAAGTGAGAATTTAACTGTGGGTCTTTTCGAGCAGACTGAGTATGGCCACATTCCCCATATAGCAAAATAGTTCCCCAGTGGCACAGACCTCTGATTCTTAGGGCCAAAGTCAATCCCTGGCTGCAGATGAGACACTGGCTGCCTTGAGAGCTATCTGTTTATTTCACAGCAGAATTTGCGTGAAGTCAATACACTTGTGGTACCTCCTAGAACAAAATATTCAAATATTTCAGACTAACAGACAACTTGTTAAATTCGGGCAAACCTCTGGTTCAGGAGTCTCTCGGCTTCACTCAAGGAGAAACTCTAATCTCTGATCACAGATGCAGGAACTTATCAACTTCAGTCACCTCATGTACA
This sequence comes from Aptenodytes forsteri, assembly GCF_000699145.1. Lineage (NCBI taxonomy): Eukaryota > Metazoa > Chordata > Aves > Sphenisciformes > Spheniscidae > Aptenodytes > Aptenodytes forsteri. The sequence goes on along the minus strand of NW_008796111.1, from coordinate 2,883,700 downwards.
GAATAATCTCCATTTTCATTAGAGAATAGATAAAGTTTTTGCTGTTAAAAAAGGATGCTGTTTCTTTAATGTAATAAAACCTCAGCAGGACAGAACATCTTTACTAGACTATCCTTCACTATTCCCACAAGAAATCAAATATAATCCTATCTAAGAAGCTTTAAATAATTTTGAGCTTTCATATTGACTTATTAAAATGCAGCTTAAAAAACGCCTTCCTTGCAATCCCTTTACAAGGGTCAGGGATATAAAATTTGAAGAAATATGATTAGTAGATCAGTTGGAAAGATATATGCGGCAGCTTCCAATTTTATTATTTAAAATGCCCTTTTAGAAGAAAAGGTGATTCTGTAAAAAGTGGCACCATCTCCCTGAAGGAATCCAGACCCCTGGGGTTTCCAGTCCTGTCTCCTGCATTCAGCACCCAAAACATCTGCCAGGTTTTTCTTAGACCTGAAGAGCCCTTGCAGCTGGGACAGAAAAGTTGGTTTCTGTGTCCTCATACTCCAGCAAAACAGAGGCTTATCAGGCTCTAAGCACAGAAGCAGCCAGTAGCACTTGTGGCCATTCATTACTCGGTGCAGAAGACAAAGTGATGGTAATAGAGATGCAAATATGCCACAGAGGGCAGAGCCATTGCAGAGCTGTGACCACGGGTACAGTTTGGCCCACAGAGCCTTTCTTTTACCGCCTGGAAACTTTGAGGGATGAAGAGCTCCTGCAACCTCTCAGATGTTGGTTGGAGTGGGATGAGTCCCTTTTTCGCTTTCTAAACACTACGTGCGGAATAGAAAATTATAGGATGAAACAGGGATCCTGCTGTGCTGACTTGAACTCTCCGCAGGGTGAACTGCGTCTTACCCAAGCAACGGCTACAGACTCCACCAGCGCACGCCGAGGGGTCCAGGCAGAAAAATATCCTTCAAACAGATGTCAGTCCAGTTGCCCATGTTCAGTCCTATCGACTTGGGAAAAACTGGGATTGTAACCAAGAACATTTTGGGGCACACTGCTAGAAAAAATAACTGGAAGCTGCTAAGCGGATAAAATTGAGTCAGTTACAGGTTGTCCTGAGCTTCCGCTCTGCAGTTCTCCTGGGATTAGCAGGGTTGTATGGATGTAAATGATGAGACAATTTGACCCTCGCTCTTGAAGTGTAGTAAATACAATGGAGACCCAAATTGTGCTGTCAGACAGAACTCACATTAAGCACAGAGGGTCTTGTGCTAATGCGAGAATCTGCCCGAATCATTTGCTCTGTCCTACAGCAAAATGTATTCAACATGCTGAAATTTAACTGCAAAACCTAGTGAGCAAAATCACACCCTGCCCATTACACTTACAGTCAGTTACTGTGAAATCCTAATGTGTCAGACTTTCTCTAGGAAATAAGGTAACTAATAACTTTACTCCTGCCTAAGGCTGGACTTTGGTCAAGGCTGTCAAGGCTTCTATGATTTTCACGTGTTTTTGAAAGAATATCCATGATTTTGACACACTGGGACTTCTGCATGTGAGCAAGCAGCGAGCTGTAATAGCTGAACTTCCCTGAGAGCTCCTGTGCTCACCCTTGGGTGCTCTGCAAGACAAACAGCAGAGTCCTGAGCCCACTAGTGCCTCTACGTCTTCAGCTCCTGAAGAAGTCAGTGGCAGTCAAGTGTGATTGATTGCTGGCAGGATCTTGCCCAGAGTTTTCTCCTGTGGCAGAAAAAGAAGCAGTGACACCGAAGGCAAGACCAGCAAGCACTGGAGAGAACCTTAGTCCCCCAAGGAGTTGTCGTGAGGTTTTTCCCTGCCCTGTCTTCCTAATTTTCTACACTTATGACAATAATTGTGAAACTGGGCTGAAATAGCACTGGGAAGTTGCTGCCAGTGGTTAAAAACGACCATTGCCTATGGGTTGATCTTATTAACTTTTGCCATGTTTTTAGCACCATTATCTGGCTTACAAATTAATGCTCGTTATCTCTGAAAGAGATTATATATATACATTTCTAAAATTCCCCATAATACTACATCTGACTCCCTCATTGCTTTCCCCACCAAATTTTGTCAATACAATTTCAGCTCTGCTTTGTTCTGTTGTATTTCTCTCCAGTCCTATATTTTTTTGAAAGGGTAGAACGTAATGGGTCAGATACTGCTCAGGTGACATACACGAGTAGCCCAATTGCTTTCAAAGAGGCTACCTTGTGAGGCAACCAAGAGTTGGCTCGAAAAAGTCACTTCATAATTGCGTCATATTTGCTAAATCAGATATTTTACGCACTTAAGAATTCTCTGTGTTCCCTTCGTGCTCAGCCATTACAAAAGGCTCCTGCTCTGCTGGAGTTCTGACCCATATTTTCCCTGCTGCAGTCCAAATTTGGTTGCTAAAAGGTAAAGGTGAAAAAAAAAATCTGTCTCATCACATCTCTCCCAACCCCTGTTCAGCTGCTGTGGTATTTTCCTTCATTATGCTGCTGCCTCAGACTGTAAACCTCTCTAATTTCCTACATCGCAGCTATTTATTTAAATGCTAACTCGCATTATGAAGTGATAATCCACAAGCGCAGGAGATAATTTATGAAGCATTTAAATTAAGAGGAGCAGCTAATTGGGAGCATGTGTCTTATAAGCCTTGCTAACACCAGAAAACTACAAATTAGGGAGAAAATGGAAGATATTTTTATCTTGCTTTTTTCTTCTGTAATGCACTGAGGAAAAATATTACCATACATCACACAAACACTGCTGTTCACAGAAGTCTTCTTTTCTGTTGTTCGCTTCATAGTTAGTCTAACACACAATGCTCTCGTTATTACAAATTCCTCATTATAACACACAAAATAATCTTTCCTCTCAGAGAAGGTGGAACGAGGTGGGGTTTTCTGTCTCCAAATAAAGTGGAATAAATTTTCCAGGAAAGGTCCCCTTTTCAGCTACACACATTAATTTAAAAGAGCAAAGACTCCCTTGTTATATAGGGATGTTAAAGTGCATTTAATTTAGGACTGCATCGTGCTGTAAGAGTTTTATAGGTTTTTGTTGAAATGAGAATGAGCATAAATGGCTGTGAATCAGGGAAAAGCAAATGTGCTGCGGCCACAGGGCTGGAGGGAATGCATTTCAGATGCTCTGTTCAGATTTTGGCACCAAAGTCACAAACTTTGATTTCACTGCAGCTTTGTGGTGGTTTTTTCATAAAGACTAATGTTGACCTGAATCTGAATAGCGATGTGCCCCGCGATGTGTGGTTCCCGGGATACAGCGGTACGACAGAGATGGCTCACTAAACGCTGCTGGGATGGGCTGATGGGGAGAGGAGGGTTTTGACACCCGGGCCAAGACAACAGCACTGGGGAAGGTGGTAACCATCCCCGGCTTGAAGTTCACAATCATGCACCAGATTCCCTGGGTCTGCTCTTGGAGGCTGTTGCCTCAACAGGGAAGGTGCAACGCTGGGTGTCCTTGGGAGAGGCAGCTGCTTTTGCCTGTAAGTGTAACGCCCCTTTGGTTGGTTTTTTGGATGTTGGTGCTCTGATCAGAGGAAACGGCCGGGGTGTTCTCCCGTAGGAGCAAGAGGGTTTCTTTGCGCTCCCCAAAGTGCATCCTGGGCACCTAGAGGATTGCATTAACACAGTTCAGGGGGAACTCATGGGATATAGAGTGAAGCTGACAGTAAGGACCACCTTAATATACAGCCCTCTCCCAGCCTTCAGCAACCACTTTAGAGTAGTTTTTAGTACAGTTGTGTGAGATCTTTAGTTAGGATCCTCCTTTACTAGGCAACCAATTCTTGTGGGTCCCTTGTGTGGTTACTCGAGACAGATTCGCTGTTAGAGTAAAATATTGTGCGCACACCCTGCCTTGCAGGGTGCTTGGGAACCGCAGTGAGGTCCTTGTACGGAGGACGCTCTGGAAGCGCGTGTGTGAATTCAACCCCTACACGTGACTGCATATGTGTGCGCTGCGTGTCTAGAAAAATATGTCGCTTTAATCTTTGTATTCCTGTTTCTGCTCTTACAAATCTCCCTTTACGTATATTCTGTCAAAAGCAGTCAGCAAACAGGCTCTGGCATTATTGGAGTTGCTCCTCAATTTGAAGGAAACCATAAATCTGAAACTTCAATCATATCTTTATGATCATTCAGCAAACAGAGATGGAGGATTTATTCAACATGGGATAGCAAAGGGGAAACTGCAGGGGGTTATTGCAGAAGATATTGGTTTAGCTAAGGCAGAACTGCTCCCTCGGGCCTCTCTATGGCCGAGCCAATGAACAATGGCACCAATGACAATAACAAGGCAATTATGGGGAAGAGGGTGAGGAGGGGGTAATGCTTTGTTAAAGATAGAGGTAAGATTCCAGCATGGTGTCTCTTTTGTGTGCTTTCGAAACTAAAGGATGGTGTGTCTGCCTGGGGTGGTCTTATTAGGAGCTGGTGATCCTAAAAACACAGCAAGTGCTTAAAAGAGCCTGTAGCTTGTGTGTGATTGTGCTACTCTTAGGATGTTATGAAGATTTCCTTCCTAATTAAATAGGGCTGGCAATAGGTTCCCCTAATCCATCCCATACTCCAGGGCAGGAGATTAAGTACCTAAACTGCTGCTGACAGAGGTTTGTCTCTGGCTGTAGCTGATGTTGGGTTTTCTGCATTTAGGACTAACACTTGTTCCCAGGAGGGGACTCGGGGGACCTCCTTTTGCTGGGGGGACACTCAGACCTTCACTCCAGGCTGGCCACAGTGTCGTGCCACAAATGCTACAGCAGCCCTTCCACCAACTTGACCTGGAAAGGCTGTTTTGAGATTGCTCAGTGACCTGGTGCCCAGCCGTGCACTGCTCCTATCTTCATATTTTAGATTATTTTTTTAATAGCTGTAGTCAACTTTCAAAAGCTTGACTAGCAAATGAAGCCCAACCCTTAGGTTTTAAATACGAAAAGATTTTTGAACACCATAAGCAGTGTGTCTGCGTCCGCTCTCATGGGGATCAAACTGGGGCAGTGCCGGAGGGGGCTCCTCCTACGGTACACCCCGACTTCAATGTGCAGCGACGCTGGGGTCAGCTGTGCCCATGGGCCTCCAGCAACAAAGTTTCCCGAATGCAAAATGGGAACACAAAAGCTTTGGCACAAAGGAATGGAAATGTTCATGGGCAAGCTGGATCCTGCCACTGCTGCCAATAGATGGGACTTGCATTAAATTTGCATCTTTTCAGGGTGCGTTAGAGACAAACATCTCTTTTTAAAAAGATGCGATTGTGCAAAAGCAGGAACTAAGTGATCCATTCCCACCTGTCCTGCCTGCCCTCCCCTTCTTCTGGCAATTTTTCCTCCCCCCTTTCCCTTGCGAGCCCCCGAGCAGTTTGTTTTTGCCTGCAGAAGGAAGCTTGAAATATTGCAAAGGGGGTACAGGCAGCGCTCCCTGCGGCCTTGCCCCTGATGGCACGAATGCAGACATAAAATAACCCAGCGCCATCAGTAACCTGTCGCCAAAGCCCCACTACGAGGTGAGAGTTTTCCTCCCTGCCGTGGCTGTTAGCTGCAATGTATTTCTCCCTGCACTAAGCACCGTCTTTCCCAGGGCTGCATTACAATGATTTATAAACCCCATTTCTGGGGAAAACTAATAGATCAAAGTGAGGAGAAGGAAAAGGAGACATGAGCAGCTGGAAGAAGATATTGAAGCATGAAACAAAAACAGAAATGAAAAAGTAGTTTGTGGCACTAGTGAGTTGTTCTGTGCTGCATTTCTATTACTGAAAAATAATAGGGGGAATCTGTATTTTAATCCATTTTTTTAAGAGACACTCAAGTAATCTGAAAAGCTCTTCCTAGAGCCAGCTTGCTTTTGTGTGTTTGTGCATCTCTTACAGAACCAAACACTTATTTTGCTGTTTAGCCCTTCCCTGTCTATTCCTGTGTCCTTTTTAGACTTTCCATGTTTTAAGCAGCATCTGGATTTTCTAACAGGGTAACAGAAAGCATCGCATGGAGGATTGATGCTCAGCTGGACCTGAACCTAGGATGTGCTTGTTCCTGAGCTGAGACTTGGTCAGGTTTTACAAAGGGACATCGTGGGCTGAGACCGGGGTGGCCAGTGAGGTGCTCTGCCTCTGTTTGTTTCCTCTCCTGCACAGTGGGGATGAATGGACAAGATTTGTCATGGAATTCTCGGCATCAGTCAAGTTACATCCCGACTGAACTGAGCCAGGAGTACAGACCGATGCTCATCTCGTAGTTTTACAATGATTAATGCATTAGTGTTTGTAAGAGCTTTGGAGTTAAGAAACTAATTGGGCTTTTGCCTGTGTTCTGCTTGTCTGGTTCAGCCACCAGACATCCCTGACTTCAAACATAGGCAGTGGTGGAGAATTATTATGAAAATAGCCATAATCCTTGCGCAGCACTTCATATATTCAGAGGGCTGCACAAACCTATCGACAGTTTCCCCACATGGCGCGTATGTAAGTACAAACGTTACACACAACAGATGAAATGCATCGAATAGGACAAAGAGCAGATTTGGTGGAAAACAGACATATGTGGCAAGACTGCAGGGGCTTTTTGAAGAGATTGTACAGAGCCACGAGATGGAAGCTGATGAATTATCCCTAGGCATGTTCCAAACTTGTCTGAGGTTTGCAGGTTTCCGTTCAAAGTATTTTGTCTACATTCCTGTTGTTTGTCTTGTTTAAATTTTCACTCTCCCTGGCAATTTTCTGTTGCCAGTTAATGCTGCAGCGTCGTGTTAACTTTAGGCTGGCTGGTTTACCTTGGTTCCTGACTTCTGTTGCATCCTTTGCTGTTGGTAAAACTGTTCCTGGGGGAACGCAGGTGCAGGGATATGTTCATGGATATGTATAATTGATACTTCTCGCAGATAACGCAGGAAGCAAGCACGTGTTGAACGTGCTCGTGTGCCTGCTCTGCACAAGGAATTTCTGCACTTGTTCACACAGAGGAGCAGCGTGGGCAATGAAGCAGTGTATTTTCCTTTTGGTGACTTGTAAAAACATGGCCTGGAGAAGACACATCTAGGATGGCATTCAGGAGTGAACATCCGTGATGTGATCTGCTTTCAGCTACATTTCATGACTACTGATAAGTGAGCTAAACATTGCCATTTGCAAGATCAACACCTGCCTGTTCAAACAGCCCGAGATGACCAACATCCTCACAGCTGAGCCTGACTTTTGGCTCATGGCTCTGATCAGTAAGAGCTGAGTGAGTTAAAACGAAAATACTGTGGTTTGTTTTTTTCTTTTGCTCATGCCCTGTGTGATGCAGTCTAACACCCTACTCAAAAACGCTTTAAACCAGAGAAGTCATCTTGCTAAGATGTTCATCCCCTCCTCCTTTTGGTTATGCAGCCCCAAGCAAACACTGCTCCACTGAGCTGTGAATCTGGTGCTGGTGTCATAGCTGGTACCTGGCACGGTGGCACACCAGGCAGCTGCAGAGGTCCTATTATTTTCACTGCATCGATCCTGCTTACTGCTGACCAGAGCCTAATGCAGCTGCCTCTTACGTAGACCTTGCACTGGTAGCTGCCGACTGCATCCCCTATTACAACAGGCAGAAAAAGCTGTCCGTGCTCTAATAGCTATTGTAACCCTCCTAAAACTATGACAACATCTTTCTTCTGACTCCCTATGGCCCAGCCAGTCTTTACTCTTCTTCTGTTCCCTGTCTGCAGAGAGAGCTCGTAGGATGAAAGACAGCTAGGAAGGTAGGGAGAGCTGAACATGGACTAAGAGCTGCCAGAGGAATATGAGAGGAGAATTTTGCCCTATAAGCTTTAATAAGGTGGTGGGTTAAGAGAAATGCAGCTAGGGAGAAAAATGGGGAATGTTCTCTCTCCAAATGGGCACTGCTTCAGTTTGTAAAAGCACCAGGGATTCCCCATGTGGCTTAATTTATTATTTTCCCACTCGTTAAATGCCAAAACAATAAAGCAAAATCTATTGTTAGCTTTAAAATGCAGGTGATTTGCATACGGCTGTGATAGTCCTACTGCTGCCTTCATTTAAACTCAGTAAGCCGAGGTACCTTTAAAAATTATGACTTGTTTTACATTTAATATACTGAACTATGTTAACATAATATTAAGGGGCTGACTTCACAGCTTAATTGCTGATCACGTAGAAGGCTGCTTTAGCAGAAGCATTAGTCTGGCAGTGCTGTACGGCCTGATATGAGAGCGGCTGGAATAGCAGCCTGCACAAAGGGGCTGCGAGCTGCTCCTTCCCTGCCACGATGCTTCCTCTAAGAGCACCCTGGAAACCCAGAGTCATTTTTACTCCACTCTTGGTTCACTCCCTTGCGCTGAAAGGTTTTTGGTGCCCTATTGCAGAGCAGTGCCTGTGCAATACAAGCAGGACATAACTGTACAAAGTGGTATTAGAAAATCAGGTGGTTTTTTTCCCCATTCGGTAAGCTTTTGCAGAGGGGAAGGAATGCACCGTTTCCTGGCAGAGCTGAACATGTACTGTACTTCCCAGCCCTGGGTCTCCAAGGTTGCTGTAGAGAGATTGTGCAATTCTGGTGGTGTTATTGTATCTTCTCATTTTCTTCCTTCCTTCTTTGACCCTTACTCGTGTCAGGCTGAATGCAAAGAGGGCAGATATCAGGAATGGGAAGCAGACCTGATATGAGAGCGGCTGGAATAGCAGCCTGCACAAAGGGGCTGCGAGCTGCTCCTTCCCTGCCACGATGCTTCCTCTAAGAGCACCCTGGAAACCCAGAGTCATTTTTACTCCACTCTTGGTTCACTCCCTTGCGCTGAAAGGTTTTTGGTGCCCTATTGCAGAGCAGTGCCTGTGCAATACAAGCAGGACATAACTGTACAAAGTGGTATTAGAAAATCAGGTGGGTTTTTTTCCCCATTCGGTAAGCTTTTGCAGAGGGGAAGGAATGCACCGTTTCCTGGCAGAGCTGAACATGTACTGTACTTCCCAGCCCCGGGTCTCCAAGGTTGCTGTAGAGAGATTGTGCAATTCTGGTGGTGTTATTGTATCTTCTCATTTTCTTCCTTCCTTCTTTGACCCTTACTCGTGTCAGGCTGAATGCAAAGAGGGCAGATATCAGGAATGGGAAGCAGGTCCACAAAGGTTCTAAACCTCTCCTTGAATTCAGAGACTCTGTGACAGTATTTTGGTCGATATGGTTGGCTAAGACTGCAAGCTGGTGCTTGGGAAGGGTGAATTGCTGCAGTTTCCTTTACACCTTCTGTATTTTCAGCACGCTGAACCACTGGGCCAGCACTCAACAGCAGGGCATCACCTTTAAGGAGGGAGCTTCTGCAAACAGCTGACTTGTACTTGATCCCCAAACCTCCAGCAGCGAAGTGGCACGCGGTGCTTCCTTTCCTGTCCACTATGTCAAAAATATAATTAAGGTCCAAATACTGCCCCAAGATGTGTCCAAAATAAGAGGCACTCATAGGCTTTTCAGGAGCTGAAGAGGTATCCAAGCATTACCAGCTACTCACATCCATGTGTCTCTGACTTCCACACACGGGTCCAATTTGGGAGTTCTGGACTCCTTAAAAAAATTTGCTTTTTTCTCAGTTAAAAAAGCATACAGATTGACAGAGATGTACACCAAGTTCTAGCCCTCTATGATTTAAAAGACCAAAGTTATAGGCCCCTGAAAATTGAGGTTTATAATAGAAGCACTGGCAAACCCTTAACTACAGAGAAGCTACCAGGCGTTGCAACAATAATTGGGAAGGGAGGGGAAAAAAAAAAAAAATCACACTGTTTTTCAGTGCTTAGCTAAGAAATACAACAAGAGAGTTTATTGCTTGCAAAACACAGCTGCACTGCCTCAAATTGGATGGAAAAACGAACCCTGATAATTTATTACACCCCTAAAGTCACAAGAATGTACCCATAAATTACTTTTTTGGAGGGGGAGGGAGGTGGTACCACTGTAGTCCATTCTGCACAACCTACTTATTAGTATCATAATTTATTATTATTATGCCCTGCTGCAAATAGAGAGGCAGATAAAACTCAAATCTATTAAAACAACCGCTCCACTTTCTCTGAGCCACTGAGGGACACCATTCCAAAGGAAATGAGATAAATTACTAAGACGAATGTATGAGTCTTGCATTACAGCACGTAGCTTGTATATATGCAAGAGCAAGAGGATAATTCAAGCAAAAAAGAGTCATGTTAAGTTTTACCATTCAGGATTCAACACAGAGGGGTTGGAATAATATCAAGTGGTCAATTAAATATTTCTAATGTAGAGATTTTTTGTTCCCGAAGATCCTATGTGTTATCTTGGAATGAATGTGCAACGCTGAAATTACTGCCCTGCTTCTATTGCAAATGTAGTTGGATCAGCACGTTTTTAAAAATACACTTTATCCAGCTATTGTGAGGAAGTAGACACTATACTTATAAGTCTGAAAATTATATTGATAGAATAGGTATATCCATATATATCCAAGTGGTGCTGATTAACTGCAAAGCTGATTTGAATTTAAGGTTGGTGAAAGACATTGCTTTGCAGTCCCAGAAGGGCAAAGTGGCAGAGCCAAAGGTGCAGTTATAAAGTTCACCACATGCCTCTGCTAATGGGTTTCGGAGAAGTCAACAGGAATTTTATAATATTTTTCCTTCTCTTCATTTCCTTCTGGGGTAGTCAGCTGGACCCAGCAGTTTTTAATGCTGTCCTCCCCTTCCCTGCCACATGGATGGATTAGCAGAAATGTTAATTGTATTGGGAGGTTATTGCTCATTGCCCTCTTCAGGACACGGGTCAAATGCCTGTTAGGTTACTGCAAAGTTAGGATGAGCTTGGTGCTCTTGGCCATAGTCACTGGGGTATAATGGAGCCCTGATTCTGGAGGCTGCTCGTCCAGAATGGGTTTAGGCACGATAACTGCCAGGTCTAAGGATAAACCTTGCAGCAATCCTCTTTCTACACAGCCAATTTGTGGTTTGCAGTTTTGTTTTTAAAAAAAAAAGAAAAGAAAAACGATGCATGCGCGATAAAAGTTCATACCGGACTTTTTGAAGTAATCTAAGAGTCATGCAGGTTTAGCTGGCTTCACTTTTATGAATGCTGGGGATTCGCAAAGCAGAGTACATGAGACACAAAGCCAGTGAAACCTCAACGGTCCACAGTGTAAACAAACTTAATGAGAAGAAAAGAGTCAGCAATCATTTCATCTTCCCTACAAAGCCTGCTGCTCTGGTCGGGAAACCAACATCCAGGCCACGCAGTAAGACACCAAGACTTTGTGCTCTTGCTACAGAGGGTGGGGAGACAGGAGGGATTGACGAAGGAAGGAAATGAGGCCGCCTACTCGCTGTGATACTGCAGATTTTCGTATTTACAGACTGCTGGTGGCCGGCATCAATCTGTACATCAGATAATTACTTCTACACTCTTGCATACTTGTAGCAACTGCGTGTGTTTCTATGCCTCTCTTGAATGAGTCCCTGCATCCTTTCATATTCCACGCGTTGGCCTTTTTTTGTGTGGGGATTACTTTTCATATTGATGGTTGTGGTACTTAGGAGTGAAAAATGGAAAGTAAATAAAAATATTTACTTTGAGCCAAAAGGTATGTGAAATACATTCATAAAGCTATATTTAACATTGATCCAGGTTTGGGCTTGGATATTTGCTCCTGCAACTTCTCTCTTAACTAGTTTATGTAAGAACATGAAGGAAGAGAAGGCAGGAACTTGTTCCACCTTCATTTGAATGTCAGTTGCCGAATCCAACAATTTTAGCTTTTTCTTTCTGGGCCTTTGTTCAGATCCTAAATATCAAAGTTCCCAGGGAAAGCTGAATTTCCACTCTCCAAATGACAAGCTGTGCTTTGTAAGGGTATTTCCTTCAGATGTGGCATTCGCTTCTCTGGCAAAGTGCAGAGCTACTACTCGGGCTCTTTTGGCAGCTTTTCCTCCTGCTTTTGCCTTTCCTCCAGGGAAATGCTCCGTCTGCATGGTCCGGCAGTTTCTAGCATTTAGTTTGGTAGCTGGTTACCATCCTCCTGAGGTTCTGGCACTACCCATTTACAAGCAGGAAGGCAAAGAGGGACCAGGAGAGGACACCTCCTTCCAGGCTCAGACACGTGCCTAATATGCAGTGCTTAGTTTCTACCGTATATTGATGTTCAGCTTTGTCATAAAAGAAACCTGTGGTTTCCCTGTATCGGAAACTGTGGGTAAATCCCTACTCTTTTACAACATCATAGAGAAGCCCCAGGGCTGGCTGTGCCTCTGTTAACATTTTTAAAGCAGCAGTAAACAGCACGCTTTTCTCTAAGCAACAGCTGCCTTTCTAACGGTGGGCCGTGAAAGATTGCTGCAGAACCGAGGCTCTGAGATTCACCAGCTATTGCTGACCCACAAGTATTGCCTGAAAGCCATGGGATGATGCCATCTCTAATGAAATACAGCATCATTAGCAAATGAAAAATAAGAACAGTGGTATTGCAGGGGTTTTTGCATTGATTAGATGGACAATAGAAGCGTAACCCATGTGTGATTGAGAGACATTAGATGGGTGATGTTCACCTGCCTTTTCCACGTGCTGTAGGCACCCCTCTATATAAATGAATTGTGGCTGGGTTTTCAAGATGACTGGATTTGGAAGATCCAGTGGCATAGCAAGATGGATACTTCATGCTGTATAAAATAGTCCGTTGCTGCTGGTCACAGAATTATATTCTCACTTCCTAATATGCTGCTTTCTGCACTACAGGTGATGTCGGGCAGCTCTTGTTCAAGCTTGGCTAGGATTTTTGAGAGCTAAAAGAAGTGCTGCATATACTGAGAGGCAGAACTAGACAGCCTGGCATCCCCAAATGGGGGACACCTCTCACCGCATTCTGTACACAGAGAGGGGACATGCCTGGAGAGGGCGGCTAGGAATACGGAAAGCTTGATCTCAGTGAGCCATTTTGTGTTGCTCTGGGATACACGTTACTGTTGAAGCCAAGTTTCCAAGCCAGTATTTCCTCTTCAAAAGGGAAGAGGATGATAGGAGCCTAAGCAGAGCAAGGGTAGTGAAATTTTAAAGTATTATGATAAACATACATTTAATATTACATCACATGTAAGGGAACAAGCACATATGATTGCACTATTACAAGATTGAATATAGGTCCTACGACATTAAATTTAGTGCCTTGTGATTGATGATCCTTTGTTTGCAGGTTTTCTTTTATGTATATATTATTTCTGTAGGATAAGCATCTTACCAGCTGGAAGAAACATACAACTTTTTTTATTTTCTAGCATGTAATTTCTGTTTGGTTCACAGCTAATAAATAGGTCATCTTGTACTTTCAAAATGCCAACATGCAGTAATTCAGTGAAATAGAGACTCTACATTAAAAAGCTGTCAACCTCAGTGTGATTTTCCTGCACCCTACGCTCTGGAAAGATACCTTGTCACTCATGGTTCAGCTCTGTTTTCCTGAAATATCTCTTCTTCTGCATAAATAATGAATATAGTTGCATGAAAATATCTGGCACAATGTCTGTTCTTCCTCCCACTCTAAGGAGCTGCAGTACAGACTCTGTATTTATTGGTTGATCTTCCCAACAAATCTTGCTGAAATCACAGGTGTGGTAATAGCGTGGCCCCCTCCCAGCTGCAGGCAGGTGTTCTCTGCTGTGCTAACCCCATCCTACCCGCCTGGCTGAAGTCAGGGAAATGCTGCCTTAAAAAAAGCCTTTGCTGTTTAGTACTTCTTAAAATGTAAAGGCTACATGACACAGAATAATTTAAAACACTTACTCGCTTTCAGTCTCTTTCCATTTCTAATGCGTTATGCAGGTCTTGCACAGAAAAGGTATTGGGCTGAAGCAGATCCCAATTAGGAGTTTTTAAAATTAATTCTATTCTTTAAAAAAGCTAGATATAAACCCCACCAGATTACTAAGTCTGTCTTCCATTTCACATGATCTGAAATACACAATTTACTGTGTTTTTTATGGCTTTCTCCTAGTAGCCCACTACAGGTGACACAAGGACGGCAAAACATGGTTCTGCACCTCTGATTTCAGCAACAAACTGGTGGAGCTGGGCGGCTGTGGCACTGCTGCTAGTGACAGGGGAAAGAAGGCAGCCCTGTTTACTCATAGGCTTCAGGCCAGAAGGAGTCCTGTGATTTTCTAGTCTGATCTGAAAATTCATGATGCATTCAAGGGATCTCACTTTCAGAGACAATTTTCAGATGCAACGCAGGGAAACTTCTGCAATGCTGATTCCAAAATCTCTGAGCACTTGTAACCCACCATCACAGTACACAGACAACATTTCAAGCCAAAGACTTCATCCTGCAGGTGTTACTCGCATGAATGGTTTGCCCTGACCCTAAGTTTGATAATGCAGTGTGAGGCAGGAGCAATGATGTTTCAATGAAAAACTGGACCGGCTCAAACCATGAAAAATTTGGCGGTAGCTTTTGTGGGTTTGAATCAATAGAAAGTTGAAACTTGCAAGATGTCAACCCCATAAAAATGGGAAAAGCGGGGTATGCTAACCCCCTGCGAACCATTTTTTACAAGGGATAAAGCTGCTGAATCCTCACAGTGAGGTCCAAAAGTAATTTAAATTTCTTCCCCTCTCTCCTTGCTCCCAATTTCCCCATCCCAGTTGTTGTCAGATGCATCAGCTGAGAAGGAAAGTTAGAGGGTGACACTAATAAGGAGGGCTCAGACACACTAAGAGTATTAAAAGGTTAGGCCATGGTGTGTTCTATTAAATAGAATATTAATTGAATTCTTGACATCTGAGGTGAACTGTGACACGCTCATGGGATAAATATTGCATTTAACAGAGCATCATGACCTAAAGCTCTAAATACTATTGAGCATCAGTGCCAATCCTTCACAATAGATCTTAGCCTCAGTCCTCGGGGTACGAATGCTCCCTTGGAGTTTTGGAAGCTTGAGCTTAAAAACATGTTTCACGTTTCTTGTTTCTGTTCTCAGTTAAGTCCAAAATTGTTTCTTCCATCTCAAGGCTACACACCGTCTCAGACTTTTGGTTACAGACTCTTAATGTATAGCTAGAAATGCACGTTTCAAATGCCATGCGTTACAAACCTATTGGGCACGGTACAAGAAAGGTTGAAAGAAAATTTCTCCATCTCCACCCCCACACCGTAAAGGAGATTAAAACATTAAAAAGACCAATTAAAAATAGTGAATCTCATGGCAACATTTTCATTAACCCTCCCCGGTTCTTCTTTCTGTCTCATTAGTCATCACAGGGAGAGGAAGGATCATTTTAATTAGCAGCATTGTAAAGCTTTATTTAAGGCAACTGCCCCTCCTGCTGCTCTCTGGATTACCCTGCCGGCTTATAAATACAATACCAAATCATTAACAGCCAAAAACAACACCACTGAAGGGTTTAGAAAAAAAGAAGATCCACTATGGTCAATGTTTAGGGCTCTTTAACAATGTCCTTTCTCCTCATTCAGGCATAATTCAAGCGTAATATTGGGCTTTATAAAACAACTCAATATCCTCTTACAGCAAAGCCCTTTCTAGTTGAGGATACCATGTGTTCAACTTTCTTCCCCTTTGTTTTCAAGGCAGTGAAAGCACAGAACCACATCTGACAGGATAGACATGGTAGATAGGATCACAGGTTTTCCAATGTCCCGATTTAGAATTACTTGTTAAATTCCCAAATTAAAGGGACTGCTGCACGCTAATAGCCTTGCAGGAGGGAGGTGAGCAATGGGACCCCAACCGGGGGAGGCTTGTGGAGCATTTTAGAAAGAGGTCCTTGTGAGTTTAGGATGAAAACAAAACGAGCACCCACATTTCATGAAAAGGAAATTGCTTTTTCCAGTCATCACTTGCTGAATTTCACATTTTTTGCAGAAATGAGCCCAATGGGTCTGTTCTGTTAAGAAACCCTCAGCCAGTGTTTCCAGCCATCGGTTTCCATACCTGGGAGTGCAGTCCAGAGCGCACGTCTGTGCAGAAGAGCAAATTTGCTCTCCGTCGCACCCATGCAATGTGTGACTGACCCCCACTGCAGCGCGCAGGCTTCTTTTGAAAGTAGTTTGAGTCGCCACGTTTCGATCAGGAATTAGATACAAACTAAGACCTCGCACCCTCTTGCAGGGTCATGAGTCAGGGACACGTTAATGGAAACGAACAGGACAGCGTGACCCCAAATCTTAAATTCCCCAACACTTGGGAAGATCTGAACATTGCCTTCCAGCCCCTGGCTATTTCGTAGTCCTGCAAACAAACAGAACATTTTCCTTCTGGACCATCCTGCAGCAGCTTCTGTCTTGCGTCCAGGAGAATAGTGATGAAAACATCACATTTCTTGAGATGCAAGCTGCACAAAATGTCCTCCTTACCAAGAAACCGTAACTCAGACTATTAGGATTCACCCTTTAGATCCGTGGCCTGCTTTTCCTGACCTGAACATGTAACTATGGACTCTTCAGTACACCTGGCTGCTGTGATCTCTAATTGTTCATCACTATCCAGCTAAGGCAACCCAGCCTTTCCCTTGGAGCAACCTATTAGCTACACGCAGGACCTTAAGCGCTGTGAGTACTCTACCACGGAGTTTTCATGTTGGGACCACAGTCAAGATTTGATTTTTCAAAGTGATAACATCACACAGCTGAAGCTAGCTGAAAGTTTGAGGTATCTTCTTTGCTGCTGGGTGCCAAGTTGCATTAAGGTATATTAGCCACCTAATTCTTCCACTTCATTGCTTGATATGGCAAAAGGAAAATCGGACCAAAGGGGACAAATTCTTAACGTTGAAGTCTGAAAACACAAAGTGCAATTGATCTCCCCCTGAAAGCAAGCTCGCCCTGACTTCAGTAGGAGCACTAAGCAGAATGTGGAGATAATATATGCTGCTTCAAAAAATGTGCGTATTCCTCAAGAAAGGTTTAAAAATGATGACTAGGTATACTTGACTTTACCTACGTGAACTACTGTTTAAGTAATAACAAAAAGGAAGACAGTAATGATGTATCACTGAATGATTAATGTATTGCTACATAGAGTTCATTCCATATTAAGTCAAGATCTGTATCTGTGGAGGTTTGCGGGGAGAGGTGATATCTTTTATGGAAGTAACTGCTACGTGTCAGACTGCAAGTGAATTAGAAATAAGTAAAATATTTTTATAAAAAAAAAAAAAAAAAAA
>NW_008796111.1:2855649-2866295 GCF_000699145.1 Aptenodytes forsteri | reverse complement strand
AATATAAAAAAAAAAAAATATTTTAAAAAAAAAAAAAAAAAAAGAAGAGGGGAAGGGCAAAACACCAAAGTTCCAGTCTGGGACTGACCAGCCCCTCTGCCCCCACCTCAGGTCATCTCCACTCAGACAGACTGAGCAGGGCACAGTCCTGAGCTACTGTCACTAAATGCTCATCATCAAAACTGGGGGAGGCTTGCAGAGGCCAGCGCACTGCCAGTGCCTGAGCAGAACTGCAGCTTCAAGGGATATCAGTCTCCGGAGATCACAGATACTAAGCTCACTTAAAAACAGACAGTGACGAATACTCTGAGCAACAGTCATTGTAAAAGTTTATATAGGAGTTGCTTTGTTTTCTATTTATAGCCACACTGCATTTTTCTTGTAATACATTTTTAATGACTTATAAGGCCTAGTTATTTATTCTCCTGAAGCCAAACACTTTCTCACCCTGATAATGCAAGCGAATGAGCTTTGCACAGAAGAGCTACATGGGAGGTGGCTGGATCTGCTCCCTGCACTGGTAGCAGGCTGGGGAGACGATGCAGTGGGTGCCCCAAGCGTGCAGCTCCCCGCTGCCTCTCTGCAGAGGGACTGCCTGTGGAGGGCCCTCCCTGGGCCAGAAATTTTCCAAATTACTAATTATTCCATCTGCATGCAAGGGAGTCTCTTTTTATGCTTACTTTGCTCTATATTTCCTAATCCAACATTCACCTTAGTTAAAAAACAACCCCCAAACCTGCAGTGTCACGTAGGCAGTGGCCCCTTCCATCTGTGTTGAAAAGTTAAGTAGCATGAACAACAGACCAAACAAAAGCAGAAGATGGGACACTTTGAAATGGCAGGTATTTGCATGAAATATAATTAATCTGCTAAACCAGCACCCATCCCTAAGCACAAATGCCGATTGCCTCATGATGAGCGTAACCAGAATGGCATTAACTCTACCCTTTTTTCTAAATTGTTATATACCCAATATTTTCTTTTGACTCTTCTTTATATTTAGATTAATAACTTTGTAATCACTTCATTAGTTTATTTAGATTATGTTATTTTAGGAAATTATTGTTTATATCAGCCTTGTCCTTCCCATCTATCTGTGCCTTCCCAGAATTAAGCAATATCTGAGGAAACCAATTAATTGCAACTCGACCGCTGTAATGGGGTCTGCTCTACAATGTGGCAATGTCTAATGGAGTTTTAATTTTCCCATGGTGAGTCAACATTTGCTTAAAGAGAGAAGACTGTCAGAGCAAACCACTGCCTGAGACACGCACAGCTGCTTCTGAGTCTGTGGGGCTGAACAGGCATCTTGGGGCTGCTGCTTCTTTTGTTGGGGGTAAAATTCAGAGAGGGTCGTAGCTGGGGCATCAAAGGGCATCCCAGTTCCCACCACAGGCTGAGGTTTCCCGTGGACTTGCAGAACATGGAGGACATACAGCCCTCCACGGCTCTCAGGCTGCACCTCCCAACCTCGCAGGGGTCCTGGGTGCTAAAATGAACTTGTCGCCCAGTGAAGGTTTGACAGCCCTTTTCCAGTGCGTGGTCTTCCTTAGAAAATATTTATTTAACTGTCCTGGGTCCTCGCTATGCAGTTGCACCAGCAAGTCCTTGTCATGAACCAGAAGCCCATTACGGTGGGGGGTTGGCAAAAACAAAAGTCTCATCCCCAAGGAGCCTGCTGTACCCATGTAACTCGTGACATACATGGGATAGCAGAACTTATAATGAGATTTTTTCCATTAATTGGATTGTTCAGAGTATTTAGTACTGCCAGAAGTTACATTTGGGATTCTGGAGTGAGGTGAAGCACCCAGAGCCCTTTGAAATGCCCCCGGGCCCTCCCTCGCTCAGGCCCTGGGCATCTTTGCAAACCCCAGCCTACGCTGTTGACTAATGACTGTTTTGCTTGGCAAACACTGACAAACTTCTGAAGTCGGTCTGCCCTTCCCAATCTTCTGACAGCTTAAAAGATTTGAAACAAAGCTACATTATGATGCAACCAATTTCAGCAGCATCTGATTAACAAAAAGGAGGCCACAGCTACCTGACAGCAGCCGGTGGTTATTTTTTATTTCTAAACCAAACTGATGGCCTCAAACATTCATACAGGTATTTATTTTTTTGTTTAAATGTCTCATTTCCAGGGTTTTTTTGGATCGTGCAGGGAAATAAAGTTTTGCAATTCTTCTTCTCGTAATAAGTCTGTCCAAAAATGATGTTGCTCGTTGTGTTGAAAGATGGTTTCATTTTCTACTCAAAATTGGTATGAAAAATTTGCCTTGCCAAATGAACATTGTATACTGAACTTGTCAAATCCTCTCTCCTGACACAAATAAAAGATAACATTGGGTGGCAGCATGTAAAACAGCACTGACAAGACAGCTAGGATGGAAGCAAAGAAATGCATATTTTTCTCTTTCTCTCTTCCTGAGAAGGGTAGGGGGAAGATCCAGGTGAGCGAATGCTGGCATGTTACAACCAAAAATACATCATCTAAAGACTTAACAAGCCATTTCAATGCGGGTTTTGAGACAAACATAAGCGATTCCATTTCTGATTAGCAAAATCATGACAAAAGTCTCGACTTTTTTCCAGGCAACCAAGAAAGATGCTAAGCAGAAAAAGTGGCTGGATGAAAGGGGTATCCAGTTAAAAGTTCACAACTCTGCTGTGCAGGCTGGAAGGACTACTTATAGCACTGCTGAAAATTATTCCAAGTATATTTAAAAATAAATAAGGTAATGATAGCACTTCCATTAGATCTGCAGTCACACCATGTAAACGAATATTTTTTTTCCTATTAAAATTGTTGATTGAAGGCTGTTAGCTATTTATCAGCCCAAAATTACATTTCTTCTCTCCTAGGGGTTGCCTCTGTTAAAAATCACAACAACTGCCTAGTTAGTAACAAGAAAAGACTCCTAAAACTGCAGTTTCGGGTTGGGGGGGGGAGGAATACAAGCATGAAACACAGATTGCACCTTCAAATCCCCGATGGCATCACGCTTCTTTGTTCTGCTAAGAAAAATTAACCTCAATCTCGGCTCAAGGTCCCCCGATTGATTATCATAGTCATTTAAATACTGTAATCTCATTTTCAGCATCAGGGAAAGGGAGCGAAAAGAAGAAAAAGAGAAAGAGGTGGGGAAGCGAGGGGGCGAGAAAGAGAAAACAGAATAAATTATCTGACAAAAGGAAAAAGGGCCTTTCTGCTTACGGAGCCTATTTCAGATCCTTCCACTTGATTGGAAAAGTTGATGAAGTTTAAATGAAGCAGAATTAGAGGCTCAGGCCACTGAGTATTGACAGGGGCCCATGGAAGAATGTGCAATTCAATAGGCCTGATTCCTGTGGAAAACAGGGGAAAGGCCTAAATGGTATAATCTTCAATCAAATCTAATATCGACACTGACAAGGCAGGGTAATGAGATAGGCCAGATCAGGCATGTTGGTTAAAGAAATTAATCCCTCTCGCTGCACCAAGAGTTCAGCTTTGATGCCTATTGTACAGATCCCCGTCCCAGCCTATCTAAATGCTAACTAACTGCGAGTGTGATCTGGGACTGTGCTTTTCATTGCTGGGGCTAATCTGATAACAATTTTAGCTCCCTGATTACGGCTGCAGAGGCAGCACGGCAGCCCCTCGCCGTGGCACTGTGGAGAGGGAGAAGAGGGGCAGAGCGTGGCGATGGATGCAGCCGCGTCCGTGCGGGGAAACTTGCGTTTCGGCGTGTATTAGAGCTTTAACACACCGTAATACGTGGTAATTAGTGTAGTTACAGTCGCCCCCTGACCAGCTGATTGGTATCTCCTGGGAACCACCGAAGGGGCCGGGCAGCGAGCAGGAGGGTGATCAGAGAGAACAGATGTAAAAGGACGTTGGGAAGTTGAAAAGCATGCTGCAAAGGGGCTCTCCTACCTGGGCGAGCAGCCTGAAGCTCGCGATTAAAACCATCTTTATTTTTCAGGCTAGTTTGCTCTTCACTAAGCAATACAAGGTTCACTGTGTTGGCTTTTCTGATTTATTTCCCCCGCCCCAGCGTGGGAATTACACTATTATTTTTAATCAGGTTTCACTTGTAAGATTTTTAGGCACAAACCCCACATTGGTTTGCCTAAAAAAATCAAACTAGAGATATTTTTCCTGATACCGAAATTTTCTTAAAGGCTGTCGTAGGAAATCTAGTAATAGGGTCCCACTTTCATTTATCTATGCTACTTCAAATAAATGTGAGTAGAAAAGTCAGTGTAATTTGTTTTATAAAGTCCAAATGGTTAAAAAAGAAAATATCCTCAGAAATGCAGGTTCTGTCTAATCCGTACAATGTGAGCAGCCAAGCAAGAACAAAACAATCCCTGCAAGATGACAAAGGCTTCTCAAATTCAATAATTAAGCATAAAAGCATCTCTAAGAATTTGCATGGAAAGCAATCTGCCCTTGGGGAAAGTGCGACTAAAAACTTGCAAAAATGTGGAACTGAAAACGTTGGTCCCTGTGATCGCCAGGAACATGCTTCGTTTGCTCTATATTCTGCTAGACAGCACTCAAAAAGAGGGGACATGATTGCGGCCAAGGTTTAAAAATGAAGAGCTTTTTGCCTTTTCTTTGGGCGGCTGCCCACTGGTTGTCTGCCCAATGCCCTCCTGTCCAGGACAGTCCTTACTGAGCCTCCGCCAGCTTTTCCTCTATGCTCGGGACATTTTCTTGTGCCTCTTCCAGAGAAGGAGGGATATTTATTGTTGGAGGAGCGGGAAGCTGAGGACGGAGAGGAAATAGGGCAGAGATGTTCCTGTGGTCTTACAAGTTTCAGCTGGGTCTCCGGTGCTGCTCTCAGCCTGTTGGGTTCAGCGTATCTGGAGAAGGGTTTGCGGGTAAGGGCACGTTATCGGGATTTGGAATATCCCTGACTTTCTGCACCGTGTCTTCGGTTTGAGTTAGTCTGAAAGTCATCTCTTGGCTTAACGTGGTTTGGGGCCAATGCCATAAACTGGTGTTGGCTCTCCCCCAAAGTTTCTTAAATCTTTCAGACAATAAAGCCCGAGTTTTAGATTCATCATAAAAATTTATAGCCTGCCGCAGCTCTGGATACACTCTGAATGCACAGACCCATTTGTGACCTTTTTTAATTCTATTTTTTTTTCTCTTCTGCTTACATTCTCTCTTCCTTTGGCTTAATTTCTGCTTTTACAGCACCAACAACTCAGGCAAGAAGCTGTACAGATGTTCTCTGCTACGACAACGCTGCTATTAGGGTCATAATGCAACAGTTCGGTCTAATGGTTATTATTGTGCTGGCTGACTTCAATAATGCACTTTTAAATCAAAGGGCCTTTGAAGCTTTATTTCCATTGTATTAGACAAATAAACATAGAAGATTTTCACGAACATAAAAGGCATTCACCTTGTAATGTTTCTGGGCTTGTTAGTCTCACCAATTTGCGTTGTTTTGTTCACATAAAGGATCAGAATGCCCTTTTGCTTGCTTTTACATACTGCGTGCCGATCTTGGGGGTGAGCAGCTACGAATGCCCGGTGCTGCTGGTGCCGTCCCTCTGCCTGCTGAATCACAGCTGGCAGTTTGCAGCCTAACTTCTGTCTTCAAATAACCAGAAGAAAAACCCACTACTTTCATTCATGCAGAATGTTTACTTGCCTCTTGGAAATGCCTTATTTATTTCAGTGGTGTCTGTGCAAAATATGGGAGGGCACTAAAGCTCAGAAGGAGCTTAATTTTTAGCGTACCAAATAATCCATTTAAAATCTTAAACGAGTTCATGCTGAGAAGAAAACCCTTAGAAGTCAGAGCATTGGCAAGACAAAGCTCAGAACCAAACCTAATGATTATTTGACTAAGCAGCCCTTCATTAGTTTATTTCTCTAATGAATTGTTGAGTTGTACTGTGTAGACATTTCAGAATACATTTTGAAAAGCACAACACTGGCCTTAGATTGCAAAAATATAATAGTAGTAGTAACATAATAATAATAGTAATAAGCACACAAAATGCTGCATAAACACTAATTAATCCTCAGCGTCCCCAAGCAGCAAGCACAGAAGGCAGGATGCTCAGCACATGTAGTGATTTGAGGTAAACAGTATAATTACACCGAGTAAAAGATGACCTTATTCCAAATACAGCCCACAGTACTTGTGGCTACTCTGCTCTGTGTTACAGGGGTTATTCACCTGAGACAGACAAACTAAAATCTGGTCCCTGACCAAGTTTTCAACAGACGCGTTGATCCCAAACAGTTGAGAGCAGGTATTAGGAGAGGGAACAGAGTTATTTAAATCAACAAAGCTAACACCTGAGGGAAGTTATCCAAATGCTGGTGGAAGGTGCTTTGCAGGGTGGCGATGCTGTCAGCGGAGTTTGCCACAACTGGGGCTCTCAGTCAACACAGAAGCAGCTGTGAGATCTCAGCTGCGGCTGAACCCCCAGATCATTCGGGGGGAGCAGAGGCGTGCTGTGGAGACCTGTGCTGCCTCGGC
Organism: Aptenodytes forsteri; assembly: GCF_000699145.1. Taxonomy (NCBI): domain Eukaryota; kingdom Metazoa; phylum Chordata; class Aves; order Sphenisciformes; family Spheniscidae; genus Aptenodytes; species Aptenodytes forsteri. Next base: position 2,859,801 of record NW_008796111.1, on the reverse strand, counting down.
ACACTTGGCGCATAGGCGCTCTGCGGAGAGGGAGTGATTTTGCTCTGTCAGTCCCAGCCGTCACGCAGATGCTACAGCTGCAAGGTTTCTGATAGCTCATACAGCCGCTCCCTGAGCATCCAGCGATAGGTGTATTTTTAAGGAAGCTTTAATTTATCACCCTCCCTTCCTGCGCAGGTTAGCAGTCCTTGCACAAAGGTGGATGAGGATTACAAAGGTGAGTGGTGCCTCCTGGCTCTGCCCTGGAAAAGGGCTTGGTGAGGTGGGAGCATTGTTTCAGGTTCACCTTGGCTCCTCGCTATACCGGTGCCGGGAGAGCTAAAGAAGATGAGTGGATTTGGAGAGAAGGTTTAAAAAAATAAGGAAGGTGAGGGTTAAAGGCTCAAAGATTGAGCACAACATTCAGGTGTGTAAAAGCCCTGTTACAGCCACAATGCAGGTCTATTAATAAAAGTTTCAGCTTTTGATGGAAAACCTGCCCTTTCAGTAATTACTGTTGCAAGAGATGTTGTGATGCATGCAGGTTACAACTCAAAGCAAATATCCTTTTTCACACCATGCACTTGTCTGTGTTTGTCTCTCATATAATTAGAGCTTTTTTTCACAGGGTGACACAATCTTAGTTTGATAAAATGCTGCTACTTCCTTTTCTTAGCTGTCCTTTCTGTGGATCGCTCCAGAAATCAAAACGAGTTTGCCACAACTCTCAGCAGTGCCTTGCTCTGTGACGAGTCAGACGGCTCAGAAATACTTCATGATAAGGCTCAATAGGCATGAAAGGAAAAAGAAAAATGTGGTGAGTGATTTCTGCCTTTACTTGGTACCCACATAGTGAGTGGAGTCCCACGGCCACCCGGCTGGTGCCCTGCCATCACCTGCACTGAGCTGCTTCTCCCTGGGCATGGAGCAGGCTGCCGGGTGAGCGTGGGGCTAGCTCTCCCGCGTGTCCCCTTCCTCCACTAAAAAGGGCAGTTCAGCCTCCCTGGCCTAGTTAATCCTTCCTCTGCTGAGATTGCCAAAACCAAGGCTATCAGTGTGCCAAATCCTGTGGTTTTGCAAGTTTTTTTGATCATATATCGTTCCTCTGGAGACTGTGGCTGCTGAAATTTTATTACCCGAGTCCTCTAGCTTTTGTTCAATCCTATTTGGAAAAAAGAAAAAATTCCAGCCCTCAGGGCTGGAAAGAAAAGCTTAGGAAAATGAACCCTAAATGGCCTGGCATTCAGACCAATAAAAAGAGCCTGGCATCAGTTGTCATGTAAATAACAAGCTTTTAAAACAAATATTTCGCATTCCAGTAGCACTGAAAACTTCTGTTTGTTAAATCTGTTTCTCCTGCAGCCCGGATGACTGGGATTGAGGCTTGACGCCAGCCTTTCCCGGCCTGCAAAGCACCGTCACCATCCTCCTCCTCAGAACTGCCGGTTCTGAAACAACTTTTTAATTTTGAGAGACGCAGTTCGGGCTCTGAAGGCGAGTTGGATTCCTCCCAGCTCTGAAGGTGTTTCATGGAGAGCAGTTCCCTGCTTTCTGCATGTCCCCTGGCCACGCTTTTAACAGGTAAGAGGATGCTCTGGCACGTGGGTCTGGCAGCTGGGATTTCCCATTTACCTTCGCACATCAGGGATATGTCCAATGCCAGGCTGGTGACACAATGACTTTGGCAGCGGTACGTTGAACTTAATTATGGCATATTATCCAAAAGATGTTAATATAAATGTAACTAAACTGGTGTGGACCACTCTTTCTGGAGTGCGTGTCAGGCGTGCTGGGGGTTGTGTGCTGAAGTCTTGTTTCCTGCCCAGAGCTGGCTTATTTTTGTAACACAGTAGTTTTCAGTAAGTTTCTACTGAGAAAAGTGCTTGGCTAAGGCTTTTACTGGTAAAAACAAACAAACCTAAAATGCTTTGCTCAAATTTTTACTGGCATCAGTAGATGAAATACTTTCCTCAGTTTCATGCTGCAAGCAAATATATATTGATAAACTAAACTGATTCCTTGATTAATTAAAACGCATCATACATTCTACCAGAGAAGAATAGAGCATTCATCCCTAGAAATCTTTATGTGAAAAGATGATGTTTTTAATCTGTGATAGCCAGCGTGTGTGGACACATCCTGGTGGGAGGATGGGGCTGGGCAGAGCTGAGGCAGGAGGGTCAGCCAGAAACACAGGCAGTCATCTGTGCAGTGGTCTCCGTTTGAATATGTGATGCCTCATTTGGAAAATACGCGAGAGAAACGGGAGAGAAAGATCCTGTTGTTAGCTGCTGCAAAGTAGGAGGTCGGTCACAGTTGCACTAAGGTTTTGGAGACCGAGTGCTAGCTGGAGGAAGATTGGGCAGTAAGCGTCCCATCCATCACAACTGGGCTTGAGGTCCTTCTGTATTTGCTGTCCTGTGAACCTTAATGACAGCTCTTGGAGCTGTGCGTTCCTCAGTGCCCTCCCACGGCTGCCAGAAGCACTTGTCCAAGCAGCAGTTGTCTCAAAACCTTTTGTCCCTTTCTTCTAAACCATCTTTGTGTCCTTGGTTTTCAGGTGGCACTGCACAGCGTGAGGGTTGGGACCTGCTGGCCATCCCCTTCGGCAGATCTCTCCAAAATGCCTGGTACCCAGGGCTCTCCCCAGGAGGGGAAGAGATCCCAGGCTGCTGTTGGAAGCACAAAGAGGAGACGTGGCAGAGGGCTGACGTTTTGAGTATGCCACTACGGGTGCGTGCGCCAGCAAGCGGGGACTGGCTGAGTGCCAATGCTTACCCAGTAAACTGCCATCCCGTCACTGTCACCTCCTGGCAGCGGAGGACACTCTGGTAGATTCAGCATTCAGTGGGGCACGACGCACTGTGGGAAGGTAGTTGGCAGGGGGTCAGCGGTTTGCTGCACAAACTTTACGATGTAATTTACTGAGGTGTAATCACCACTGACTCCAAGACTAAAAGCATCCTCGTTAATAGCCCAGTTACTTCATGCTAAAGAATTGCACCAGGTGGATGCAGATCTCTTTACATCCCTACCAGCTGGCTTACTGTGAAGGAAATCCTCCTGCAAGGAAGCCCTGAGAGAAGAGTTGTCCGTAATGCTAAAATTTAACACTACTTTTTCTCAAAACTTGCTCAAATTTTAGTTTCACCTGGCCAGATAGCAGAAATCCAGATCGAATCTTATTAAAACATCCCATGGTTTATAACTGCTCAGAAATCCCGCTGCCAGGATGCTCTGCAACAGTTAAGCTGAGAAAAAGCTCAAGCCCTAAAGCTGGGGCTGAGCAAGCTGCTGGACCCAAGGGGAGAAGACATCAACTGAGCTCTAAGGACAGACGGCGTTCGGCCGAATGCTCCCGTCCAGACAGGCAAAACTCCCACATAAATCAACATAATCTTAATGACCGCATATAATCTACCCGCAACATATACACTACAGGAGAGGAGCCGCCATTCGTAGGATTACCCCAGTGTTATATTCGTAGACCTGGGATTTATGGCGCTGACGGGTGGTTTATACCTATTTCAATTTAAGGAATGTAAATGCATCGTGAAAATAAGTAGCAACAACCCAACCCCTGCAAGTATGCCTTAGCACACCTTAAATGCCATATAATTACATATTCTTCTGGTTCATATTCAGGCATCACCTAAAAATGTACTTACTAGCACACTTTTCTAAGAAAGGCAGAAGCAGTTTGGAGGGATGGGGAATATGTGGGGCTGCCTCCTCTCCCCTGAGAGCCTCCTCTCCCCGAGCCTCCATCCCGAGGAGGTTCGCTGCACTCACAGAACAGATCCGGACGCCCTGCCTACGTCTGTCCTCACCGGCTCTTTCTGGGGGGCAGCAAGGTGAGGAAATCTCGCCCCAGTTCCACTGCTAAGCAAAGATACCGCCACTGCCTATCAAACTTACAGGATCCAGAGAAAAGAAAGAAAGTAGAGGGTTAGGATTTGAAAAAGTGAAGCTGCTTTTGAGTTATGATGCAAAACCTACTTTTTTTTCTTTGCCTTCCTAATGTGATTTCCAAATCGATTTTTAGAGTTTCATGGGGGGGGGGGGGGAGATGTTCAATGATGCAAGGCTGAAATTTTCTGTGACATTCAAAATTCCAAAATTTTATGGCCGACTTCCAAGCCTGCCGGTGCCGGGGTACGATTAACAGGGGAA
>NW_008796111.1:2855390-2855618 GCF_000699145.1 Aptenodytes forsteri | reverse complement strand
GGCGCGGCCCGCCCTCTCCTTCTGCGCCCTCGGAGCAACGACCCCGGTCCCCGAGCGCTGGGGGGGGACGACGACGGGACACAACACACTCAGTACCGGGCCGGCGGCGTGTCCCTGATGGGGACTGGGATCGGAAAGAGCGGGTTAGGGCGCGAAGGTATTCTGCGAGTGCCATCCAGGGGACGAGAGCTGTACTTCAGCCGCTGCTCGGGGCCCGGGGGGGGGGCG
>NW_008796111.1:2841718-2853728 GCF_000699145.1 Aptenodytes forsteri | reverse complement strand
CGCTTCCCGGCGGCTCGGAGGTCGTGTCTGGTACCGCTCAGCGCTGGAAACTCTGTTGGGGATGTGAAATTCGAGGTCTTGTGTTTCAGAGGTGATGGGATGTTGTTCTGTGGGGGGTTTTTATGTGCTGGCCGTAGAAAAGGTGCTTAAAAAACACTTCCTGCCTGCTCTGTGTACCTGTGGTTTTCAGGAATAGATTTTCTCTGGTTACAGAGTCCGGTGGAGCTGGTGGGTCTTGGCTGGGCTTGGGCCTGTTTGAACGTGGGCAAAGCCAGTCAGAAGCTTCTAATCGGAGAACTCGGTTTTAGCGCTGACTGGTTTAATATTTCTTTATTACTTTTAGCTTGTTGCTGTTTCAGTGCTGAAAGCAGAGTTGAATACAGCAGTCTGTCATTGCTTAGTTATTCAAAATCAGCTTAAAGCTAATAGTTATTAAAGTGTATCTTTGTTATAGGAAGGCAGTTGTAAGGCTGAATACAGCCTGTGTGATGCACATCTGATGAAGAAGGTGTTCCTTTCTCATAGTCACTTTCCAAGATTAGCTGGATTGAAAAGTAAGTATCTTTATTCTGTGTTTCTAAGAAAATATTGAGTAGTTCCATAGTATTTTTATGTCTTGGGGTTTTTTTAAATTTTAATTTTTTTTTTACTGTGTTACAGTGTGTAATGGTACATAAGTTTTACTCGAGTGCTATAATCTATGCTTTTTATTTAAGGTAAGAAAAAATATGACAGAAAAAGCAAGTGCAGATGATTTTCAAGTTCAGGATTTTTTCAAGAAGAAGAATAAGAAAAAACACAAAGAACGCAATAAGAAACATGAAAATGATGAACGAGAAAGTATACAAAACGCAGAGCTTAGCCGTGCCTCTTCACTGCTGTTTGAAGATCGAGCAGCACAGAATGGTGAAGGCTGTAAGAAGAAGAAAAAACACAAGAACAAGCGGGAGAAGCAACAGTCTTCGTTAGATAATTCTTGTGTAGGACTGGAACGTGAAATTAGTAATGAAACTGGAGTGGATGCTTCCCAAAAGAAAAAGAAAAAAAAGAAGCGGAAGCATAACGACAGTGCAGATGAGCACAGTGAGGTAACTTGTGTCACAGTAAATCCGCATAGCACTGCTAGTTGTCAGGAGATCAATGCTGATTACGTTTATTTAAAACAATCTGTTAAGAAGAAAAAGAAAGATAAATTGCCTGAAGAGGGTGAGGTACACGAGCTGCCTACCTCAGAAACATACGATAAAAATGACAATAAAAGATCAAAAAAGAAGAGGAAGAAGAAAAGAGGCAGTAGTACCCAAGATATGCTGGAAGACACAGATGTAGCCGTTGGCCAGTCACTGTTGTCATCTCCCAAGCAAAACAGGCAAAGGGAAGACACAGTCTTGCCGTTACCTACAGAAGAGGGTGGTGTGGCAACGCCCCAGCAATGGCACGAAGATGGTGGCCGTGATGCTTCTCCTGCCGTGAGTGAAGATTCTATGGAGGTACCTGCTAATTTTTCTAAGCCGACTAAAGCAGCTGATCCATCTCCTCGAAAAACTCCGGTGCGTGCTAGAAAGGCAAAAAAAAGCAGCGCTTTTGTCATGGAAGAAAGCTCTTCAGAATCTGATGTAATGTAAGTTTAGGTTTTGTGGGTTTTTTTTCTCTTCCCCCCATCATGTTTCTGTCACATTATTTGGGTCCCAGATTTTTCTTCAGTCTGTTTGTATGTGTTTTTAAAAGCAACTTCAAAAACCTTTACAGTATGTTAAGATGTTCTGGAGATCTACTTTAAGAGCTTAGTTATCTTGTGAAGATACAATGAAAATTTGTAGGAAGCCACTACTATTGCCTTCAACATAGAATATTTTCTTCTATTTAAAAACTGTAGGTATAGAAATGATTTATGTGTAAGCGATTCATATTTAGTAAGAAGAAAAAAAGGGGGAAGAAAGGGATTTCATTTGTTAAATTTGGTTTTTGTAGTGAGCATAAGCATTTCTACCAAGCAACTAGTAAGGTCAACTACAGAATTTAATGTTCTGTGCAAACAATGCTCATGTAAGTAGCTCTCGGTGCTTTTACAGTGTCTAGAACCCACAACAAGAGCACTAGTAAGAGACAGATGGAAAAGTTCTGTGTTGTCAGTGGTAGCAAGAGACACTATTTCTTCTGTATGTCCACGTGTGAGAGTTTTGTGGGAAAGGTGCAGATTTTCAAACCTTCAGCAAGCTCTTTGAATATTGTAAGCATAGAAATTTGATAATAAATCATGTCTGTGTTAAAAGGTTGGAAATACAAGGGGGTGGATGCGTGAAGTATTACTTGTTCTTTAATTAATGAACATGTTAATTCTTTTAATGGTAGAGATACTAACAAAATCTCTGTTTTGGAGCTCTAGTGGTGTATTTTATTTTACTCCTTTTTTTTATATCAGGACACCGGAACCCTCGGCATCAAATAGAAAGAAGGACCAGAATAGTTCCTTTACTGAAATGGCAGCCTCTGATGAGCTTAGTCTGGATGATGAAGAGTGCCTGGACTCTACCATGTGTTTAATCGTGGATCTGGATACTGCAAAACAAGAATTGGAAGAGTTTATTCCTCATGTGAGGAATATATCGGACAGTTCAATCAGGAAGATGGCTGGAAGAGACTTAGCGAGGTTTAAACAGTTTAAAAAACAAGGTGAGCTCTCAAAATATTGTTGCAGAGAGGAAGGACTGTGCAGCTGTGCTAATGTTTTGACAGAGAGAAAATAGTTTGGTTTTGTAATCATGTCTGTCGCATCCATGGAGTCTGGTTCCCTTCGTTCCAATGGACGTATCTTCTGTTTCTGTGCTTCGTAGCATCTACTTCCTCATTGTCAAATGACAGTCCAAAGCGTACGTGTAAATTACCTGATCCCAGCTCTTGTTTCGTCTCTTTTCAGTTTTCTCTTTTCACCTTTTGAATTTGTTGATCTTTCATTATACCTTTGCTAAAACCTGAAATGTAATGCACAAGAGATGGTATTTGAGGTCTGCTTTTTTTTTTTTTTTTTAAAAATAAAACTTTCTGTGTATTTTAGGTATTGCTGTCAAGTTTGGCAGATTTTCCCAGAAGGAAAATAATCAAATCCGGAAGAATGTTGAAGAGTTCTTACTGATTACTGGAATAGACAGTGCTGAAAAACTCCTGTTTACCTCGAGGTATCCAGAAGATAAGGACACTATCAATCGCCTAAAAGCAGAACATCTTTTTTGTGAAAAACTTTGTAAGTATTTAAGTTCTTTTTCAAATAGCTGAATGTTACGTTCCACAACCTGGTGATATCATGATGTATTTTCTAAAACAATTTTTTTATTGAAAAGCACTAATGTTGCTAAATTTGGCCGAAAAGGAGTATGCTGCTGAGAGTATGTAGTTGATAATCTGTACAGTATACTATTCTTATTATCTTTTCTTGGGTATGAAGAGTTTAGAGATTAAAATATCATCGTGACCAGCAGCACTTACAGACTTTGAAACTTGCATTTGGGCTTTATGGCTTAAGGTGCGTTATTTGTTAGGCTTTAATTAAGCATAGTGATTTATTAATGGGAGGTGTGATTAAGTCCTGTCTGAAATTGTCAACTGTTCTTAGAGCACGTAAATAGGTGGCAGGTTTAGATGGCAGAAACTGAAAGAAATTAGGTTATTAGCCAAAGTAGGTAGTTGTCGTGGTTTAACCTCAGTCGGCAACTGAGCACCACCCAGCCACTCGCTCACTCCCCCCCGCCCCAGTGGGATGGGGGAGAGAATCGGAAGAGTAAAAGTGAGAAAACTCGTGGGTTGAGATAAAAACAGTTTAATAATTAAAATAGTAATAATAATAACAGAATATACAAAGCAAGTGATGCGCAGTGCAATTGCTCACCACCCGCCGACCGATGCCCAGCCAGTCCCCGAGCAGTGGCCCCCCCGGCCAGCTTTCCCCCAGTTTATGTACTGAGCATGACGTCCCATGGTATGGAATGTCCCTCTGGCCAGTTTGGGTCAGCTGTCCTGGCTGTGCCCCCTCCCAGCTTCTTGTGGGGAGAGCATGGGAAGCTGAAAAGTCCTTGCCTAGTGTAAGCACTGCTCAGCAACAACTAAAACATCGGTGTGTTATCAACTTTATTCTCATCCTAAATCCAAACCACAGCACTATACCAGCTACTAGGAAGAAAATCAACTCTATCCCAGCCAAAACCAGGATAGTAGTTTTCCAAGATGCGAGGAAAACAAATGAAATTCTTATGGCTAAGATTCTGTTTGCAGGAGGAGCATCTCTTCTCTTTCTCTTTCCTCATTTTGTTAGGCTTCCTTTGGTTAGAAAACATTCGCACTTTATATGGCAAACATGCTCATTTTGTAACATCTCTGATGAATCTACACAGTGCACTTTCTCAGTGGCTTTCCGTTCTGTGTTTGTTCTGTATCGTTAGCATAGGCAAGACAGAGTAAATGACAACCTGTAATGGATTTGGATACTAGCATTTATTTAAGGATCAATGAGCCTACAGATTTGTTCCTCCTTGATTATTTCACACACACGATCATTCCCTCTGCATCGTCACATTTGCCTGGTGTTGACTTCCCTTCCCATCTGGGAGATTGCTCCTGGTGTGGGAAAATTGGGCAGAAAGTCACGTCAGTGTTATGTGAGTTGCTTGCAGTTACCTGTCCTGGGCATTGCTGACCAAGACCGTTATGTGTTCCCAGGTGTTGGTCTCTGTGGATCTTCCCCCACCTCAAGGATCTTTCCTTCAGCCAAAATCTTCACTTTGTGTTTTGCTGGACGTCCCCAGTCCCTGGTTTTCCCCACTGAACTAGTGTATAAGCAGAAGCACAATATCTCATCAGCCTCCTGATTGGTGGCTGTCTCGTCTCTCTGTTGATGGGAGTATTCAGTATGTCACTTAGATTTGATCCAGATGTTATCAAAATTTACAGCCAGTCCATACAATTTGTAGGTAGGTAGTAACAGGTTTGTGCTTGAGAGTTCAAACGTTCAGTTTTTGGTATTCACCCACACCTAATGCAGACATACACAATTATTTACCAGCTGTCGGCATTCACAATCTTACCACAGTCATAACAATGGTATCTTTGAAACTCCTCGGGAGATTCTGTTCAGACCATTTCCTTTGCAGTTACTGAAGTGTTGTAGAGTACGTTCTCCTGAATGGAGAGAATCCATCACTGGCAGCACAGTTGTTACCGTAAGTTGGCAGATGATGAACGCTCTAAGACTCAATTTGGAGTTTTGGAAAGCAGGCATTCTTAATTACAAGGTAGTACACTCCCAGTTACAATGATTGGTTAGTGATTTACATATAATTATAATATCGGTTGTGTCATTCTCTTCTGTTACTATGCTTGCACGGGGGAAGGGTCTTCACCTGGGCAAGGGTCTTCTTGAGCTGTGGGTGTGTTTTTTAGTATTATAATGAGGACAGTTCACTTCAGGATACCTTAAAAGTAAGTTTTGTTGCCAAGTTAGACAAATATACATCTACCTTGTCAGGTTGTCAAATAACTCATCCTATATACAATAGAACCTCGGGGCTCTGGTTACGGTCCAGAGAATAAGGACTAAGGCTAACGTGGTCCAGAGAATAGGGACTTCAAGCAACACAGCCTCGGATAACAAATAGCACAGCAGCCCATCCATAATGCTAACGTAGAGGCTAACTTCTTGAAATCAAGATGTTCTTATCGTTGTTTATTTCACAACCAAACATAGAAAGATTCAGTAAAACTTAAGATAATCTTCAACACGGTCATGAAAATGTATGTTGCTTGTTTTTGGTTTTGTTTTGTTTTGGCTTTTTTTAAAGTGGCCTCACCAGCGTGAGAAATGTTTCTTAAAAATGAATCACTTACCTTCTAGCTGAGGGCATACCACGACCCTGGAGGCTGATCTATTATCGAGCAAGGAAGATGTTTGACCCAAATAATTACAAAGGGAGGTAAGCGAGTAATTTGAAAGAGTTTCTGAATGCTAATACCAGTCTCTGGTGTTTATTTGTACATTAAAAATGGATATAAATGAAGATAATCTCTCCCATTTGTGCCAGTTACTATGATTTAATTGACGGTTCATTTTTCTGACTAGCCCTTATCAGGTCCTCTGTTCTAACATGTGACTTGAAATGGTAGCGATGAGTAACATTGAAACGCCTGTAAAGGTTACAGCTCTTTTAAGATACTGGAATGGTTTGAATTTGCAGCTGAAGCTGTGCCCGTTTCCTCAACTAGGTATACTAAGGAAGAAAAAGAAAAATTAAAGAAGTATCATGCTCTGCATGGCAATGATTGGAAGAAGATTTCTGAGATGATGTCCCGTTCTAACCTCTCAGTTGCTATGAAATACTCTGAAATCAAATCGGGTATGTAATTTTAAGGAAAACAATTCATTCTGCGTATTTCAATTTGAGAAGTTATTTTAACTGTATGTTGTATGTGCCCTAAACTTTAGGAAAAAATCCCTAGAGTGGATTTTTTTAAAATTAATTTGTGCTGGTGGTTCTTTTTTCCAGACCACTGATTGCATTTTCATACAGAAGTTTAAAAAAGAAGGAAAAACCCCAGCCTCTGATAGAAAAGGGAAAAGAAGTGGAACAAATGCCACTCTTTATTAAAAGGAACTGGCATGTAAATAGATGCTTTCAGGGGGAGGGCGGGAGGAATTTGGCAACCGGGTTTTAAAAGATAGAAACTAGGGATCAGTGCTATTCTTTAGTGACTAGGCTGAACTTCTCTCAAACCTGGTACACAGAAGAGTTTCTGGGAAGTGTGTTAAGAAGCTGGTCCTGTAAATAAGAATAATGCAAAGTGAAGCATTGCTCTTTTGCCTTTTTTTCCCTAATCATTTATCATAAATTATGCCTTAACCTTATTTTTCTATTTTAGCTATTAATTATGGCCCTTGGTCAAAGGAGGAGACCCAGAAGTTAAGGCGTGCAGTGGAGGAGGTGATTAGGAAAAGAATGGAAACGGAAGATGCAAATTCTCTTTCATCATCGGAAAAGTCACATAGAGAGATCTTGATTGACTCTGAGAAACTGTACCAGAAATTACCATGGACTGAGATTGAAGCTAAAGTGGGAACTCGATATTGGAGACAATGTAAACAGAAATGGTAAGGTTTTATACTAAACTGAGATAGTAAAATGTGTTCTGGGGAGTATTTAACTCCAGTCTGCAAAACTTTTGTACCACGATGATTGATAGGTAATAAATAGGTTGTAGGCTACAGAAGGGGTGTTGCAAATGTGTCTGAGACAAATAACTCTGCTAGCTGTGGTAAGTTTTCTTCTTGCTGTGATAGTGAAGCCTGATTTCTGCTTCTCTGAGGCAGCAGTAGCATCCTGAAGACACTTCTTTTTGATGCTTAGAATTTATTGAAATGATAGAAACCTTTTTTTGTGTTTTCAAAGGACTACAATTTTAACAAACAAGATGACCAAAGGGCAGCAGTTATATAGGGGGACCAAAGGATTACAGGCCAAGATCAACCTTATTAAAAGGTATAGTTCAGTTACTGGAATGTGTTTGTATCTCTTACTGTTCTGAGTTGTGTTTATAAAAGCTTGCAGGGTGAGAACAGCACGCCTGCAGTTTCATACAGGTTTCGCAACCGCTTTTCTGTATTACGTTCACAGATTGTATGAGATGAAAGTGGAGGATGCTAATGAAGTAAACTGGGAAGAACTCAGTAACACTATTGGGTAAACTTTTTTCCCCTTTTTGTATGGATACAAAGGATAGTTGAAGCAGGCAGTCTTAAAAATTCCACAAAAGAATCAAAGTTCTTAGGCCTCTGCAACTATAGAAAATGTCATTTAGTTTGGTAACGTACAGATGTATATCTTTGCATAGTACTGAGCAATAAACCATGCCTATAAGCTCTGAAACTTAATTTTAACTGCCTCAGGCAAACCTTATTGTATTCCCAGCACACTCTGTGTACTAAAACTGTGTTATGTAGTCTGTGCTAAAGTCTTTTATCAAAGACTTTTCCAGGTATTAACTAACACAGGAAAAAGGGATATTTATAGGAATGTGTAATACAACATCATAGTCTTCTTCCAAACAAACTAAGTGTTGAATATGAAATTACCAATACTGTGAATGCTATACTTTCTCTACAGTGCTTTTTTTTCCTTTTCCACATACTTTCAGTTTCATTTACCGTTTTTTCATTTACTTTCATTTTCTACTTTTCACTAAACATATAATACATATGCATAATGGCATGGTTTAGGTTCTTACCTTCAAGGGGAACTTCTGTCTTGAAAAACTGTTTTGATTAGGGTTTGAAATCCATCCTTTCTACCTAAAGCTAAGATACTGTTTGACTGGCGTCACTCTCATGAACGGGTAACTCAGTAACAGCTAAACTTTGTAATAGTTCCTTGCACCACTAATTGTTTGAACTCTTCTCTTTTCAGAGATCTCCCTAAAGCCTATGTTCAAGCAAAATTTTATAAGCTAAAAGTCTCCTGTGTCCCTTTTTGGCAAAAAAAGACCTTTTCTGGTCAGTATCCCAGGTGTTTGTATATACTCCTTAAGGTTTTTGCTTGAATCTAAGACAATATGTATTATAGTTCAATTCTTCCTTAATTAGCTTTCCCCTAAGTAAATCGGCTAAAATCTCAGGCTTTATACTTCTTTTACTAAATGCCTTTTTTTTTATTTATTTAATAACAGTTTACTTTCAATGGCATCTTCATGCAGTGCTTGTCAACCTCTTCTCTTTAGTACCTTGGCTTTAAAAGTTTAATGACTGTGCCTTTTTAGTTTATCTTTGCATGTATGTATGTGTCTGATCTACCCTGCAGCCACTGCGATTACTACGGAATAGTGAGATTTTTTCTTACATTTGACACTGACAAAATAATTTCTGTCTGTGAGATCCTGTTTCCCCTAGGCATCCAGCTCCCCTACAGATCCAATTAAGACTACTTTTTTTTTTCTTTTTTCAAAGAAATTATTGATTATCTTTTTGAAGAGAAACTTCCAGAACTTGAAGAAAAGTTAGAAAAAAGGAAAGGGAAGCACCTTAGTTCTGACAATTCAACAGCCAGGCAACAGAAGAAGGCTTTCCGACTCAGTGACATTTTTGACTCCAATGAAGAGAGTGATTAACTGACTGCCTTAAAACCAATTCCTAGTCTGCATATTTAACTGCAAAATGGATCTGGTTGCAAGTGGGTGCAGATCAACAACTGCAGGTACACAGGCTATCTAATAATGGAAAAAGTAGAGATACGCATGTCTGATTTTCTTGTTTCATATTGAAGACTGAGATAAATACAGTTTTTGTGCCACCTTTTGTTACCTTAATTTAGCTCTGGTTTTAGAAGTCTTTTTAAGCATCCAAGTTGCTTTCTGAATGTCTCAAAAACAGTATTTTTTCCACTGCTTTGTTTTCTATGGCGTTGAAAGCTGCTGTTTACCCTTTGTGCATGAACTTGATTTTCAGAACTTTAATGAATTTTACATCATTTTTAAAAAAATAAATTCATGGAACTGAGAAAAGGCTTTCAATTTGCTTTTAAATCTCTATAATAAACAAATCTTAAGACATCTGTGTTGATGGAAACAGCACAACTTTGAGTTTGTTTTTTTTTAACAGATATCTTGTTCTTAAAAGCAACTGATTTTTATTTTTGATGTAGATTTATACTTTTATCAGCCCTTCTAGAGAAAAGGGATATTTGTCCATTACTATTCAATTCATAAATTGTAATGTCATTTCATGCTAACCAGAACAATGCATTTAAAATGTTTTTGTTAATATTTGGAATACAGAGAGAAAATGGACAGTGTATATATATACATACATATATATGTATTTTTACTGTGCCAAGGAGAATTTCTACATTTTAATAAGAAAGTTGAGGGATAAGATGGAGGTTGTACTCATGTCATTGTATGATATTTTTAACTATCTGCCTAGAGTGATTATTTGTAAACTGACCGAATGAATGTTTTTGGGGAAAAAAAAAATCTTACTGTGTGTGTAAAGTATTTGTATGGCTTGTTTATATTTCCTATCTGCTGTATTAGAAAGTAATGCAAGACGACTTGGTCTCTGACATGCTGCTTTTTGGTCATTTTCATAAGTGAGAATTTCCTTCTTTAATTTTAATAATTGTTATTGAAAATGCAGAACTTTCAACGGCTTGAAATCAAGGCCTTGTTGGAGGTTCTTCTGGATTGTGACTTATAGCAAAGGATGTTAAATGAGAATTTTCCATATTTAACTGTAGTCTGGCTTTAGTCTCTCTGAAGATAGAAAACAAATGTGATTTTGTGGGACAGGCAGGATACCCCATGAGATCAGCCACCCCTAAGTTTTTCCAGCCAAGAGGTGAAACAGGGTGGGGGAAACATGTGCCAGCTGCCTTGCACTTAGGTCTTTGACTTGCTTCTGTTGCCTTACGGGTTTGAAGGTTAAAAGCTGAAGAACTTGAATTTTTAAATCTTAAGTGGTTTGTGTTTTTCAAGTTTTTTTTTTTTTCCTGGAAGATGGAGATCCTCTGAATTTTCTGCAGGCTAGAGCACAAACGATTGTGTGGCTGTAGAGTTTTGTAGAGTAGATCTCACAGAAATAAACTTCCGCCTCCGTAACAAGGTTTATTTTATCCTTTGCGTTAAAGAGAAACTTCTAAAGGAAGACTTTTTTGCTAATACATTATTTTGCAGAGAAACTGCTTTTAATAAGTGAGTAAGCCAGGGCTGGAACTATAAACCTGACCTCTGCCACACAGGAAAAAAGGGAGACGCTGTCCATCTTCCCGCCGCCTGCCCTGGGAAGGGAGTAGGGAAACAATTCCTTACCTGCATCTCCTTTGGTAATTTGGTGTTTGTAATCTCTTTGCACACGGACAAATGGCTGCTTGGAGAAGGAGAGTACTTGTTGATCATTTCCCATCCGCTGAACAGTGGCACTTAAGAGGGCATAAGAAAGCAGCTTTTCCCTTTGCCATCATCTTATAAAGGCGCGTGGGAGCGCAGGTGGGGGAGGCAGTTGTTTCATGTGGGTGTTTGAATATTATTGAAAACAGAGCAAACTCCATGCAGAGGTTTAAAAAAAAGCCAAACAAACAGGCTCCACAGAATGATGAGGGAAATAACATTGACAAAGCTTTGTGTATGGGGCTGCATTATAAATAAGAGCATGACAGATCCTTCACATCGAAAAAGCACTGCGAGTCCCCTAAAAACTTCGGTGATTCAAGCAGATGTGTCGCTTCAAGCATTTTTCCTGGCGCGTTAATGGCCTGAATGGTGTTGTAAAAACAATAATTCTCGGCTGTGTGGCATTATCAAAGAGGGAGACAGCTGGGTTAC
This sequence comes from Aptenodytes forsteri, assembly GCF_000699145.1. Classification (NCBI taxonomy): domain Eukaryota; kingdom Metazoa; phylum Chordata; class Aves; order Sphenisciformes; family Spheniscidae; genus Aptenodytes; species Aptenodytes forsteri. Next base: position 2,842,376 of record NW_008796111.1, on the reverse strand, counting down.
AGGAGTTGTGTTTGCAGCAGAGAAGCACTTCAAAGTTGAGGAGCGTTACGGTGGCAGCAGCTGAAGATCAAACGGGGACCTGCCTTTTTTACCCCCTTCTCCCGTAAAGTCTTAAACAAGGAGTTGAAGAAAGGCAAGTAATCGCTGTTTGATTCCTCGGAGCCCCCCCGGGCTGGGGGACGGCGTCGTCCCTGTGACCTGGAGGGTCGGTGGATGATGGGGCTGGGACAGAAGCCTCCAGCGCAGCGGCTTCGTCTCCAAGGCCGGCGGGCAGGGGCCAGGCCTCAGCCGTGACAAAACCTTCCACCTGTGCAGGAAGAGGCGCAGGGGCTGCCGAGCTGTGTGTGGGAGCGGTCCCCAGTGCGTCGGAGGCCGTGAGGAAGCTTTCCCCCGGGGGGTTATCACTTCAGGCTGCCGGGGAACGCCCCGCGGGTGGCTGGATCCTGGATTTGGGGTGGGATTTTTATTATTTCAGTGCTGAAGTAATTCTATCCTTGAGGCAGTGCACTTAGCGGTGCTCCTTGGGCCTCTGACACCGCTTACGTTTGTCATACTGCGCAACTCCCCCTTCCCCCACATCCCTGCGTCCCCCAGTTTCCCCCTACTCTTCCCTCGTTACTGGCCCTTTAAGGCGCCGCCGCTCTCCCCGAAGGGGCGG
>NW_008796111.1:2802328-2841207 GCF_000699145.1 Aptenodytes forsteri | reverse complement strand
TCTCCGGGGGGGGGAACGGGTAGCTGGGGGCGGCTGCGGCGGCTTAAACCGGGAAACAGAAGCTGCCTTCGGCCTCTGTCTGGGCTTAGGCGTTTCAGGGAGCAGGTGTCGATGCTCATCAGCGGGCAGCCGTTGGAGCGTGTCTTCAGGGATCAGGGAGCAGGTGTCGATGCTCATCAGCGGGCAGCCGTTGTCGGTGGCGGAGCGGGGCAGGTAAAGGGGTCTGCTCGCAGCTGAGGCTTGGGTGTCCGCCTGCGGCTGTTGGAGCAGTTCCCTCGCCTGGTGTGCGCGGGTGCACGTTTACACCCTTTGGAGAAAAAGGTGAGGTAGATGCTGTGTTGCCCGCGTTTGAATGACAGAAGGGATTCAGCTGCAAATCATACTTATCGCTTATGTAAATGTGTGTTTAATATAAAGTATGTTAATCTAAACACCAAAGCAATTCTTAGTCAGTAACGTGTGAACTGATTTCTGATGATTACTGTTCTGCTCTAGACCTTTGAAATACCGTCAGGACTCGGTTGCCGCGGATGGATTACTGAAGGTACCGCTTTGCTGTGCTGTACTGGAGGTCACGTATGGCTGGAGGTGTCAGTCCCCTCCCTAGGTTCAGGGCAGTGCTGTTCTCTTTTCCACCATGTGACTTGGCACACCCGCGCAGCGAATAGCTTCCTTTTCTAAAGGTAAATACCACAATTGTGTCTTTTCCCCAGTATGCATCAGGAAACATATGGTTTTGCTTTATCTAGATTACCCTTTAACGTTCCTTGTTATGCCAGATAGCAAGCAATTACCGTCATTCCTTTTACGTGGTTAGTTCAAGTGTTCATGCTTTTCTAGTATTCTGTTGAGTTTTTCAGACTAGTAGGATCTGAGATGACTCTATTGCTGCTTAGCGAAGAACTTCTGTTTTTAGAGGAAGCAAACTGTGGTGAGAATTTTATGATGCTTTCTAACTATAATAATAATGAAGACACGGAAGTTCTGCATAAATATCCTTTGCTTTTGATAACAGGGATTTGTTGACCAATAAATTTCAGCAGGAGATTAAGAAAAAAAGCTAATTAAACTTTGTACTCATTAAACCTAGATTCCACAGATGCCAGTAAAACGATATAATGAACTTTAGCATTGTAGTTCTGGAAAGCGTGCATTAAGTGTGGACGAGCGTTTGTTTTGTATGTAAAGTGAATTTTCACATGTTGGTTCATAGTTTGCAGATTATATAATTTGACTTCTTTTCAGTGCTTTACTTCTAATATTTGCCATTCAGCAGGCATCTTTCTGTAATGTTCATTTAATGCTTTAATCTGTATTTCTTTGTTTAGTTGCATGTGCCTGTATGATATAAGAACATCCAAGAACACATGCATGTACGCTGCTAATGAGTTACATAAATCCTGAAACTCATCACACTTGAAAATTAGGTAACTATTTTGGCTGAAAGGGAGTATTTTGCCACTTTCAGTCTTTGGATTTCTGTTAATTCCTCCTTCTTTCCATTCAAAGAATGAGCACATGTCGATGGTGTACACCTAGTGGTTCTGATACCACTGAGTTCCTGAAGAGCTATGCTTCTAAACGGTTGTCCCTGGAAGATCTCGAAGGATCCAACGATGATCTCTGTTACTGCCTGGAGTGTGTGGTTGAATACCACAAAGCAAGGGAAAAATTGCCAAGGTTGCATGAGGTAATTAAGAGATTTGGTTCCCGCCCATTACTGAGCGGGAGGACTCAGAACTGAAGGAAAACTTCAGAAGAGGCTTCAGTGGTCCAGCCTCAGTGCAGGGGGGAGTTTTGTGCAGGGGTTGTGTTTTATTGGTTTTTGGGAATAGGGTATGTTGCTTTTTAACTGTCTGCTTTTATTACATTGAGTTGCAAAGAGCCGATGGTAAAGCAGGAGGACCCTCTTGTTTGGCATATATTCAAATTAGAGAGAACTAAAATAGTAGTGGAAGTTGCTGACTAGACATTATAGCTTGAACTTTATTCATGCTGTGATGGTTTGACATCTGAAAAAAAAAACACCTGCGAAACAAACTAAGAGCTCTATTTCTTTAACGTATTTTCTTCCTTCCTCTGGCTTCTGTTCAACTTTCAGTTTGTTCCTCTTTGTGTTTGCTCTCATTTCTCATTCGTAGCTTTCTACTATGCTTGAATTGCAGAGATCTGATCTTGCAAGCCTGTGAGACTGCGATTAAAAACAATCAAAAAAGTTTAAAAACTATTTTATTATGAGCCTTTTCTAATTCTCCCTCGTTAGTATCCAATTTTGTATTTTGGAAAGCTTATTTTCCTTTACGTGTATATGTATGTAAAATGAATATTTGTAGCTAATTGATTGTAATACAGATGTCTAAAAGGTTGCTCTTTAAATTAGTCAGCTAGATTTCTCTGGAGGGCAATCCCGTCGTGAGTATAGGTTGGAAATAAGTGGAGTGACTGGACTGCTGAAAGTTCCTTTCTGTGTTTATTAACTGAAGGAAATAACCTTGGTTTCTAATTGAGGTTTGGAGCAGTTACTTTAGATGAGTAATGTTATGTGAGCTGAATCCCCTACAAATATTCAGCAAGTCGATCAGTCTGTTTGCATTGTTTACATTCGCTCCCTTCCACTAATACATTGTGAAATATGTGAGAAGGCAAGATTTTAAAATTGCTTTTCCCACCTTCCTAAATATGATCGTTTTCTGCATTGTGTGCTTCTTTGTATTGGCCAGTGGAACAAAGTTTTGTGACTAACCTATGGCCTGAAATAATTATTGAAACGGTTTATGAATATTTAACGGAATTATAACAATGCTTCTGGTTTGAATGCCACTTTTTTAAAAACTACTTTATAATCTTAACTCTGAAGTGAGAGTTTTGTGATGTGCACAATCTGAATGCCATGTCAAAATTTTATTGTTTCACGCCACGCTTGGAAAGAAACTTCTCAAAGTGAAATTGTCTAGTCTCAAAGTGAAAATCTAGTTAAGGTTTCTGCATATGATAATACATGTTCTTAATCACTTTCTTCACAAATGCACTTTGATTAGTTGTTTTTCCCCACCGAATAGGTCTTGTGGGAGTTGGAAACCTCCCGTCTTGTTGCCCACATTGAGAAATCCATGCGAGAAGAAGCTGGAGATGATGATGAGTTGTTAATAGTGGATGAGAACGGAGAGACACAGCTGTCTGGTTATGTGGGCCCGGATTTTGAGAATAACCTGCGAGTGCCCCTTCTAGAAATACTGAAATATCCATATCTGCTGCTGCACGAGAAAGTCAGTATGTATCTTATAGTATACAGTTGGAAGGGAATAGTATTGTTTCTACTGAAGGAGCCGCAAATAACAAACAGTAGTTAAACCGAAGTACCAGTGTGTGTGTATATATATTATATTTATTTTGACACTAAGTAGCGCTTTTTTTTTGTTTTGTGAGCATATAAATGAATCCTTAGTATAACTGCGTTTGTCCTTCTAGGTGAGCTGTGTGTAGAAGTGCTCTGTAGAATGGAACAAAGTCACAACTCCTTTCAGGTCTTTGAGAAATATCCAGGAATTTATCTCTTTTTGGCACACCCGAATGAAGTGGTAAGTTACTTTTTCTACTGATAAGTAGTGGTAAGTTACTAATTTTCCACTGAAATTTAGTTTTAAATAGCATCAGAACAGATTCTTATTTTTAATGACAAGAATATGAAAATAGTAGCTTTCAGAATTTTAAGCGTTTGATTTTCTGTATTTTTCTTTAACAGTATATAAATGAGATTTCAGTAGGAATATAGTTACTCTTGCTGAAGGAGAGAAGACTCTTCTTTTGCAATAACTTCTAGAATCACTTTACTGCTTGCATTTAGTCAGCAGAAGTTAGACGTTCAACCAAACTGTAAATTTATGCCCTATAGTCCCAGGTGGAATTCTTCTCAAGTGGGCCAGGGTTTGTAATTTAGTGTATTAATCCCCTTCTCCTTCCCTGTTCTTTCTCCATCCTTAGAAGCTTTCACGTTTTAGTAATATTCAGAACCTTAAAATTTGAAAAAGTGAGCATAGTGTAGTTACTTGCAAGAAGAGATGCTCAGCAGCATACTTCCTCTGAAATGCCCTTTAATTGTCACTGAATTTTGTCATTGCAAGGAGGTAACACTGTGTGTTAAGGGATTTGTGTATTCTGTGCTGGGACAACTCAAAACTCTGCAAACTTTTTTTTTTGCCTGTGTCTGAGTCCATACGGGATATTTTAATATTGAACAGTCAGAGATCAAAAGTTCATTTGAAAGTGTAAACAGGAGAGCTCCATTCTTTATGATATTTAGAAGTGTCAGCTGATCTTAGTAACATTCATGCTAGTGTACATAGCAGAGACTTGCTCTCTTTTTGAATCCAATCTCTTAAGAAGGTAACAACAAGAGAAATTTTGGAATACTGGAAGTGTCTAGGTTGAAAGGGTTGAGAGGCTTTGCAATTGCGGTTGTTACCAACGCTTCTATTTTTTTGCTGGTTAAAAGGATTTGAGAGATTACAAAAAAGACCTGAGGTTCCGAAAGCAGTACAGATGTTGTCTGAGTGCTTACTTTTCTACATTGTTTTGAAGATGATGTATTATCCTGCGAGAAGGCTGTTCCTTCAAACTATGTGTACACATCCTAGAAGTGAAACTGGTATCAATAATGGGGAAGAGTACTGAAAAACAGTGATAATACAGAGAAATTAGGAACGTACACCCTGCCACAACTGGGAGGGCCTGTTGGAACAGTGAATCCTGATTTCATGCACCATGTTAATACTGAAGTATTAACTTCAGTTAATTCAAGAGATTGAGCGCTTTCTTTGCACGATCTTAGAAAAGTCCCTGTGTGGTGTGTTATCTGTGTAAAGTGAATTTGGATGTGTAACTCTCAAAGGAGTATTGAATTATAAACAAATAGCCCACTTGAGTTACACCGGGTGAGTGTGAGTTCATACCATCGATTTCCCACCTCATTTGATGCAGCTTTGGAGAGTCAGGTTATGTTTGCTGTGGCTGGTGGGCAGGTCGTGGCTGTACCGTTTCCAAGACCGGCTTACTTAAACACCAATGCGGAGTACAAAATTTCAAGTTTTCTTAAGAAACAGTAAAAGATTTAATAGTACTGTACTTCACACTTACTGAAACTCAGAAGTTTTCTCAGTAGGTCAGAGAATGATTCCACCAAGGCAAGAAATGACGAGTGTCCTGTGCTGACAGCACAACTTAGCATCTGTTGTTATAGTATCAGTAATGTTTAAACAGTATAAAGCAAGTACAAAACCAAATGCTTTCCCTTTGTCACGTGAATTCCAAGGAGTTTTATTTGTATATATTACCCTGAATTTTAACTTCCTTGTTACCAACATCTTCTCATAGGTATAGTAAGCCTGTTTCTAAGGTTATTTTGGAGAAAGACTAACTCCTACTTGCAATTATGAGACCTTACTTTAGTAAAAATATACTTTTGTCCCATTTGTAGTAGCAGTGATTCCTAATCTTACAGCGTTGTGATTTTATTAATTCTTTTTATTGATATATAGGGTTTTTTTTGTTTTAATCCTTAGATTCGTCGATGGGCCATCCTAACAGCAAGGAATTTAGGGAAGGTTGACAGGGATGATTACTATGACTTACAGGAAGTGCTGACTTGCTTGTTCAAAGTTATCGAGTTGGGGCTTTTTGAGAATCCGGATATTTACAGCTCTTCAATGATTGAAAAGGGTAAACTCATCCTTCTGCCATCTCATTTATATGATACTGCTAACTACAAGAACTATTGGCTAGGTGAGTATTCATGATCGGAAATGAATCTGTACGTGTAGTCTCTCTCATCTTGTAAGCACTTCTTTCAAGTCAGAGCTCTACTATTTCATAGGTGCTGTTTACTTTGGGGCATGTCAAATGGGAAAATTGAACATTGCACAATTTGGGGCATGTCAAATGGGAAAATTGAACGTTGCACAACTGCAGTAGTGAGGTAGTGTTTAATTCGTTTCATGTTGCTGCTGATCTCTTTGGTCAAGTGTTACACTGGTAATGGCATTTGGAAAATGATCCTTGATTTGGTGAAAATTACAACAGATTTTTGCAAATATACTGACAGGTTGCTTTTTTTTTGTAGGGATTTGTATGTTGCTAACAGTGCTGGAAGAACAAGCTATGGAGTCCTTGTTACTGGGCCCAGACAACCAAAATGTTTTCATGCAGTCTATATTTCACACCATGGAGAAAGAAGCAGCTGGTAACTAATTTTGATACTGAGATTAAGACAGCTCATAGCCTATTTTTCATCTTTATCAAACTTCCTTGTTAAATTGAGTAAATTCTTAGTAGTGTAATGCTGAGGTGATTTTTAACTGAGGCTTATTTATCTTCTGGAAGATGGCGAACATTGCACAATATTTGGGCAATACTGACAAATACTGAAAAATGACATTCAAACAAACTCTTTAAGTGGAGAAGGGATGGCAGTGCTTTGCATAAGGCTGGCTTAGAGGTTTTGAGAGGACAAGTCTATAATTTCTTCCATATTGTTTTCATTTAATGTACAGGTTGTGTGGGAATGCGCATTTCACTGTGGCATGAAGTTTGAATTTTGTGTCCTAAAATAAAGAAACACCTTCTTCTGAATTGCCGCAACTTGCTTAAAATTTGACTCTTCCGTCCATCTGTTTGAAGGAACTCCTTTTGCAGCCGAGAATTTAGACTTCAGAATTCAGAGTAGTAGCCCTTGGGCCGTCCTTGTAGGACACGCCATGGCGTAGCCTGGGAATGGCACATGAGCTCAAGACCAGGGCTGTCTCTTAAATGACTGGATCTTTATAAGCTTAGTACGTTTATTGAGGATATGATACTGTCTCATATGAAGAAGGAAGAACACACTTGAAAGAAAACCAATTGCTTCTAGCTTAAATTTGAAGTATAAATTGTCATAGCCATGTAAGTTGTACCCACTTCTTAGAACAGCACTGCAAAAATCAGTGTGGAAGAATCAGTTTCATAGAGTTGGGAAATGTTAGTAATAGTTATCCAGGTTCCTGTTGATTTAAGACTGCATAAGGAGCAGTGTCTGTCTGTACAGATAAGTCAGGTTGACTTTTTTCATGCTTTTTCTTTTTCCGGGTTAAAAAGTATAGTTGCAACTTACTAGAATACGTATCTTTATATTAGTATTTGAGAAAAATCAATGAAAACCAACTACTTTCAAATTCAGCTTAGTCTACGAATGTACAGGACTCTTGCATTTCAACTCTCCCCAATATTACTGTTATGTTTCAGATGATTCTACTGACCCCTTCTGGCCAGCGCTGAATTGTTTCATGGTTATTTTGGATCAGCTCGGATCTAAAGTGTGGGGTCAGCTTATTGATCCTGTCCAAGCCTTTCAAACCATTATCAACAGTGTGAGCTACAACAATGAAATAAAAAATATACGCAGTAGCTTTAAGAGGTCAGTTTTATTAAGAGACAAGAACAGTTTAATGATTTTAATACCAGGTAGTGTAGTAGCTTGGTCTCGGTTTTCTTGTCAGTGCTGCCTTAATTTGTGTTGGGGGAGGGAGATGGCAAGTAAAAAAATCAGATGTTGCCAACTTCAGGCAATGAAAAGATGAAGTAGGTCCCCTGAAATTGTGAGGTTCTTTCAAAAAATATATGCTCGCTTCTTTTTGACTGCTATGATGTATGTTACACTCGTCAAGATTTTATCCCGAATCGGGAAGGCTGCTAACTCTTTAGTGCTTACTTAGTGCTATAACCAACTTGCACTTAAGTTTAGTGAAGATTGCCATGTCTGAGACTCTTGGTAAAATTGTGGGAATTCCAGAATTTTCAGTGGATGACATAGTTTTAGACTTTATTGTGGTTCCAGATGACAACTGGTTTGAGTTTACTTTCAACTCGTGTTAAGTCTTAAATATTTCTCAAGATCAGTTTTACTTAATGGTACCGTATGGTCTTAAAAGTTTTATTCCTTTTCTGAACGTATTCCTTTCAGGGAAGGTGATAAAGTGAGAATCATGGAACTGGCCTTTAATAGCTTGGATAACATAGTGAACCACTGAAAGGAAATGCTTGAAAACACATAGCAGGCATCAGATACTCTTTTGAAAGGTTTTGTCTTCGTATACTTATATCCTAAGATAAAATGCAGTTTTTGAATCACTTCTGAGTGACAATGTTGTCAGTATTGAACAGAAAGTTAATTAGGTAAAGTGCTTGTTCAGTGCAGAAGTGGTTGGTTGGTACACTGCTAGGAAGTCTAGGAACAGCTTCTATGGGAACCGAATTTTGTTACGTAAACTTGAACTCCATCTTTTGGCATGCTGTCCCTTTTAAGGATTTTTATAAGAATCCAGGTCCCAAGACTTTAGGAAGACCTCCTATTTTTGAAAGCTGAAACTCTGTCTAGTTTAAAAAAGTTGATGGAAAATAGTACCTGGATAACCATACCAGTTGTTTACTGTTTTCCTGTGGTATGTTTTTAATCAACTTTGAGTGACAGTGTCTTAAATGTTCAGTATTTTTACACACGCACAGTCTATAATGTTATAGGTAGCTACAGATACATATATACGGAATGTTAGAGATAGCCGAGGAAATGGTATTAAAGGAGATTTTCTTCAGTTAAACAAGCTATTTGAGTGTTGTGTTCAAACAGTTGCATACAAAGTTTAGGAGTATGTAGCCATGATTGAGCTGCATTTATGCATAGAAAATTCAAATAAAATGGAATTCTTCTGGGTGTTGGTAGTCAAATCCATGACTTAGTAGAAAGCTCTTTTTCATGAGACGGTCGCTTCCCTGCCTCTTAGAGCAGGATAGAACAAGCTCTACAATTTTAAATATGATATCTTTTCATAGGTATGTTTTATCACTGACAAGTTCTAATAGTCATATGGTCAGTATCTGAAAAGTGAAATCTGTCTTGGCCAGTTGGCTTTCTTATAGTTTAAGTTAGTTGTGTGGAGTCTATAATGATTTGTATTTCTTTTTAGAACAAAATCTGAACCGGAGTCAGTCTACGATGATGGCGTGGTTACTTGCAGTCAGATTGTGTATACCTGTAACACAGAAAAGCCTCAAAAGGTATTAAAAGATATTTTATTTCCCTGTTCTTCGAACTCTGATCGCTGAATGACACCATCAGTTTAAACCATCTATAAAATATGGAGGGGAAGATACTCTGTTTCTGCTAGTAATGTTGTAAAGAAAAAATACTAAATAACGTATGTCACTGTTGTGTGCCTTAAATAGCAGCCAGTCTGGTCACTTCTTATTTACCTGGTACCTTCAGGCTGTAAGAGGAAAGAAGAACGTGTTTGTGAATTAGGTAGAGATGGTATTAAAGGCCAAGAATTCGTATCAAGATTGAAACAAACACTGGTACCTCAATGAAAACTCTGAATTCAATTTAAAAGAAAAGTTGCTGATTGAGTTCTTGTATTTTACTTTTTGTTTCTCAGTATTCTAAACTAATATATTGAGTAGGGAGTAATGATGTATGCATTGCTGTACTTTCAAATGTTAGACCGTGCTCCAAAATGGCACCATTTTTTTCTTGTTAGAAAGCAGAAGAAACGTGTATGTTCTCTTGATGTTGTTGCATTGTATTTACAAAATATCTTTTAAAGGCTTGAAATGTATATTTGCTTATCTGAGGTTAAATTATCTCAGCATAACAACATGTTTGGAGGGTTTCCCAATGATTTTTAAAGGAAGTACTACTTTACACTTATTTCATAGGTTACATTCTAGGAAATGAGTTCCTTATACATGTGTTAGTTTGATCTTTATTTTTTTAAATTTAGATTTTGACTTATATTAGGATATAAGAGATGCTATCACTTAATCAACATATATTTGAGAGAAAGTAACCTTTACGGCTAGAAAAAAAACCTGGCAGATTGAACTGTGCAGACATGCATAATGAGGATGTTGTGTGGTGAATTTATTTTTCAGGATACTGGATGGAAGACTGCCATTTGTCCAGACTACTGCCCCAACATGTATGAAGATATGCAAACACTGGCTAATGTGCTTCAGTCTGATATTGGCAGAGATATGCGTGTCCATCACAGCACGTTTCTGTGGTTCATCCCTTTTGTTCAGTCACTTATGGATCTCAAGGACTTGGGTGTAGCATATATAGTAGAGGTCATTCACTACCTCTGCTCGGAAATCAAAGACATTTTCAATGAAAGAATCCAGCAGTGTGACAAAATCTCTGAATTTTTTCTCCTGATCTTGGTGTCCATTATTGAACTACACAGAAATAAAAAGTGCCTGCATTTGCTATGGATTAGCTCCCAAGAATGGGTAGAAGCAGTGGTGAGATGTGCTAAGCTTCCAGCTATAGCATTTACACGGTGCACTGAAAAAGCATCTGGACACAATGTGAGAGGTTCATTAGCAGTATCTTTACAAGCTTCTAACTCTGTGCAGCACGCCTGTGTGCAGTTGATACGCAGCCTTCTTAGAGAAGGCTATCAAATTGGGCAGCATGCTCTTTGCAAGAAATACCTAGACAAACTCAATCTTCTTCTGCGAGGAAGTCTATCTTTAGGTTGGCAGCTGAACATCCAGGAAACGCAGGAATTACAAATGTGTTTAAGGCAAGTTATAAGAAATATAAAGGCCAGAGCATTGAGTACCCCTGCGCCTGTAGGAAACAATGCAAACTCTACAACTTTGTCTACCGTTTCTATAAAGCAAGAGAAGAGTGCACATGGTGATGGATGCAACGCGAGTGTACATGGCAGAGATGACCTTTGTTCACCATTTGCTGGCATATCGAAGGAAGGCGGAGATGAAGATTGTCAAGAGAACCCTTTCCCTAGAAGAAAAAGTGCCTGGGAAGAGGAATGTAGAGATGCATCTAAAAGTTCAAGATCTTGGACATCCGCAGAAGGCCTCTTGAATATTAAAAAGGAACTTAATGACTTGACAACTCAGGAATATGTCTGGCCACAGAACTCTTTGGCAGCAAAAGTATATGGGAAAGTTCAGGAAAACAGGAACAATGATCTTGTGGCAGGTAAATGCGATATGGATAATCAGTGCTTGAATCCAAATTCCCAGCATTCAGATTTCAGAAGAGGTGGAGAGTTGGAAAACAAATGTGAAGCAGGACCCATAACACCAATGTGTCTGGCTGCTCAAACTTGTACTGGTTCTCCGGAACACGCTTACAGCTCAGATGTAAAGGAAAGCAATATGTCTCCTAGTTCCTCTTTAAAGCTTAAAGTAGATGCTCGTAGACTCACAGATTTGAAAAACAAGATACAGAAAATTGGATGGCCCTCAAAAGTATCGCAGCCAGTGAAGCTGCGCAACGTGAAAAACTGCAGTTTAGGAACAAGCGCTTCAAAAGCAGAGGTAGAGCAACCTAGGTTTTGCACTGGCTATCTGTGTACAAGCAAAGATTGTCATAAACATCAGGAAGTGAATACTGTGTGTGAAAATGAAATCTCTGTTGATACTGCATCTTCAAGGAGCTGTGAAAGTACACAGGAGAAAAGTGTCAGCAGTGCTTTTCAATCCAGACTGGTCCCCACTAAACAGGTATCAAAAGAAACACCACTAGATTGCACTAGCTCCTCTAAAAATGAACCTGGTATGCAGGAAAATGATGATGGCAGTATTTTGTTTTCAGGGATTAGTGACACCTTACTGAGAAAAGTATCCACTGAAGAAAAATCAAGTTCATTGTTGAAGTCTGCCTTTAAGAAAGACGCTGACATGCAAAATTCAGACCGGGAACAGCCTAATTTAAATGACTTGGTTAAATATGACTGTAAAGGTCAAATTTCAGAGACATTTGGTATGGATAAAACTTCAGCAAATGGTCGTGTTCCATCTAGCTCTGAAAACCAGAGGGATATATCCAACCCTGCTTCTCAGATCAGGCCACTGTCAATGAAGTGTGAATCGAGTGACAGGTTGTTCCAATTTTCAGAATGTTTCAAGAGAGAAAACAATTCAGTGGGGAAGAAAGGGGGGGATTGTGTGAAGACGGTTTCTGAAGATAATGCTTTAACAGACTCCCAGGTTGATAGAGAACTCAGTAAATTATCTTTAGCTGCGTATGCCAAAGGTGTCAATTTTCCCTTTGAATCAAGCCAAGAAAGCTCAGTACATCATAACGTATGTGATATTAAAAGGAAAGTGAAAGGTGCTGTAAGAGCTTCCAATGATGGCCAAAGTACCAAGTCTCCCTGTGATGCAGATTGCCTTGACAATCAAGTCATTATAATTTCAGACTCTTCAGATGAAGAAGAACATGTGGCTGACAAGGAGGAAACAAAAACAGTGAATGAAAATATGTCTCCTGAAAAGCAGCCTTCAGCTTCCAGCTGCATTTCTGATAGCAATAACAAAATAGAAACAAAGATGCCAAGCACTCCCTCGTCACTGGAAGACTGTGGGTCTCAGTACTTTGAATTTGAAACAGAAGCGGATATCTTTTCGTTTTGGCGAGATACTCAAGCGTATGGTATGGAAGCAACTCAAGAGTATAAACAAGATCATGTTTCAGTATCGGCTGATAGTAATTCAGATGGCTTACTGAACGATCGCACAAATGAATGGGGTTATGATGTGGATTACATAAGTGATGATACCATGGAAGAAGAAGCAAACTTGACAGAAAAACAGATAGAAAATATTTCTCATCAGAAAGAAGCTGATACTACAAAAGAAGTAACTAGTTCAACATTGCAAGAATCTATTAGTAAGGAAAATGCAAAAGATCAACTGGAGAATTTTGCAGACAAAGGTACTGTTGCTAAAGACTTCACCCTGGACTCAAAATTGACTGAACCCAGAGCATCTACATCTAACATCTCATTAGCTTCAAAGTTGGCTCTTAAGAAAAATAGTGTGAGCCCACGGAAGAATACAGCAAAATCTGAGGTAGCAAGAACTATTCAAAGAAGTCCTAAAAAACCTCCTGTTCTTAAAACAGCACAAAATAAAAAACTACTTCAAAGTACGTCAAAAAATTCTCAACCTGGCAGGTCAATGCCTGCTGTGGTTCCTCCAAGGAAAGTTCGGCAGTGTCCTGCACCAGCATCAACCGTAGAAAAACTTGGTCTGAAGAAGGCACCCCGCAAAGCGTTTGAATTATCCCAGCGCTCTTTAGACAGTCTAGCTCAATTGCGCAGCTATGGTAAATCTGCAGGGAGAGTTGGAGTTACACAGAAACAGAAGATTAAACTAATTGCTCCTCAGAGTATGTCTGTAAAACATAATAAAAAATTGCTAGCCTGCCAAGACCTTCAGTTTTTAAGGCAGACGAGGCCCAAAAAAAGTGTCAGAGTGAAAAAAGTTGCAGGAAGTTCTGAGAGTAGAAATGAAAAAGTTAGCAAAGTGGATGCAAAACCTATGAAACAAAAGCCTGAAAGTTTTGAGCTGGCATCTGTCGAAAGATCTGTTGAAAACCAAAGAGAGAAAAAAAGGGAGGAGACTGTTTGTCCCTCTTCCAGTGAGAGAAAATTTGAAAGCCTCTCTGTGGAGGAGACATGGGTCTCCAAAATGCCTAGTTCTTCAGACTCGAACAGAAAATCGGAGGATAACAGTATGATGGTTCCTCCTGTACCTATGGATTCAAGTCTCTCTCCCGCTGCACTTGTTGGACATGATAAAGATGAACCTTCAGGAGAAGGTTGCATTGTCCAGCCTGAGTGTGAGTGTGAGAAGGCAACTTCAAAAGAAAATGGGTGTAAACCAAATGAAAACAGTGAAGATGATGATGGTCTGTTTTTAACTCAGTTAGATCCTGTGGATATGAAATTATGTTCTGAGGAGGAAAGTGTTCAAGATACTACTACAGCCAGTAAAAAACCAGAGGAAATGGGTACTGCTGAAAGCCTTCAGCAGGACGAATCCTCGACTATTGTGAAATGTAAGTACAAAGACTGTATGGAAAAAGTGGAAAAACCAGGAGAGTACTGTAGTAAGCATTCAGCCACCAGCTCAGAAGCGGATCACTCGTTTGCCAAACCTTCTCTCCTGCCACCTTCTAAACCAAGAAAGCCTTCCACTGCCAAAATTTTCAGCTCGGCAAGTTCTTCACGGAATGCAGCCTTCAGCAAGGATCTCGAAGATGTTAAAAAGCTACCGCCAGCTTCAAAAAGCAAAGTGAATGCAGCGAAACCGGTGGTGGTCAGGCCACCAAATGCAAAGGCTGTACCGATAGGAAATCAAACGTGCAGGTCTCCAAGTTTCAGTAATGTACCTGAACCCCGTATTTCTAATAACGTTCTCCAGTCACAAAATAGACAGAACGACAACGCTTCAAATATTTCCAGAAGGCCTGGCCGAGAAGCATATTTTCCTTCCTTTCTTGGTGCTCGGCAGCATGGTCATAGTATTTTTGTTAATGAAGTCCTAAAGTGGACGTACGAAATGTTTGTGAACTCCAGCCAGTTTGGATCTCCAAGTAATCTCCTGCAGTCTGTAGTAGCTTCTGTTCCTGTCCAATTTCAGCAATACAATGACTATTTTAATACATTTTTCCCCTTGATGATGCTAAATGCCTTTGAAACAGTAAGTAGCTATCTGCCTCTTGGTTTGTATTCATCAACCCTAGTAAATTTTACCAAGAGATTAAAAACTGTTTTATGTCCTCTATTTACCTTCTGAAAAATGTTCTGAAAACATTCAGCTACAGATCTGAATAGAGGAATGATTTGGGGGAAATAATCTAGGCAGTTATATTTAAGATTGGGGACTGTCAGTGTTATTCACCTCAGTGAAGCTTTTTTGGGGGGGGGCTTGCATCCACAACAGCATTCAAAAGGAGGGAAAAAGGAGGTGGTTCATCTTTCTTTATAGCATATAAAGCTTAAAACGGAAATCTTTAAGAAACTGAGGTCTTTCAATGACAGTGTCTGTAAAAAGAGGATAAGAACGTAGTGTTTTGATTTATGTTGAGAACTTACGTGAGAGGTAGGTTAATCTGAGAAGTTTTTTTTTCCAAACAGCTTAACTTTAATAGTTTATAGTTCAATAGTGAGAAAATGCAGCGTTCCTTCAATTAAAGTCTGTATGCTTTCAAGTTCAGTCGTTGCATCGCTTCTCCCATAGAAGTAAGGTAGAAAATGAAGTCAATACCAGGATAATACTGGTATTTTAAGGTGAAAATGCAATTGGGGGAACCCACGTTTGTTTTGAAGAGCTTTATAAGAAAGTACATTAAATGGGGGGTGGGTGGGGAGGAAGCGCTTTCGTTTGCCGTGTGTGTGTTTATACGTAATGTGCATGCATATATTAAAAAAAGAAACAGGTAAGACTCTGTCTTGTACCTGACAGTCTTGTTAGCTTTCTTTTATTTGTGCTTAGTATGTTTGCCCTTGGAGTCACGATAAGCTATTTTTCTGATACACTAAACCCTTCAAAGTATTTCTATTTAGCTTTTACTTTCCAACATGTAGCTGGCACAAGAGTGGACAGAAAACCAGGGAGCGAGGGAGAAGAGTTACTACTTCTGCTTACAGAATTTCTGTGCTGAATTGAATACAGCAGATTTTACAGGTAAGAGTTTGGGGGGTTTTTTTATAAAAACATCATCTAATTTTGAAGACAATGCCTTATAAGGAGGTAGCACTTACAGGTAGAAAATTTTTTTGTTTGCTTTAAATACAGAAAGGATCTTGAATTTGCTATTTTACAGAATGCACGTTACAGAAATACATTTTGCAGGGAATTTGTGCCTTAAGTGTTCAGTACAAAAAGTTATTTGATTGCTGTTGGAATACTTACCATCTCACTCATCTGGGATTTTGTTGCAGCTTCTTTTGGTAAATAAAATAGTCCTTGACTTGCTCTATTTTTATACAGTGCTATGTTCAGTCTTAAGAATGCAGAATGGAGTTAAAACTCTTCATAGTCTTTAGCTATAGCTTTTAATAGCTTTAAAAGTTAACGGATGGGTATTACTGAAGTATATGCAATAAGTTAATTGTAGTACTTCTATAGTCAGAAAGTAATTGTAACTATTTTCCTTTTAATTTTCTAACTTTAAAATGTATTTTGGGTAGCTCATTTTCAAGAAAGTGATTTGGCAACGCAGCGTCATCCAAAGGAGGATGACTTAATTTTTTTGGTGGTCCAAAAGAAAAAAGACACCTTTAGGGAAGAAAGTGAGATGGAGAACCATACAGTGAATCACGTTGGTCTTGTGAAAAAATTTTGTCGTGCGCCTGGCTGTTTAACTAGTAAGTAAATGGGGTTGAAATAAAAATGGGATTCTTCTTGGTACTGTGAAATGCTTCTTCATAGCTGGCTGTTGATAGTTGTAATATACCACTTACCTCAGAGGAAATGGGATTCTTTTTCCACTGTAGCATGTCTGTTCCATGCTAGAAGCTTCGTAAAAAGCCAGGAACTGAAGCTGCAGACCTGCTTTCCATGCATTTTTCTAAGGACTTCCTTCAAGACAGATGTTAATGCTTTGTGTAAGAACAGAAACTGATGATGAGTAAGTGCTCTGCATACATCTTTAGGAGTGCATTGCTGTGAGATACGAAATGCCGTGAACGTCAGTGGTCTCACTGACTAAAATTTTCACTATCTTCTGGAACTGAAGTTGTGAATTACCAGGATTACCAAGTATCACAATTAATGCTGTCTGATTAAAACAGTGGTCTGAGTTGTTTTACAGAGCACTGGGGTGGTTTGTTTTTTTTGGTTTTGGGTTGAGAGTTGTTTTACAGAGCACTGGGGTGGTTTTTTTTTTTGGTTTTGGGTTGATTTTTTTTTAGGGGGTGGCGGTGTTTGGGTTTTTTGCAAGAATTAGTTGTTGGCTCCCTAATAGAAGGCAGCACCTGGTTCTGGTGAGTTCTTTGAGTGACCTGTTTAAATATCTTTCAGTTAACAATTTGGATATTCTTTGAATTAACAACTTGTGGTTTTGTTTTTTCTTTTTCCTCCCCACCCTTTTAATAGGACAAAAGGAGCAGCATACAGTCTGTCATCTTTCTGTGCAAACTCGAGGCAATTTGTCATTCTTCATAAATAAGCAAGTGAAGTGTGTGGTGGTTGGCTCCCTGGTGACCACACACCGAACATTCAAAGGCCTACTACTATTGAGCAGGAGTCCCCTGGCTAAACCCATCATTAATCCAAGTTACAATGACTTCTGTCCCAGAGATTTGCCTGTAGCTTCAGAAAGTGCTGTAAGTCCTGCATCTAGAAGTGATAGTTACAGATGACAAAGTGGGCATTTGGATCTCATGAGTTTTGCGAAACTGGTTTTGCATGCTGTTTTTTGAGATGACCAAGTGCAAACAGACAAGTTGCAAAAGCACGGAGGCACTGTGCTCTTCAGAGTTGGTTGATTGGGTGGACAGAGGGGAGTCTGAATTTGCTCAGGTGTTTCTGCTGTGTTGACATAGATACTAGTAGTGCACTTTAAGCAGCTTTCAGGTTTTCTTCCTTACTGGAGAAGTGTCTGTTCAGGAAATAAGGCGTAGTATGGAAAAGGTAATGCAAAATAAAGGTGTGTAGAGTAAACGAAACATTACAGCTTTCGAGTCAGGATTGGATGTGCATCTAGAGCAAACATAGAATCAAAAGCTTCCATGCCTTTCAGGTTTTTGAGCCGTAGCTAGAGGGGTGGGGGACATTCTGAAAGTACCTAAAATGAACATGGAAGGGTTCATCAACGTTAATTAATTCATTATTTTTTCCCCTGTCTGTTCCTTCAGGTGTCAGATATGAACGAATACAATGAAAATCAAAAGAGAGCTATTGAGACAGCTTATGCCATGGTAAAGCAACATCCAGGGCTTCCCAAGATCTGCCTCATCCACGGACCACCTGGAACAGGGAAATCAAAAACTATTGTTGGATTTCTGTCTCGTGTTTTGGGAGAAGTAAGTGAACATGATGTGATTGTCATGTGCTGGTATTTGGTTTCTCAATGGAAGTCAAGGATAGCCTAAACTAAATGGAAGTGTAGTATTGGTAATTACTGGCGGTGTAATTCGTTAAGCTGACTTAATTAAATTTGTACTGTATAGGGTGTAAAGGTGGAAATAATACATTTTGGGCATCTTGGAAAACACTTATTTTACAGAACTTAAAAAGTAAAATCAAGAAAACATGCACAATCAGTATAAACACTTGTTACATAAAAAAACCCCTTAATATTTTGATGTATTAAGGAATGTTATTTGGCCTGTCCCATTTAATGGTTTTTGTATTAGCATCCAGAAGATTCATCAAGTACATCATTGTTGAAGGGAATTTATGTGAATAGTATTAATACATTTGACTCGTTGTTACTCAGTGTAAGGCATACCTTAAGAGATATTCAAGTGCAATAGTTCCCATACTCTGCATGCTGATTAAGATGAGCATACAGTCTGCCTTTTAAATCACAAATGAAAACAATCTAAAGAGCCTGTTTTGGTTTAATGTTAATTAATCTGCAGAACACTAGGAATGAGAAAGCAACTCAAAAATCAAATGCCAAGATGAAGCCAAACCGTGTTCTAGTTTGTGCACCATCAAATGCTGCTGTTGATGAACTCATGAAAAAGATCATCATTGCATTTAAGGGAAAATGCCAAAACAGACAGGAGCCTTTGGGTATGGTTTATTTTAAAATTCTGTTTATATGTTAAATAGAGACAAAACCTGAAAGAGAAACTGGAACGGTTGATTACATGTAATACTTAAATGCTACTCTAAGCAGCTCTTTTCTCTTGCAGAACATGACTGGTACATCCTCATACTGTTATGAATTTTAATGTGCTTTTCTAAAAGGTGTATTATGGTTTTTATAAATAAATTGCACTTTGTCTTTATGTAGACATTGACCCTTTCTTCATAGTGTTAGTTTCAGTTCACCAGTTTTTAAGTACTCCTTAAAGATTTGAACACAAGACTATTACCTTGATTTTGAATAAAATTGGACTTTGCTGATCATGCTTAACAGACTGATGAAAATTTGGCGTGTCAGAGCCTCTCACTTTTTCTTTTCTCCTCCTAGTTTGTGACTAATACAAAGTAGATGAATTCTGAACAAGGCACCTAGTCTGCGGTGGGGGAAAAAAAAAATCTGCATTGTAACTAAATGTTAATTCGGTATTGACTTACCAGCCGTGTTACTGATGGTACTCAGTAATTTTCTAACTTAGGAATTCTGTAAGTTTTAGATAAAGAAGCCTGAGAATAAGAGGTGGTTCTGTTAATGCAAAATAACATTCTTAACTGTTAGCCACCACTAAAACATAGGCAACATACTTTTTTTTTTTGAGTTTGGAATTACTGAATTTTTTTGTAGCTGCATTTAGATAAGTACAAGTAAATTGTTACAAACCCCTGAAAAGCAGAAAAGGAAAAGCCTTGTTTGACATCAGTGATGTTTAAATTTATTTTTTTTTCTCTCATACCAAAATGCAGAGATGATTGGAGCAACTAAAAGTATTTTGACTCTGATTTTGTAAACAGGAAACTGTGGTGATATCAAATTAGTGCGACTCGGTGCTGAAAAAGCAATCAACAGTGAAGTCCGGGGATTTAGCCTGGATAAGCAAGTTGAACACAGAATGAGTAAGTAACATGTAAATCAGACTTTTCTTCAGTCTTCTTTAAGAGCTCGATGATGCTGTACACTTGGGACTATGTGTCCTTTAAGAAGGAAGATCTGGTAAAAGATTTGTCTGCAACGGTGCTTCATAAGCATTGTTTTTCTCAGTCTTAGTGGGAAAGCGTCAGCTTACGTATGGCCTAAAATCTGAGCAAAACCAAAGAAATAAGCAAGACGACTTCTTGGGTTTTTTTTTTTTCCCCCCCAAAGAAATTATAATAAATGCATGTTAAAGCCATCATTTTTAGGCAATGCGGCTGTGCAGCATTTGCAAGCTACAGTTGGAACCAAGTCTCATTATCTTCGTTTTAAAAGATAAGACCTCAGCAGAAAAAGGGAAAATGCAACAAAAAATGAGTTTGTCCATTTGTTCTTAATAACTTAAGATGCATGACTGAGAGCAAGTGTTATTGTAACATAGTTTTTCTATTACTCTTGTATGTTTTCCTTTGTCTTATTATAGAACGAAAGCCAGCTGACTGTGACCAGGATATTCAGAAGAAAAAAGAAGCTCTGGATCAACAGCTGGACATGCTGTCTCGTCAGCGTGCCATGCACAGATGTGAGAAGAGGGAGGTAGTAAGATAATAGTATTTTTAATCCTGTTTGTGGTTTTTTGTATTCATAACTGAATCCAAAGAGTGAAGAACTCTTCCTTTTAGTGCCATCTCTGAGCAGTAACTGCCTTCGTCTGCTTTTTCAACTAATGGAAAAATGTTGATTAGCACCGTGAAGGGGAATGAGGAACTTTACATCAGGAATTTTTTTTGTCTATTTATACTGGTATTTTCAGCAGGTCAGTCATGCCACTTCTTGCTCTAGTGTTCAGTAGTCTTCGTTTGGTTCTATCACCAGTGTAAACATATTTATAACCAGTGTAAACATATCAATAAGACTTAATGGTTTAACTTGTGTACTTCAAAGCTCTGTTTAACTGAAGTAGTAAGATACCTTGCAATCTGAGATTTTGGGATATGCGTTGCACTTGAAGTTTTCCGGGTTTTTTTGTCTAAAAATTTGGCATTTGTGCTCAAATTACAGATTTCTGATGGTAAACCGCTTTCTCAGTTGCACAGAAACGTGTAGTATTCTGTATGAAAAGTCTAAATATGTTGACCATTTTCTAAGAAACTGATCAGCTTTTTCAGACATGTTTGATATTAAAAGACAGTCTGAACAAGTCTAAATGTTTAGGAAATGAATTGGGGTGTGGGAGGAAAAAAGGTGTATGGGAAATGTGTGTTAATTATTCCTGATACTTACGTGGTTTCTCTTCCCCGTGCCCCCCACCTCGCCATGCAGAGTCAAATGTTAAATGATGAAATTGGCAGACTTTCAAAGGAGAGACAACAGCTTGCTTCTCAACTAAAGGAGGTAGGAGTTTATCTTTAGGGCAGCTCTTTAATAAACCTCAGCTAATCTATTTATATACTTGGTATCCTTTAATTGTGGTGGAGATCTGGTTTTGATGTGTCTGGGAGTATTTATAAAGTAGTAGGTAAATAGATAAAGATCATAAGCTGAGTAAGTTATGGACAGCCTGGTGTGAAATCCAGGTGTACTCTGGCTGCATATTGGAGGGGGAAAAAAAAAAAAACCAACCAAAAACGGATGGGAATATTCACTCATACAGTTAATTCTAAACGAAATGTGTATTTTGCAAGGAAGGTAATAGAAACGTGCACGTGCTTATGTTCTAGGATGTATCTTCATCACCACTTTCATGCCCCTTACAATCCTGCTGGGACTGAGATACTTTTAAATGTTTCTAAGTAAAGCAACAGCTGGAAGAATTTTTTTATG
Organism: Aptenodytes forsteri; assembly: GCF_000699145.1. Lineage (NCBI taxonomy): Eukaryota > Metazoa > Chordata > Aves > Sphenisciformes > Spheniscidae > Aptenodytes > Aptenodytes forsteri. The sequence goes on along the minus strand of NW_008796111.1, from coordinate 2,819,813 downwards.
TGTGTGTAAGGAGAGGTTTGAAAGTGGAAATAGCACTGATAGCAAAACCAGTAATTAAGGCTGAGTAGCACGAACCATGAGATGGATGAAGGTTCATCTTTAACAAATATATGCTGACTTTTAATGGTCATGGAGGCTTGGAGTCACAAATGTGATGGCAAACTAAACTTTGCTCACAGTTACTGTGTCTAGATTGCATAGCTGTAGAGATAAAGGAATACTTCTTTCCAGTTTGCCATCTCAAAGGTGCTGTAATTTAAAGTGAGAGTAACACTTCAGTTAAGTGAACTTGTGACTTTCGTTTGTAACAATGGAGGTAGTTTCGTTGGGATGATGTATTATGCTAGATCTGTTTGGCAGTTAGAATTGTCCAGGCAGTTAGAAATTGCTCTAAGGTGGTTCAGGAAGGCTAAAAGAGGAGACATGGTGTCCTGTTGTACTTGAAGGTTCGGAGGCACTCTCAGAACGTACAGGCAGGTATCATCTTGGAGTCTGACATCATCTGCTGCACACTGAGCACAAGTGGAGGAAGTCTGCTGGAATCTGCTTTTTGTCGGCAAGGACTTGATCCTTTCAGCTGTGTCATTGTGGATGAGGTTGGTAAAGCTATTTAGAACTAGAGCGTGTTCCACCTCTAAAGGTCTGCCTCGTTCTCTGCTTAGGCTACTTGTGATTATTTGGCTGCTGACGTAATATATTGTGGGTTGACTGCCTCATCCCCACCTTTTAACTGATAACCAGCCTGTCCTGCCATGTAGAGCCGTAAGAAGAAAGAATAACTTCTAATTGCTTCTTTTTCTGACTTGTTTGGTGCTTTAATGGCAGACGGCTTTTACTTAAAAAATCATGGCTAAAATATGGTTCTTGCTATAGAGGTTTCCGGATGGCTGGGTTATATTTGTATCTGTTTGGAGAGAGCTCTGTGTATTCAATCCTATCTGTTTGGAGTTTTTTATTAGGGAAAAACTCTCTTTCAGCGCCTTAAAAAGCATTTCTGAGTTATTCTGGCTCTGTTACAGGAAATTTAACATACTTCCCTCCACTCCTTTGCTTACAACTTCTGCTTTTTTTCCTGTTTGCATATACAAAAGGCAGGGCAGTCCTGTGAGGTTGAAACACTGATTCCACTGATCCATCGCTGTAATAAACTTGTCCTTGTTGGAGATCCCAAGCAGCTCCCTCCTACTGTAAAATCAGTAGTAAGTGTTCAAACTGTATTTTTTCATGCTATATAGTATAAGAGCAGTATCTATAGAAAATATGTATAAAAGAAAAAAGACGCTTCAATGTCAGATCATGATGTGTATCGGATAATAACTTCTGCCCTGCCAAGTTAAGTCTCTGTTATGTGGAGACCATATCAATGCTGCCTTCAGATGTGTGAATAAAGCCAATACAGATGTGTGAGTACAACCTCTGTAGGCTTTCCTGGTGTAGCCTGAAACTGATTTCGTGCACCATTAAGACTAGCTATGGCCACGCAAACTTCAGTGCAACTCGGCACGTGGTTTATGATGGATGTTTTGTTGCGGCAGGCTCTGTTATTTCATCATGTCAGCTTCAGTCAGTGTCACATTCCTTAAGGAATGGAGGATGAAGACTACCTGATTGTAAGGGGACTTCCTCACCCTACAGATGTGTTCTAAGGATGAACATATAGGAGGACTTTCTTGTATCCAGCAGTAAGGAGGACTGTTTTAAATGTCTGATAAAGAAAGGCGGAAAAGCAGACTGGCTTCTCTAGAAGGGTGAATTGTCTGAAGGCTGTGTGCTTGTTTAACAAGATTCCCACCTGGAAGATCTTGCTTTTCGTTATTGTTGATGTTTTTAAAATTTTACTATGTTGTGACTCAGAAAGGAAAGTTGTCTTGCTGAAGACTACGCTGACAAAAACTCACATTTATGGAGGTGATCTTTACTGAAATAGTAAGACTAACACAAATAGAAAATTGAAGTGCAAGTAGTTGTCATTTTGTCAGCGAGTTACAAGTTTAAAAGAAAATACCAAATAGTTCTAGGTCCAAAAAGCAAATTCCTGCTGCTAATTTGGGACCTAATTCTCCAGAAGTCAGTCTCATGTTTTCCCTGTGGCAGGAAGCTCAGCAACGTGGCTACGATCAGTCCTTGATGGCACGCCTGCAGAGACACCTGGAGGAGCAAGTGCAGATGAACATTTTACGAAGCTTGCCGGTTGTGCAGCTGACTGTGCAGTACAGGATGCACCCTGACATCTGCCTCTTCCCATCCAATTATGTTTATGGCAGGACTCTAAAAACTGACAAGTGAGTAGCTCTCTGTTCTCCTTTCTGAGCAGGCGCTATTTCAAAGAAGCCTTTTCATATCAGGATATTCTTTTGAGTCTAAAAATTTTTGGGGTTGTGGGGAGGGGAAGATGCTTAATGGGAGAAAACTTGCATTCCATCTCTTGCTAGTGCTGACTGTGATATGTAAGTTAACTAGACCACTTACAGTTGAGCGTACTTACTGCTTAGAGTTTATTTTCAGGCCTCAGTATATGCAGGTACCAGTGAAAATTGAGGACTGGGGGGGGGGGGGAAGCTGAAAGCTGCTTGTATTTGATAACCATGGTGTAAATAAATGAAGTGCCAGTTCTTAGAATTTCTATATGGTTACCTGGTGATAAAAACGTTATTTACAGAGCAACAGAAGAGAACAGATGTTCTTCAGAATGGCCATTCCAGCCCTACCTTATTTTTGATGTCGGAGACGGTCGTGAGGAGCGAGATAAGGAGTAAGTCCTGCATTCTACTCTGCCAAATTTTAGATTTGCTGAGAATTAATTACCTGCAGAAGAGTTGTCTTCTCTCCTCTGTTGTTCCCAATATGCATTAAGTAGCCAGAACTGCATTTTCAACTTGATTTAATTGTACAAAAAAGCAGGTGTTAATTGTTTGTGGTTTTTTTTAATCTGAAACTGGTTTTAATCCTGGTTTGACTATCTGCTGGATGCCAGTGAATGCCTACAGTCCCTGCTAGCTCTAGTAACAGTTTCTGATTCCCAATTTATTTTTTTATCAGGGACTTTCCTTTCACAGCTGCATGCTGAGGTAATGCCAGAAGGTGGCAGGCTCAGTCCTCCCTTTTGCCTATTCTGTAAAGAAAGCAAAGCTATGTAGTTTAAGGGAACGTGAAGTGCAGCCTTTCACTGCTAACACTTCTCATTGTTGCTAGCCCCTCGTCGGGGCCTGCTTGCAAAGTTCTTTGAGCCTCTTTGTGAAGGAGGCTGCAGAAGTTCAAGACGGGGGCTTTGACTCGCAATCCCCCTACAAATTGGGCTGAAGTGTTGAATTTGAAAGAGCTGTCAAATGTATTTCTGTAATGTTTCCATTTTGTCTTGTTCAGCTCTTTTAGTAATCCTCAGGAAGTGAAGCTGGTGATGGAATTAATTAGAACAATTAAAGAAAAAAGGAAGGATCTGGGTCTTCGTCGCATTGGAATAATTACCCCTTACAGCGCACAGAAAAAGAAAATTCAAGAACAACTGGACAGAGTGTTTAAGAATAACAGGTAAAGAAACCATGAGTTTCAAATGGGACTTGGCTCTTGCACATTAGTCCTTTGTTTATCCTCTTAAAATAAGGGCAAAAACTCAAACTTTGTACTGCTAAAATCTGTACTCAGTCATGCCTGAGGGGGGACATGCAAGCCTTTTGCTTAAAACAGGGATGGCCTCTTTGTACCATTTCTTAGGTATTACTTGTATACATGCTTTGATTATATTGCTGTTCTGAATAAAGCTGACTTAAAATAAAACCTAAAATTCCAAGCTAGATGGACCTGAACAGCTTTTCAACAATGGTGCTGGCCTCAGGAAAGCAAATTTGGCTTTAGGTTCATACGCTGAACCTTTTCATACACTGAAGCAGAAATTTACCCTGGGTTATTTTGACAGCTGATCGTTAAGGATAGCGTTCAGGCTATTTGCATCAGTGTGTTGCTTAAAAATTCAACTAACGTAACTTAACGGCTTGCTAATTCTTTCTTCAGCAGCCCAGGTGAAGTGGACACAGTGGATGCATTCCAGGGACGAGAGAAAGACTGCATCATAGTGACGTGTGTCCGGGCAAACAGCACTAAAGGGTCAATTGGGTATGTTTCTCTCCAGTGATTTGCAAATCCCATTTCCAATGACACTCTAGCTGTAGTCGTCATATTTTTAATATGACCAGTAAGAAAGTTGTTAGAGAACAAGTCGCTACAGCCAGCAAATTAAAGGGTATCTTAATGTATGAATTAATGTTACTGGTTTGAGATCTCTGAACAAAAGGGACATGGAAATGCGAAGTATTGCGTTCTGCGTTGCGTGCTGATGAATTTGCATGGCTGCCTTAGCCTGTCACTGTTTCAGTTTGGCAGGATTGGTCTTGGGAACTTGGCTCTTTGCATTAGTACTGCAGCAGTTGTTTTTCTTGTAGCTTTTGAAATATATTGTAACTTTCTGAATGCTGCTCTCTTAAAATGAAATCCATTTTCTGTGACTGTCGCTATCCTATTAACATAGCATTCTGTCTGTTAAAGTATTGTTAATGAGTTACGTATGTCGCTAGGAGTGTGATGCAGATGAGATGGATCTTTGATTTGTAGATGAATGTGCTTGTCTTTTGAGTTTGGAGGAGGTTTGCAGGAAGTCTTGATTGAAGATTGCAGATTTGATAATTTCATATGGGTTTTTCCTAGCTGAAACAGAAGGAACTAGATACTGGGTGTGCTGTTTACCCCCAGGCCACTACAGCAGTTGTTGATTTATTTCTGTAACTTACTGATTATTTTAGTTTAAAAAATGGTAGTGGAAATATGCCTTGTTATAAGTTCATTGGCTTTTAAGTTAAACTATGGGAAGTCTGTTCGCATAAACAAAAATCTTTTGTTTCCACATACCAGGTTTCGCTAAGCTACTTATGTTTCTCTGATACTAATTTTCTGATTGCTAGATGAAGGGCTTTTAATTGTGCTGATCCATGCTACTTTGGCAAGGGAAACAATCCAAATCCTATAGTAAACAACAATGATGCTTTTTGGAGATTTCTTCACCTAGTTGATTGAGTTTGGAAACTGAAGGCAGCTAGAACCTGCCAGTTCTTTTGGCTGACACAGGACTTAACCTCTATCTGTTCTTTTGGAAGAAAACTTTCCAGCTTACCGTGTTGAAGGTTTATATATTAAAGCTTTGGCAGTGTAATGCCTTGGAAGCTGTACATACTGATGACTTGGACATCTCTGTTTCAGGGTCAGGTGTCGTTGGCAAGGTGTGATGAGAAAGTTTGCATCACCCTTACCTATGATCTTGTAGCTGAGCAAAGTATTTTGGTCTCCAAGGTTGCTAGTCCAGCATTAAATTTACTCTGAAAGTAACTTGCAAAGGGAGGAGAGAACTCGCCAAGAAATGACAATGGATTTTTTTTTCTTTCCTTTCCTGAGAAAATAGTTTTGTCATCTTTCAGTTTTAAAAGCTGTTAGGAATATTTAGTAGTCTTTCAAGATATCTCTCCTCCCTGCCCCCCCTCCCAAGACCTAGCAAACTATGATATCTGTGCTGCTGGATCCGCTCCCCTGGTCTGCTTCCTGCCTCTCTTATCTTTTTTCCTGCACTGCTCAAATTTTCTGGGGTGGCTCTGGGGCTTTTGCAGTCTTTACTGCAGGGGTTGTGAATTTGCTGAAGAGCAGGTCTCGGTGCCATGACCGCAGTACCAGGCATTGATGTTGGACCTGTTCAAAGGAAGTTGTACAAAGGCCTGATGTTGTCTTGCAAACTTTGTTAGTGTAGAATAAGCTCTGAATTTTGGGAGCTTTTTCATTAGAGAAAAAATAGTTGATATTAGTTTCATAAACCTTTTTTGGAGTTTTGGTAAATAAGTCCTAACAGAAATCAACTGTTAAGAATACACTAAGCATTTGTTTGTTTAGGTTTCAGTACCTTGGTTTGTGATCCCACAAAACCAGACTAGGCAGTCTGATACTTGCACTATGAAAATTTTCTTCTGCAAGAATATACTTTTCACTCTTGAAGCATGACAAAGCAGAAGTCTTCCTTCATGTGCTTCCAGTGCAGGTCACCTTTAAAATAAAATATTTATGTCCAGCATTCAGTATTTCAGTAGAAAACTTTCCCATTAATCTTGCCAACTATTATTAATCTATTTCAGTTCAACTCAAAAAGAAGCTTAAAGTCTTGATAGGTGAAGTGAGGTTGATGTCTTCTGTACTTTGAGGAACATTTAAGGAAGCAGTGGTTGGCATTAGGAGGGGATTTTCTCTAAGAAAGGAAACGTCAATGGTAAGAGCTGGAAAGAACTGGAATTCCCTGCAAGGAATCAGAGCGGTGAAAGAAAGAAAACACAGTTCGTGCAAAGCCCTTCATGTAAGGCAGGGCTGCTGCAGTGGGATCTGGGAATGGGTCATGAACTGCCGCCTTCTTTGTAACTGCTTCTGTTACCTTCATTTCACTGAAATTGAATATTACCGCTTTTTCTCATAACACTTAAACCTCATGGAAGAAGTAGTTTAGGACCTTAGTTTTGTCTTGTCACCTAGGTTTCTGGCAAGTCGTCAGCGTCTGAACGTTACAATTACCCGAGCCAGATTCAGCCTCTTCATCCTTGGAAGACTGAAAACGCTCATGGTAAGTACAGTGTTAATCAAACGATCTTCTGTGACCCACCCTTCAGGTCAAGTTAGGGTTGGGGAAGTGAAAACCATCCTCAGACTGCTCCAGTCTACGGAAGGGGACCCTTTTCTAGTGTATTGTTAAATTAGTACAATCCAGGCCCTGAAGGGTTCTCTTTGAAAGCTTGGGCTGTAACTGTCATACAAGCTTTAAAAAACCAAACAAACCTGTTTTCCTTGCTTCCAAGAAGGAAAGCTAGAAATGACTCTCACAGTATTTTTAGTAACTAAATTGTAACACAGTCCTTTACAATTCAGGTGTGGGTGTTGCAAAAAATGTCTCTGCTGGTAAGATAGGATGATGGCAGCGATACTTTCCTGCTTGATCCTTACTGTTGGTCCTGCTATTGGAGTTGTCACGGGATACTTGAGGAAGGAAAATGATATAAAAAAAACAAAACACAAACCCAAACCACCCCAAAACATTCCCCTGATCTTCATGTTGCTGTTTTTGACACTACTTTGTGTAGTCATGCGGTTTCTGAGGATACCCTTCGCTTGTACTCTTTGAAACAGGTGTTTCTGAAACAGACCTACGTATTTGGGGGACTATAAAGGCCCGCTGAAAGTGTAGGGAGTCCTCTTGAATAGACTTAATGTCTTACAGTACTTGATTTTTATTCTTTTTCCAAGGGTGGGGGTGTTAGCTACACCACTAGAGGGCATTAAAGCCATGCTCCTGTTTCACTCTCTGTATGAGAGAACTCTTCTGGCTTTCATAAATACAGAAATTGTCATTTTAAGTAGTAGCTCACTGATAGTTGAAAGTACCTTCCCTGTGTTACAGCAGCCAGAGTGCCTATTGCTGTTTTGCAAGTGAAACATAAGAGTCTTCCATTCCAGAAGGAACATAACAGTGGTTTCCATGACAGTTGTGTCAGGTACCTTGATTAAAGAGGTTGTGCATCCTCTGACACCTCTGTCCATTTGTGTTGATTTCTTTCTGAAAACTGTTTCCTTTTGGGGGGGGGTGTCTTTTTTCTTTTTTTAAAGGAAAATAAAGACTGGAATGAGTTGATTCAGGATGCTCAGAAAAGAGGTGCCATTATCAAGACATCAGAAAAAAGCTACAGGGAAGATGCTGTTAAGATTTTGAAGCTCAAGCCAACACTACAGCTCCTACCCAAAGCAGGGACAAAGACATCTCCTCTGTTGCAGGCTTGTTCCTCCAGTAGCGAGAGGGGTGAGCTTGCAAATCCAAGGGAGGCCAGCAGCCCACGGGAACTCGCTGCTGGTGCTGGCCATGCAGTGCTACAAGGAAGCAGAGGGCCCCAGCAGCCACAGGGGGCTCAAGCTGCAGACTCCAGGAGAGGCAGTGCCTCCGCACCCATGGAGGCTGCAGCGCTTCCTGATCAAGAGAAACCGCGCGATCCAAGGCTGGCAAGTATGGCTAGTAGAACTGAAACAAAAGGGAAGGAGCAGGCCTCAAAAGACAGCAGTCGGTCAGCCCAGAGCAATCCAGGATCAACGTTGCAGCAAGGCCTCGATGTGTCCTCAGCTGCCAGGAATCAGATTTCCAGAACAGAAAGTTCTAGGAAACCCCAGCAAAGACAATGCGACATGCCTTCCACGTCGCCTTACGCAGCTCGGCACAAGGGTGACTGGAGAGCTTCTGTATCGAAAAGCAGTTCAAAAGCCCACAGTGAAGGAGGTCAAAGTAGTAGCAGTAAGTGGAACAAAGACTATCGTGTTTCAACGAGGAGAACATCAGAGGACACAGAATCAAACAGTGCCAAGCGAAGAAAGACCTCTCACTGACTGCAGTATCGGCTCATTACTGAAAATGTATTCCCAGATTTCTGTCTAGCAAGGACTGTATTTCAAATTATTTAGTACACCTGCAACTCCCTTACATTGATACCACTACTATCAGTAGATCCATCTTTTTCTCATCCTGTCCCTAACTGTGAAGGGGACTTCATACCTGACAGTTGATAGCTTTGAGCTCTTGAAAAGAAAAGTTGGGTAGCTGCATTGCTTGGAAGAGCAGTGAATTTTGTCACCTAGAAAGTTAAGGTTGTAAATGTTTAACATGTAATGCATATTTGTACAGTATACAAGATTATTTTAAGATTTAATTTGGCAAATATATAGCTTCTTGTTTCCTTGTGCAAATGCTAATTTCTTAGCGATGTAATTTTTTTATGAAGAACCAGAGCAAAGCGAAAAATAAAAACAACCCCCAAAGAAAAAAACCAAACAACAACCCCCCCCAATCCAAAAACCAGCCAGACTTCTCTTTCCCTTTGCACTAGTAAGTCTAATTTATTTGATAGCAAAGAGTGAATGTTGAAAATGTGGTAGCAGGGATTCTTCCTCATGCCCCAGGAAAGACTGAAGGCAGACGTACGTTGGTTGAATGGAGAGAATTCTACTTATTTTGTATATTTTATTGCCTGTTTTTATAGGAACAGAAGAGCTTTCGTTTATACAAATGTGCCTTGAGTTGTGCTCTTGCTGCTGCTTCATCAGTTGGATCCGTTTCTTGTTGCAGTGGCAACAGAAACTGCAGATTAAAGCCTAGGAGGTCTGTTTGGTCCCAGTGAGTCCATGTGACGAATAATCAACAGCACTGTGGAATCTTAGTCAAAGATCTAGTTAACACCTATTGGTAATGACACTTGAGTTTCTTTGTATAGAGCTTTTGGAGATCCACAGAGATCCACAGTTCATTCTCGGTGTTATTACTGGATTCTTTCCACTGCGTTGATGAAGAATGTATAACCAGTAAAATGGGGTGAAAAAACAAACAATTTTTAAGAAAGCTTCCTCTCGTCGTAACATTTCACAATAAAAGTGGAATTATTTGTACTAAGAATGCCTTTGGGTCCCTGAAGTATCGCTTTCTTTTTCTGGAGTACGTGTCTGTCTCAAGGAGGCGAGGCGCGTGTTCAGGTGCGCGGAGTTTTGCATGGAGATAGCCTAGCATGCTTCTGCCTGAGAATGCAGCACCTCGCTACGTTAATACAAGTGGGGTGTATTGTGAGCGGGCCGGGTTGCTATCTCCGTGCATCGGTGTTAAAATACTGCCTGCTAGGAAGCAGGCAGTATCCTGCTGTCCCTTGCTAACTGACTTATGTTTAACCAATATAAGGGTGGTGGCTTTCCCTAAGCAAATGAGCTGCCAGACTTCTCTGGCCAGAATTTAGCCATAATCTTTAGTTGTTTCTCTCCTGACGCGTTCATTGCAATGAGTAGTGTTAGCTGTGTCCTTTGAACCCACTGCCGAAGAGGTACGTGCGATCCAGTGCAGGGAAATACAGGTGCCTTACCGTACAAAACATCAGGTAGTGGTTCAAACTGTAATTGCTGGTAAAACTTACATCCTTGATGCATCCAAGCCCCGAATTTGCTTTGCTGGTACTCGCTGCACTGGGAGGCTTTTAGTTGCCGTCTGTGACTGTCCAGCTCACTGTGCTGCATAGTACAGAGCATTTTAAGGTAATAGGGGAGAATCTTTGAGATGCCTATGAAGTGAAATCAGAATATGTGCATTGTTTAGCTTTAGTTATTTGTTATGTTGCAATCTTAATCGCTTCAGTGAACCCTGACCACGTCTTGTCAGCAGTATATGCACTTATAAAACGGCTGTGACTCTTCCTTGATGTTGTGTACCTTGTGTGAGAAGGAAGGCTGCTTGAATGAATCCGTGGCTGTCACGAATTGGACGTTTCGGTTGCTCCCGCATCACATACTCCGTGCCCTGTGTGTTATCTCCCTTTATGTTAACAGGAATATTTAAAAATACTGTCATCTTTCAAACCTCTTGGCAGGGCTGTGCTGACCTGCCTGCTGTTTCTACTTAGCACATTAAAAAGGCTGCTATTCTGCAAACAGCTGTAGGATGTTCCTATAGCTGTGGAAGCCATTTAGACTGTCTCAATGTAAATAAAGTGAAGCTGGCAACAGTGTGAATGAGGAAATGCCTTTCTGGCCATTAAATACAATTTTGTCAAAAGAATGCTTCTCTGAAACTTTTCTTCTAGCTCGCTTTCTCCTTAAACAATCTGCATTTCCAAATGTGTTCTTCTGAGCGCTGTACTTAACCACATGCTGGAAGGAGGTTTGTTTTAACATTTCATTTTTCTTGTATTATGTACACAGCACGTAGGTCATGTACTCTACAACGCCTGTATTTTTCCATAAATCAGCTTTGAGGCATGGTCAGTGGCTCAGACTGTTTTGCTTATTTAATACTAGATTTATCTGACTTAAGTTGTCAATCTCTCAGTGGTAGCTTACTGCTACCATACCAGTCTGTATCGTTAATGGTGTATTCTTGAATAAAAAAATGTTTGGGTTGTTGCACTTAAAATACTTTTCCCTCTTCACATATCACTCGGAGTAGGTTTGTAGTTTTAACTTCCCCCCCCCCCCCCCTCTTTTATACCCATAACGTGGAAGCCCAAGCAAACTCCAATGCAGAGAACACTTCTCACCGGTTCAAATAAAATCTGCATGGGGCAACAAACAGTAGAATTTTCATAACTTCTCTGCTGTTTCCATTGTGTGTTATAAAATACTGAGTAGCGATGGACAGTGGGTGTCGGTAAGCTGAGTGTAGACTTGCTTTATTCATTTAGTATCATCTCAGCACTAGTGGCAGTCGGAGGAGGTTGTTCAGAGATCGTTCTCTTCCGCTGAGTGTTAAAGTCAGAAAAATTGGTAAAGAACATTTCAATGCAACAATGTAAAACAGTTTAATCAGAGTTTGTGCCGAAAACCTTTGGAAGAAGCAGCGTTCAGGTTTTTGTACAGAGGCTTCCATGCTGCTTCCAAGCTTGGCAGCTTAATTCTCAGTGCAAAACCAGGTCTCTCTGTGGCACTATTAATCTTTGACATCATTAAGAAGGGAAAGCCTTGTAAGTGTTGGACTATATTTTGTTCAAAGTTTGGGGTTTTTAATTAATTCTTTGTACATGAAATAGGCTTTCCAGTAAAGGTGGAGTATAATTCTGGTTATTCCTTTTTTCTTTACGGTTTACTGTAATTGTTTTCCAAGTCACTACTCCAAATTACGGTGATGTGAGAACAAACTGGAGCCAGAGGTATAATGATGGTATCCAAACAGGTACTTGCCTAATGTTTTTCTCACCTACGTTTCATTGTACGTGCGCTATGCTATGGAGTGCTGGCTTACTAATGGTGCCTTTATCAGTTGTACCTACGGATGTCTGCTGACCAGCCAGAGGAAAACCAGCCCTTTGCAGGAGCGGTAGCCCGCTCGGGGAAGCGTAGCAGGGAGGGCTGTCACTCCTCGGTGTGGTGGTGGTAGCAGGCGGGCCTGAGGAACAGCTGAGAGCTGGCGGTGCCTCTGGGTTGCGAGTGGTAGCCGCGAGAGCTGTGCCACGCTGCTGGGGGGTGATGAAAACCTCAGCCTCTCCTCCCGGTCCCTCGCCTGTGCTCACCCGTCCAGTGCTGGTAGTACTGGCGGGGCAATGAGTTTTTACAGTACTGTCTCCTAGATAAGCTGGGTGCAGTAACTAATTAGCAGCTGGGTCCCATGGGTGGAGGCAGAGGAGCTGGGAGACATGAGTTGTGCAAGGCGTGCAGACTGACGAGGCGCTTGGCCCCTTCCTCGTGCTAGTCCATAAAATGGAAGCAGCCCCCACCCCTGCTGTACTGACGCTAGGGAAGCACTGAGCAGCACGTGCTTCCAGAGCAAGAAAGAACTTGTAGTGACCAAACATACTGATTGAGGGTAAACAACATTCCCAGTCCCAGCTGAGATCCAAAAAATAACGTGGAACCCCAGTGATTTCAGAGTTGAGACTTCCCCCACCCCCCCAGTTACTGAAGAGTGGTGAGATGCTGGGGTTTACTTTTGCGTATAGAAGGGAGAGACCGGAGTAGCCAAAAGCTGGAGCTGGGCTGCTCATTCACAGCCCATCGACCGTGGCAACACCAAGGATAAGCAGAACCACGGTCCTAAAAATGCAAGACGTTCTCTCTAGTCTGCATGAATAAATGATGGATGAAATGACTGCTGTATTGTAAATGGAATTTATAATGTTAATGATACAATACAGTCTCTTGCCACAACGGGTCCATTCCCAAGTCGTATATAAGGTCCCTTTTCTTGTCTTTTTAAGATGCTTGGAAAGGAGCCCGATGCCTTATTCTCTAGTGCAAATAAATGTAAGCTAAGCAGCCGTCTACATCGAATATTGCTGACACATGAGACCTTCCAGCCATATGTACCTGTCTGCCAAGGCCTCTAATTTGCCACCAACTTCCTGGCAAAGTGATAGAAATTAAAACGAAGGCGGTTTGGGCGCGTGTTACACTTGGTATTGTGAAAACGTAGAAAACCTTGTTTTACAGCGTGACAGGCTACACTGCTGTGGCTGTCCAATTTTGTCACGGATTCCACTGTTGTATCAAGCAAGAATTCCCTTTGCTACAGAGAAATCCCATCAGTTTCCCCTCTCTTTATTTTAATCCCTGAAATAGCACAGAGCGCGGTCGGGATGGAGCTTTTGGAGCCCAGTATTGCTGCTGGCCAGGAGAGAAAGTAGTTGCGTGGTAAAAATGGGTGGTTTTAGGCTTTCCTCACACGTTTTACCCTGCAGTGAAACTTGTTACGACACCTAGAGAATCAAAATGATAAAGGAGCCTTTAGGACAGTCTGAAGCTCTTCTCTGCATCTCAAATCAGCGTGTGATTTTTAGCTGGTTTCTGCATGGTAGCGGCCAAACTCTCCAACTCCCTGCCAGAAGGGCTGAGAAGATGGTCATACAAAGCTCTTCAAAACCCAGCTGTGCTCTTATTTCTGAGCAGGAACGCTCGGCTGCTCCTTTATACTTTGTTTTATTTACATTTGGGACTTTTTATGAAAGCCAATTATAGAACAGAGTTGGTTGGTGAGACTATTAATTTTATTACCACTGAAGCGTTGGTTCTCTCGCTACTCCAGCCTCCGCAAGGCTCCTGACGAATCGCTCTCGTAGATGAGGTGTCTGCTTCCTCATCTTTATAAAACCAAATAACATACCTGGTAAGTGCCAATGGAATTTTTTCCCCCCTCCTTCTGTCTCCAGCTCCCAGGGACTGTAGGCTTAACATTTTATCTGGCGAGTGAGCAAATACGCATAAAGCCAGACCGCTGTTGACTTCTCCGCAGCCGGGGCTGCGGACTCAGCCTGGCTGCAGCAGTCTGTCCCATCAGGCAGATCTTTGTTGCTTCGGGGCTTTTGGTTATTTAGATTTATCAGTACTCTAAATAGTTAAAATCAGAGTAGAACTGGAGGTAAACAAGAAAAATCAAAAGCTCTACTTGTACTGTTTGAAGAGGTCACTTTTTTGCAGGCAGAAGTGTAATTTAAAAACTTTTTCAAATGAATCAAATGCTGGCTGCGTACCGGTGACAGGATACACATGAAAACCTCTTGAAAGAGCGCAAGTGGCTTTCTCGGAAAGAGAAGTACCTTTTGGTTAACCTTTCCACAAGTAAAGTATCAAGCTCATTGGACAACGTCTCCCGTTTGGAAGCATTAACTGATGTACAAATGTTTCTATCTTAAAGAAGATGAACTTTTGGATCCGCGGGTACTTGCTGCAATGGTTTCTCTCTGTATTATTTCAATAATGCTCTATTCTCTTTGTGTAGACACCTATGTGCTGACAGATGTCTGCAGTTAATGGATCTTCAGTGCCGAAGCTTTCAGAAGCTTTAAATTATTTTCTTAAATACCAGGTTTAAGTTTTGTGTGAGAGGTTTTTTTCTGCCTTGCAGTGGTTTGTGTTACGTGATTGCAAGTTCTCCAGCACCATTGGACAGGTAAAGTGCCATCCTGATCTCCAACACGCAGGGCTAGCTTTGTGGCTGAGCCTGAAGATGAGCCGTACTGCCCCGTCCGCAGGCAGAGCCGCAGGAGGGAAGTCTGAAACTCCCTCTTTTGGCTCTGCTCTTGCTCTCAGCCTAAAGGCCATTTGATTTCTTCTGCGAGATGAAGCATGTCGTGTTTGTCCTTCGCAGTCACCATTTCACAGAGGGCTTTGCTTCTGCACGACTAGGAAGAGCCTAAGAACGGTATACCTCGTGTGGAGGGCCGACTTGTGTTTTGTTCCCCAACATTTTTCAGGTGTCCTTTGGCATGGCTGCAGGAGGGTTAGCACCACAACTTTCTGCTTCTGGTTGAAGTTACAGAACTATTCGTTGGGCTTTGGTTAAAGAAGGTCCAGGACTGAACGTGACTGGTATTCTGGGTTCACAGGGAGGTGGTACCATCTCTGGAGCTGAGTTAGGAAGCCAACGATGTTTTATCTTAAAAACAAACAGAAACCCCCCAAACCAACCAACCAACACCCAATCAACCAAGAGAAAATCTCCCAAACCTAAAAAGGTCTAGTGCAGTGGTCTATCACCTTCAGCAGTCTTCATTCCTGGGCTGTTCTGAGCTTTGTTGTGCCCTTCTGAGGTTATTTTCTACAGGAATTCATTGCTGCTGCTTGGCACGCTCCTGCTTGCATCGCAATAAAAGTGTGTGTTTGCAGGGAATCTGCTGGGTGCAGAGTTCGTCTGGGATACGGCTTTATGAAGTAGTAAATTTTCTGTTGCTTAATCTAATATTTTAGAGAAAAACACTAGTGCAGGGAAAGGAGAATGTTGCTTCACCTTCCAGAAGTGCCATTAGAGATCTTGATCTTGTTACAGTCTTTTCTATGCTATTACTTGTACGAACAGTAACGCATGAGGATTTTAAATCTATTGCAGTCAGAAAGTACAAAGAAAGAGCGAGCGTCAATACCAACAGACAGCAACCGACTGCATTAAGGAAAGGGAGGCAATGCTTGTGCCAGCCCGCTCCCTCAAAGATCTGATCTCAGCAGGGTGAGTTTAACCCTCATTTATTTTATGGTGGATTAACTAAGTCCTGTGACCTGCCTCTGTGATGTTAAATGCTGCTCAAAACGTGCACCAGATTTGTGTCGCTCTTTGATGTGGCAATATCCGTTCTCGCACCTTCGCTCCCGTTTTCTTCTCCTTTTTCAAAGTACGAGTTCACTGTCCCCCCTCTCCGTGGAGGTGGCTGCATTTCAGGGGCGCTGGCTGCGTGCACAGTATCTGCAGTGTCAGGCTGGAAGACGCTGCAGGCTCTTGCACTTTTGAAACTTGGGCTGCTCCCAGCACCGGCCCCAGCTGAGCAGGATGGGCTGTAGGGACAGGAGCATGGAGACCGAGCGCTGAAACAGAACAGACGTTGATAGAGAAGCTCTTGGAGTAGCACTCTGGCAAGGACACCAGACCTGGAAATGCCAGTGGAGGCTCAAGGCGGGATTATGTGGGGCTCCTGGGCTGGCTCAGGGAGCAAGCGGGCTGGGTAGAGCTGGGGCGGTGACCGAGGGCTGCTCCCTTGTCAAGAGAACTAGCCCAGAACTGAATGTGCTGGAGGTGGCGGGTCTCTCCCGCCTTTTTATCCTCCACTCAATCAGCTCCTGGTTTGGCAAATCTTTGGACATGACAAAATTAAAGCTCTTGTGTTCGTGACATTCCCGTTGTTCTGACTGAGTTACATCATTGCTTGTCTCTGGTTTCTCCTGCCTTCGTTTATGTGCTTGACTGCAAACACTTCCTCTGATAGCGGCATGTTTATAAGCCTTAAATGAGTTGATCTACTCCCTGTGAGCTCTATACTGAAGTCCCAGGCTCCGGCTGCTTGAAGGTATTCAAAATAAATAGCTTTTTCTGCAAAGGTGTATCATGGCACCAGCTCTGGGGTGCTGCAGTGGGGCTGGGCAGCTGAGGTCCCCCTGGAGAAGCATCCCTGGGCTACCCAGGCTTCTCCTGCCGCAGGCTCATTTGGAAATGGCCTTTCCACACAAGACCAGTGCTTAATATATCACTCAGGCTTTGTTCATTGTCTACAGTTAGTAGTCTAATCTAGGTTCAGCAAAGTAATTAGGAGAAATAATTAACAGCTCTCAGTGATGAGGCAACCTCTCTCTCCCTCCCCTCTCCCTCACCATGTGGTGCACCTTGGTAGTGACTTAGAAAACACAAGAGGACATTATGAATCAAAAAATAAGTCTTTACCTGTAATTAACTGCGCACACAAAAAGGAAAACGTGGTGATCAAGCAGCAATTGATAGTTGCTTTACTGGAGGAGGATACACCAGAATGAAATGGTCATGGCAAAATGTCCCTTTAAGTTGCGGTTCTTTTATAACATTTAATCCAAACAAAAATAAGTCTCTACCAAAAAAAAGTATTTGAACCGTACACTATACGGACATGTGTGGATAAGACACTGCACTCCTCACGTACCATACGCCTAATGGCCCCTGCGTTCTCCGTAAGTGCAAGAAAACAAAACCCAGCAATGAAAATAAAAAAATCAATGCAGCAACTAGAGTTGTAGGCAACAGTATGTGCGTGGCCAGGCCAGGCCGATGGTGGGATGTGGGACTATGCAGCAAGGATGGACCAGAGTCTCCCCTTCCCTCCCTCCCCCTCCCCTGCCTGTTGTGTTACGGGGCTCTGGAGTTGTCATGACAGGCTCTTTCAAAACAGGACACTAAGAAGAGGAAAAATAAAAAGCACACCCCAGCCTATACCAAAGTAAATAAAGTAATAATAAAAAAAATATCCCTTGGATCGCGGCACTATTTCACCAGGGCCCCGGTGGCCCCGGCCCCAGGTCGCCCTGTGCGGAGCAGGGAAGGAGAGTCGCTGCGTGGAGGGAAGGACGGGCCCCGCCGCCCCGCCGGGCTGCGGGACCGCGGCCCCGGCACAGGCTGGCCGCCGCTGCCTCGCAGCCGGCCTAGCGCTGGGGCTCCTCCGGCTGCTTACCGCTGGGC
>NW_008796111.1:2763816-2802252 GCF_000699145.1 Aptenodytes forsteri | reverse complement strand
GCTCTGTGCTGTGGCCACCCCGGCTGCTGCCAGGATGAGTTCGTGGGCAGGAGTCAGCCCCTGATTTTCTGCATACCTCTCTGCTTGGAAAGTGGACCAGAAGACGTTGTGCAAGTCCTAGCATGAAGGAAGGCGGAGGAGACGGTGGGGAGAGCCACCCGTTACCTTAGTCTCCCCAGGTCCCTCGGGTGACGTGCCTGGGCTGGGCTCCCTCCTCTGCGGCTTCAGAGGTCCACCCAGCCGCGCAGCTGGAGGGCGAGCACCCCGAGGAGGATGGTGCCGGGGCTGCCGCGTGCGCTGGGGGCACCGTCGCAGTCCTTTTTGTCAGCTTCGCACCTGGATTGCTGACACAGGACCCCCTTGAAGCCCACGGGGCAGACGCAGCGCTGGTTCTGGTAGCAGGTGCCGCCGTTCTGGCAGAGCAGGAGCTCATCGTCGCAGACGTTGGCTGTGAGGTGGGAGGGAGGTAAGGACGTGGGCGTTAATCTGGGGGTATGTTAAACCCCTTGACTGAAGCAGAAACTAGAAGCTTTTGGCTTTCTTCTCTCGCTCCTGGGGGTTAAATTGTCCAGCCCTCGTAGTGCCAGAGCAGCCCCAAGGCCAGAGGAACACAGTGGGGGCTGCAAACTCCAGGGGTAAAGCTATCAAGTCATTTTGGATTTGGGAGGAATGGCTGGAGTCTGCTCACCCTACACCCTGAGCATCACGGGGCACCCGAGCAGGCGGTGCTGAAGATCCCCCTCTTGTTTGGACCCATCTCACACCTCCCTCTGTCCCCCTGGCTCAGGGGGACATGATGCTGCCAGCGTACTTACGGAAGCAGCCCTGTCTCCAGTAGTAGTTGGGCAGGCAGTCGTCACACTTGGGCCCCGTGGCGCCTTCTTTGCATTCACAGTAGCCGGTCTCGTTGCAGCGGTCGTGCACGGAGCTGATCTGGTTGCAGTTACATTCTGGCCAAAGACAGGGCTGTTAGTGCCTGTCCTGCCTGGGGGCTTCGTACCCACTAATGCCCCGAGGGAGGTGTTGAGGCCTTTGGAAAAGGCTGGCTGCATGCTACGGGAGGGCTGTTAGAGACCAAGGGACTGGGAGGGCATGGTTTTACCAGAGGCTCCAACAGTGCAAACAGCCACAGGTGCAAAGACCACCCCCCTTTGGAGCTGAGCAGCTCCTGGTAGAGCAATGCATCTGAATCAAGTTGGAAAGATAGTACTGGGGCTTTGTTTTCAGGCAAGAGAAGCCTTGGTGGGCTGCACAGACCGTACCGGCTGCTGTCTTTGGGGAGCATGCAGGTGGACACACCACGCTCCAGAGAGGGGCTGAACTGATGGCCACCCTATAGAGCAAGGTCCCGCACGAGCCGTCCCACGTCCCGGTGCCTCAGCCCGAGGCCGCCGGAACGCTCACCTATGCATACATTCTCGTCATCCAGCTCCACCGAGCTGTTGCGGTAGAAGCCCAGGCGGCAGTGCTGGCAGTGCTGGCCCCTCGTGTTGTGCTTGCAGCTCACGCAGGTCACCACGTTCAGGAAGTCGATGTAGCTGCAGCGGTTGGAGTGGCCGTAGCACTCGCAGTCTGCGGAGAGGAGGAGAGAGCTGGGGAGCTGGGCCGGGAGCATCCTCCCTCGCGCTGGGCGGAGGAGCGGAGCCATGAGGCTTCGGAGGAGGCTCCTGCTCGGGTGAAACGCCATGGCCACTGCCGACGTGGGGCTGGGGTGGGCTGGATGAGTGCGCACAGCGGCTGCCGTTCTTCACCGCCATGGGGGGGGATCAGGCTGGAAGTCATTGCTCAGAGACCAGAGAGGGGTCAGGGGGCTCTGTCCCCTTGGGGTGAGGACAGGCGGGAGCCAGCCCCTGGCTGCCCCAGGACATGATCTCTTTAAGGAAATGCATAATCATGGGAGCAGTCAGTGGGCTGTGGAGGGGAGTCAGGTGTTCATTAAAGAGCTGCCTTGTTAATGAGCAGAGCCCAACTTGGTGCCTGGGTTTGGCTGTGGGGGGGCTGTAGGACCTGCAAGGGAGCTGTGCTGGGGTGCAGAGCCCCAGCAAAGGCTCTGCCGAAGGCTACTCTTGGCCTTGCTGCGGCAAGGAGGGGACGGGCCCATGGGACGGGGCTGGCAGAGGGTGCAGCAGCGCTCGCTGCCTCCAGTGACGGGAAAGCCCTGGGACAAGGCTGAAGTGGAGCTGAAGCTGCTGCGTGCCCAGGTAAAAACTCGCCGCCTCTCTGGCTTTTTCCCCCCAGCGTCGCTTCTCAGCGTCCCCCTTGCTGTTGTACCTCCCAAATCAATACGAGTTGTGAAGTACGGTGACTCTCAGGTTAAAGGCTTAAAATGAGTGTATGCAAGAAAGCATGGCTTGCGTGGGCTCCCTCAAAAGATGGTGAGGAAGCGTGTGAGGGTTTGAACCAGGGCTGCCTGGTACAGCACAGGGACGCCTGCGAAGGGTGCTGGCGGGGTGGGAGATGCCACCATCACTCGGCCGAGCACTGCTCCTGTCCCCAGGGCTGACCTCTCTCAGCTGTGGGCCTGTGTTGGAAAACAACCAGCTAGGTTTAATTTGTAGCCAGAGGAATTTGATTACTTGCTTCTTGTGTTTGCTTTTTATTACCATGATGGGATGGTGACTACCTTGCAATGTCAGATTCAGTACGCTGGATCTTTCTGGAAGTTTAAAAGTATAATGCTGGAGGAGAGGAGGTACCCTAGTTGCCTTGTGGCCCTGGTCAGGAGGTGTCCCAGCCAGCACTGGCAGACGATAACGTGAGCAGAAACAGTGTCAGCCATGTCTGAGCTTCCCCAGCCTTCGGAGAGAAGGAGGAGGGAGGCTTGGAGCTGGGGTTTTGTTCCAAGTTCTAGCATTAAACATTCAAGGATGGGAGGGAAGGGTGTGGGTTGGCATGCACATGTGACTGGAGGAGGAGACTTGTCTCAATGAAATGATGACCAGGGAAGATGGAGCAGGGCAGAGGTTTCCCCATGGTTCACAGCTGCCTGAGGAGGAGCTGAGAGTCCGTGGTAATCTTGACACTCTATGAAACAACCTCTGCCTGTTTGACTAATCCCAAATAATTTCAGCTCAAATTCTTCTGGCTGCTGCAGTTCCCAAGCATTGTTTCACCCTAGGGATGCACTCCTACACACAGCTGATCACGACTCGGATAGGCAAACCCTCCCCATCTTCTCCATGTCGGAGGCTGATGGGCCACATCACCTGGAGGAAGACTAGGAGCCCTGGAGCACCGCGCTCCCTCCTCTTACCTTTATATGTTTCAATAGGAGCCACTGGGACAGAGTCTGGTTTGAGCCGGATGAGTTTTGAGCTCTTTGAGGATGCTTAAGAAAAATCAGAGACACGCTTTTTCTCACCGCTCAGCACCGCTCCACATCCTGCCCTGCCGCGAGCAGCTCTGCTACGAGAACAATGCCGAGCCGAGCCAAGAACACTGCTCTGGCAGCGCCGGTGTCTATTTCTGCACCAGCCAGCTGGTAGCTGCTAGATTTCTCCTCTTCTTCTCCCCTCCTCAAAGTTTGATGCATGAAAAACTCAATGCACCACGCTATTGCAATGTGCGGAGCCGGGGGCTGAAGCAGAGGAGCTACTCGCACATCCCCCCGTTACACACGTTCAGCGGCACGAATTGGGTTATTCAGGATAAGGATCTACCAGTCTAAACAGCTTAAAAAGAAATCTACTGGCCACGGCCTCAGTTTGATGGAGGTCATGCCAACCGGCACCCAAAAAGCTGCTAGGAGTACAGCTAAGACCACAAGCGCTACGGAGGTGGTATCTGGCAGGGCTTGCTACAGGGTCCTGCCAAGCACGCGCCGCTCCAGCCCAGCTTGTCCCCGCCAGCACATACCTGGCTTCTTCCCGTGCCTCTTGCCTGCAGAGTGTGCTGTGCGCCCTGCTTTGCTCTTTGGAGCTGCTACGCGAGAGGATAAAACACATCTGAGTGCTGTGGTGGGGAGAGGGCTCCCAGGGCCAGCCCAGCACAGTTGGTCTGGGATAATCCCTCAGGATAAGGGGCTGCCCCAGCCAGGACGGTGCTTCCTCGGGGCTGTGCTGCCAGCCAGACCCCCGTCCCACACAGAATGACCGGGGCGCTGGGGGTAAAGGCCATCGCTTCCAAATCGAGCTGATGGGGTTTGGTGCTTGGGGGGTTTTGTGCTTTGGTAACCCCAGTAAGGGGCAAGGTTGAGCAGCGCTGCGATCCCACAGGGTGTTTAGGAATGGGTCCCACCAGTTTTTGTGGGGTGCAAGCCCTTGCACAGCGCCGTGGTGCTCAGGGAGGTGCTGGGTAGGCATTGCCAGCTACATCCCACTGGTGCTGGTCACAACCCCACAGTGATAGCGATGGCAGGAGGTGGCCATGCTCCCCACCCCTAAGGCTCAGCCATGGTCAGAGCGGGCCCACTCCTGCCTCTGATGCCATTTGTGAGTCTGCTGTGGCACCGGGGCCTCCTCAGGTCTCCATGTCTTCCCCTGGTCCCATGGTGGGCTGGCACGGTGTCCAGACCCTCCTCCACCAACATGGCTTCTCCAGCCTCCATGGCCATGACAGGCCACCATGGTGCCCAGGCCCTGCTCTGCCACCACGGCCTCCTCCGTCCCCTGGCATGATGGCTGAGCACAGAACATGGCAGCCTCTCCTCACAGGCACTTGGCAGCAGACCAGTACAGCACAGGGGGACTGGGGCCTGTTGTCCCCGCCATGAGGGAAGTGGGGCAGCCCAGAGGTGAAGGAGCAGCTCAGTGGGTCCCCGGGGTGCTCCAAAGCCCCACACCTCTGCAGTGGGTGCTGCAGGTGGTCCTGGGGGCCATATACCTGCATAGAAGCCCCCATGGTTGTGCCTATCTGTCATGAGGAGGGGGCCATGGCCGTGAGGAGGCTCCACGGGGTGTTGGGAGCAGGGTGATCTGCTAAGGAGGCTTGGCCCTGTTGGGCCAGAGCAGCTGATCAGCCCAATTAATCTTGCCCAATTAATCTTGGCTGGGGGAAGGTGCGTGCCCCTCACCCTGTGGCAAGAAACCCCTTCCCAAAGCAGCTGAGGTGCCCGTGGGCTCTCCTGGGGCCCAGGGACACCTCTGCAGCCATCCCAGCCCCAAACAGGTCTCCAAAAAGACCTCCATGGGGCTGGATGAGCAGAACTGAGCTGAGGTGGACCCTCTGAGTAGGAGAGCAGATTGTACGATGGTGGGTCATGCCGACGATGGGTGGGTTGTCCTGGCCTGCGGGCACTGGGGGAGAAACCTGTCCTGCCCCGTCCTTGGGGACAGGCATGGCCTTACCTCGAATGTTCTTGGGAGGGTCTGGTGGCTTCGGCTTGGGTCCAAGTGCTGCTGTGTTTGGTGGGCGCTGAACAGCTTATGGTGGCATCAGGTAGAGAGAACATCAGATTTAATACAGATCCCCCTCTTGTTTGCTTAAAAAGGTGGCAAAGGGACACTGGAAGCTCTAGGCAGGTATCTAGGGTGGGCTGATGGAGCCATATCTGGTTGAGGATGTGTTGAAGCAGGAATGAGAGACAAAGTCTCCTGGAAATTAGAGTCTTTAAGTGTGAAGAGAGACAGAAAAAATACTCCTGAAAGGAGGGTGTGGGAGCTGCTGGATGGGCAAGTGTTGGCATGTGGTCATTACATTGCCCAAGCATGGAGAGAAGCTAAATCTGCAGACCACTGTCAAGACTCAGAAGCCTCCCTTGTTCAGCACAGACTGTCAGCGTCACTTGGCATTGATGCCCATGGTGTAGGCCTTGCTACTGTATCGAATACAGTTTTGTCTCTCTGTGATGCCAGAGACAGGCCCAAAAGCACAACAATTCCAAAGAGCTTCAATTTCAGCACTTTCTGCCCCCCAGTAGAGTATTTCCAAACACTGGGTTGTGTCCTGGGCCCAGCTTCAGCAGTTGTTATGTTCTGCACGGGAAGGGATGCTAACGTCTACAGCTGGAGCGAGCTACAGGCATCTCGGATGGGAAACGAGCTGAGCACCAACAGGCAACTGCCAAAGCACGTGTGCTGGTGGGAACCCTGAGGAGGAGAAGCTTCAGCCTCAACAGCCAGCGTGAAGCCTCCCAAGGTTCCCACCTGGAGCAGCTCACCTTAGGCAGTCACGTAGGAGACCTGAAGCAAGGAAATACATAAGGTGGCATCTATGCTATAAATGACACAGACCTATCTATTTACAAAGCTATTCTGCTCTACAAACAGACTCCGGTCTTTGGAGACGACAAGATTTCCATGATTCTCTCCGTTCACCCCAGCAGCAAGCTGTGAACAATCTCTTCTACCACTTACCGTCCTCATCTTTCATGTATACGACTAAACCCTGAGGCTCAATCCAGCCTCACCAGATTCCCAGCTGCGTGTCAGGCACAGACAAACCCCGAGTTTTTTCCCAGGTGGGAGGAGGAGAGAGATACATGGAAAACAGAGACGCAGAGCTAGAAACTAAAGCGTTCGCCGAGCGTTGGGAGCTGGTGCTCGCTGGCAGGACCCAGCTCAGCCACACATCTCCTACCTTCTGTTCCTGGGCCGGCCCTGGCCAGGGGAGAGCCCACTTGCAGCGGGGCAGCCGCCCTCAAGCCGGTGTAGCCTTGCAGCGACCAAAGGGGAAAGCTGTGTTACTGGCCGTGCTGGGGGGAGCTGGCAACCAGCAAGGAGCTTTGCAGCGCTCTGATGGAGGGCCAGCGCTTTGGAGGACAAAACCGACCCAACCCTGGGCCACGCAGGTTTTCGTGCCTTGCCCCCCCCCCCCGATGCAAGTGCTGCTGCTGGCATTGGGCAGCTGGTGCCTCCTCGGGCACTGGAGGGGCCGGGCAGCCCTTGCGACGCAAAGGGCAGGAGGGCAGCGGTGTGCTGAGCTGCCCGTTCTCAGCCCGGCTGCACGCACGGCGTTTTGCTCTTGTGTTTGCCTAAGGATCTCGGCGACTGATCTGCACCCCTCTCTGCTTGGAAATAACGGAACTGAGAATTAGCCCGGGTGTCCTACGACGGAGGCACGAAGTCCTAGTTGCTAATCCAAACTTCTAGGCCCTCCTTCAGGCCCTGCTCGTCCCTCAGAAATACCAATTAAAGAATTTGCAAGCCACTGCAGAGAAATTAAACCAGCAAGAAATGTATAGATCACTTGTTTGATTTCCCTGCAAACCCTCACCCCCACTGGCTGCATACCCCTCCCCGTCTCCTCAATATTGGTAATAATCTTCAGGTTTGCTAGAAAACAAACCAAGGAATAAAATTTTAAACGCCATATTATTAATTTCAAGCTCCAGTTGGGTAACATAAGGAGGAGGAGGGAAAAAAAAAAATCTCTCGATCCTTGCCAAGTTTCAAAGGACAAACCCGAGTAGGAGAGAAATGTGATTTCCCAGCCTCGTCAAGGGGATGATAAACAATGCAGAATAAAAAAGAAAAAAAAAAAGTTAGTGGGTTTTTTTTAATGACAAGCTCTAAGAGAAGGTGATAGACATTGTCCTTTTCAGCTGGAAAGTGGAAACCAATTGATATTAATACGGTGTTAAAGAGAATATGAGAAAAGCCCTGTGCAAATTGGCAAGGGTTTAATTAGAGTCACAATAAAAAACAGCCCTGAAGGCATTTTGCTTTTTAGTCATTCACATACACCTCCACTCCATCGCGTTTACAGAGCCAGGAAAATTATTAATGCTCGTTATCCCGAGAACCTTTCCCTTGGAGCTCTGGGACATTAATGGACAGTTTTACATTTCGGGAGGGGGAAAGACACGTTTCACCCCCAGACCCAGTTCATACAAATGGGAAACACTGGGCAGCTCTTATCTCGGGGGCTTGTATCAGCCCTGAGGAAAACTGCTGGTCTTGGTGGGTTTCTGGGGAAGCAGAATAAATTGATCCAAGAAGTCACGCTTTACAGCAAAAACCATGGGGGGAAACAGCACTGGAGTGGTGGGGAAGGACCCTGAAAAAGTCCTTCTCAAAACATAAACGCGGGGTCCCGTTTCTGCAGGACCTACACAAAGCCAGGCTTTTGGTGCTCTCTTTCTGCTGGAGCTCTTAACCATCAAGCAGGGCTCAGGTTGGTTTTGTTTTTCCCAAAGGTGAACTGGCACTGCTGAAACTGCTACAAACTGGGGGGGGGAATGGAAGCAGAAAGAAAAAAAAAAAGCTTTTTTTGCTTATTTTGAACGTGGGAAAAATGTAACAAATGGCAAGGAAGAATTTGACAGGCTTCAAGGGAGGTTTTGAAATAACAGAACTGCAGAAGGCAAATGAGAATAGCACTTAATTCATCCTCCTTAGGGTAACTGCGATTTCCCGTCCTTCTACCCATTTTGGCAGCCTTGACTGCCTTCAGACCACAGACCGTGCCCATAAACTCATTCTTCTCCCCCCTCTCACCACAGGCGACCGAGCACAAAAGCGTCCTACGAACATGACCGCAGCTCCACCTTGACCACGGAAAACACCACGAGCAGCCAAAGCAAGCGGATGTCTGGCAGATCCATGCAACCCAGAGACAACCCAAATCTAATCTACTCCTCTAGCCTACGTGCTACGTTGCTTTCTGCCTTGCTGCTACCCACTAGTGTGTGGAGGCATGAAGGAGAAGGGAAAAACACATTGGTCTGGCTTTAAATACCTGGTTTTTTCTGTGTTTCTCTCACGGGCACAGAGGCAGCGAACTCAGAGGCTAGTCTGATGATGCTTGCTTATGGTGGGAAGCAGAAATTCAGAGGGCAGAAGACAGTGTGTAAATTAGAGGGTGAAGCAGCACAGGGATGGGGCAGGGCCCCAACAGGACTTTTTTTTTAAATGGCTGGCTGGCTGAGCTGGCTTTAAAGCAGGGAGGGATTTGTATAATGCTTCTAAAATTTAGAAGGGAGGTAATGACAGAGTATCTCACTTTGGGACTCTGACCCAGCTTGGGGTTATTGCGTCTCCTGCAAACGGGTGTCTTACCAGGAGCTCGAAGGGTCACCTCTTTAGCAGGGTGTTTTCCCTGAGGTCTAAGCGAGTTACATTCACAGCCCCTTTGGGGTGTCATGGTACTTAAAGAAGTACTTTACATTTTGCGGGACTGGAGGGGGAGGAACGTCTCTGGTCAAAAGCAGATCAGAATTAGGCTGTGCCTTGATTCCTTATTGCTGGTCAAAGGCACACAATGGACCTTTGGCATCAAACCCAGCATGGTGCCCATGTAAGAGAGCAGGTCCCTGAGCTGCTGGGTGGCCCTGACTTCCTTTGTATTTGGAGCAGCCCCTCCAGGGGCTGTCTCCATCCCCAGGCACAGCATTCTGGGGTTGGACCTGGCTGTGCAGAAACATGGATGGGGGTCTGGATGGGGGTGAGGAGCTCCGAGCTCAGCCCTGACCGTATCAAGCCAGAGATGTGGCGGCTGGACTGCGATTTATTTATTATTTATATATTTTGTCCTTAGCCATCAGTTAATGAAAGCATGAAAATATTTTCTCTGCCCAGGAAGCAGGTTTTGGAGAAGGAATAAACCCCAAGGTGCATGATGTCTCCCAGGTCCCTCAGAGCAGTTTGGCAGGAGCGACTACCCCCACCACCCCCAAAGCCCACACAGATGCCGTCCTGCCCGCCCCAGATGTACGACGCGAGGCAGAGCACTGCAAATCACACACAAAGTAGACGCTACACGCACCACCCACACGTACACAGCACTTGCAGAAAAACAGACCTAAAATGTGGCTACAGGTGAGCATGGATAAAAATCAAATGACCCCAAGAGTGTGGTGCAGATGTAGACGTGATCTCCTGTCACTGCCGGGGCCGTGGTGATGGGAGCTCTGGGCAGGGGTGGTGGATGAACCTCCTCCTGCACATGTACAACATGGACCTATGTGAGGAGCACTTCTTAACAGTCAAGAGACTTGCACTCTGTTGCCCAGGGTCACTCCAACTCCGTGGAAGTTGGAGCTAAACCCTCAGCTTCCTGATTAACTACTCAAGCAGGGTACTTCCATGAATATATCTATATTTGCATAAACATGCAATCAAGTTTCCTCATCCCTTTGACTGGCTTCTGGCAGCTCCCCCAGACAGACTGTTACTAACATACTGTGGGTGTAAAACGTCCTCCTGGGAAATATCAGGCCCAGAAAGCATGGCAAGGGGAGGAATGCGTGTCTAATTCCTCCATGAGAAGCTTAAAAAAAAAGTCCTGCTGTTAAGTTTTATCTGCTCACTTCCAAAAGACAAGTGAAAACGCTGTCTCCTTGTTCACGGGGGGAGGGAAGGAGGAACCCCCAGAAAAAGGACAAAAGTTTTCCTCCACGGGATGATTTTAGAAATTAGGAAAGGGTGTTTCTGGCGTGTGTGTGAGCTCCAGCCCCGCAAACTCCCTGGCTGCTTGTACAGTGCCCGCCTGGGGAATGTTAGAGTGCGGCTCTGCCCTCGGAAAACTGCCCTAGAAGATGCAGCCAGCCTGCATTACATCCCTGAGTCTGGCCACAGGGACTTGATGCAGGATTGGGAGAGCCAGCAAGGACAGAGCCAGCTTCTCCCTTGACCTGACGTCCCGTCCCTGGCATGACTTAGCAAAGCCTGCGGGCTGCTCTGAGTCTGGCGGTAAGTGGCAGGAGGTGGCCGCTCGCGCGCTGAGGCAGCAGTCCTCCACGGGGAAGGTTCCCTGTCCGAGCGAGCGGCCGGTGGGGCAGAGCAGCACCCAGCCTTCCCCATCGCGCTCTGGGAGCAGCACCCAGCAAGTACAGCGGGGGCAACTCTCCTGCCTGCTCTGGTATCGCATGTGGAGGTCGGGGATAGAGCAGGATGGGGTACAATTCCCCTCTCCTTCCAGCCAGGCAAGACTGGTTTAATTTTACAGTGGGACAGTAAAGCCTTCATTGCTGCCCTGCCCTGCCTTGTGATGGAGCTGCAAGAGAGCATCTCTTGCAGCCATGCCAGCCCTGTGCAGGACAACATTGCCAAGTGGCTCTAGGAGGGATGGATTTTGAAAATCTTTTCTTTTTAAAAAAGCAAAATTGAGAGAAAAAAGGGAAAAGCGTTGTTTGCCCCGTATCCAGTCCTGACTTCACTTCTTGCTGCCCTGATGATAACAGAGCAACAGCAAAGTGAGATCAGCCGGTGGGGGGGGATGTCAACCCATGGCATGGTTGTCTCTTGGCTTTGAGGTGGACCCGTTGTGGCTGGCTCCCTGCTTATGGGGACCACAAAGCTTGTTCCTAGCTCATGTTACACGTGTCAAAGTGTCCTTGGACTGAATAGAAAAAGCAAACCAGGACTGCTCAGAGGCTGGGGGATGTGAACCAAGTCAGGGTGTTTTTTATCCATGTCCCTTTATCATCCTACAGAGCAGATAAAATAAATCTTTTCTTTTTAAAAAAAATTGAGAGAAAAAAGGGAAAAGCGTTGTTTGCCCCGTATCCAGTCCTGACTTACTTCTTGCTGCCCTGATGATAACAGAGCAACAGAGTGAGATCATCAGCCGGTGGGGGGGGATGTCAACCCATGGTATGGTTGTCTCTTGGCTTTGAGGTGGACCCGTTGTGGCTGGCTCCCTGCTTATGGGGACCACAAAGCTTGTTCCTAGCTCATGTTACACGTGTCAAAGTGTCCTTGGACTGAATAGAAAAAGCAAACCAGGACTGCTCAGAGGCTGGGGGATGTGAACCAAGTCAGGGTGTTTTTTATCCATGTCCCTTTATCATCCTACAGAGCAGATAACCAGGGCCATTGACATGGCAGCCCCATGCGTTCCCCACCGCCACCGGAGGAGCCGGGATGGGAAGCAGCCGAAAAGAGGAGCCCGGCGGTGGAGCCCTGGCCCTCCGAGCGAGGCAGGGAGTGTGACACCCACCTGGCTGGGTGGTGGTGGCAGGTAGGGGGATGCTGGTGGTGGTGGTTGTGGTGGTGGTGGGCGTTGTTGTGGTGGACGTTTTTGCGGTGGTAACCTGCTGCGGTCGCTCATACGCTAGCAAGCAAAGAGAAGAGGTGGGAGGCACCTACTCGGGGGGAACAGAGGGTTTCCTTCCCAGCCCGCATGCCCATGAGGCTGCCGCTGCTGTGCGGCACCACCCGACCGTGCTCGCCACAACAGCCTGAACTGGTGACCAATTTCTCAGTGCGATTACAACTGGGGCACCAAGAGGATTAAGGCGATGCTGGCTCGATGACGCTGGATGCAGCGAGCACATGTATGCGTGCAGGGGCCGGAGGCTGTGGCTGTATCAGCTTACTCTGTTGGTGCAGATATTGGCTTAAATACTTACAGCTCTATCGTAAACTGATTGCCAATTAAGCTGAAAAGGGGAAATGAAAGCATGCCTGGGCAGAGATGGGGCGAAGAGCGGGCGGGAGGTGCAGAGGAGCCCCCAGCCCGCCCTGCCGGGGGGTGTGCTTCCGCTGCCTGACACCTACGTGCCAGCTGGCAGAGCCCTGCCTACCCCGGCTCCATAAACAGCACCATTCCCTTCTGCCACCCCCCAGGCAGCAAACCACCCGGCACCATCGAAACCAACCCGTACCATCGGCATGTATTAATTTCCACTGGCGCCCTTCGTTCAGCAGGGCAAATTAATTGATGGCTTAACCTCAGCAAGCCCCCGTGGAGCTGAGCAGGAGCGACCCCGGGTGCGGTGCCCACCCGACCGTGCTCGCCACAACAGCCTGAACTGAAAAAACACTCGGAACACAAATTCCTCCTTAACTTACACCTGCTGCCCTCCTGTCCTTGTTTGTCCCACTGCTTCATGCAGATTATCATGCTTAATTTCATAATAGCCCTGAGCTAGTTTAAATACTTAATTTAGGTCACTTCTAGTCTCCTATGCAGGCTCAATAATCTCTCCTTAACTGGCCTTGGACACAAATCCCTCCTGTCCACCTCCTGCACATCGCTCCCAGCATCCCCCCCAGCTTCTCCCTAGCAGAAAAATGTTATGGGAAACATTTTCCAGTGAAACACAGGTAGCACTGAGAATGCTGAGCTCTGTTAAGGGGGAAAAAAAGAGTTATCACAATGGTTTTGACCAGAAAAGCAAAGAATACTTGGGACTGTTAAACACTTAATTTTTTTAAATCCTAAGTTTCTTAAGGGAGACCTTTAATTTTTATTTGAAACGTTTAACCATTTAAATTTAACTGCTTAAAATCTAAATATGGTTCATTTACCCAGAAAACCCTTCCCCTCCACGTTTCAATTAGGTGCATTTTTCTTAATTGCATTTGCATTTCTCTGAAACTATTTCTCCTCCAATTCTCTCCACTTGCCTGCAAACCAAAGAATTCATTATTCATTCAGCTCTCCGATTTGTTTCTTCTGGAAGGTAGTTCCGAGCCACAAAAGTCGAACCCAGGCTTCTGCTTACCCAAAACTCAAGAGTCTTTGATATCAAACTACCTCCAGCTTTGTTAAATAAGGAGTCCTACGATACCATCAATCTTTCAATAGAAATCCCCGCTGAGCTCTACCGTCTTTGCTGCCGACACTTCATAGACGTATGTTCATATACATACACGTGTACATACAGATGTACACACACGCTCTCTGGTTTTTTTTATTGATAGCCCAAGGTGACCCAGACTGGATGCTATGCCAAATAATTCAAACCCAGCTCCTTCTCACAGCAGAAGTCTGCAATACTGGGGGGGAAAAGTTCACAGCGAGCACCGGTGGTTTTGAAGAGTCTTTTTTTATTTCCTTTCCGGCTGCCATGCTAACGAACCTCATGGGGGGAAACCATGCCAAAGGAAGAGACAAAATGAGGGTACTGAAGTCAAAGGAAAAAAATATAAGACTCTTTGACAGGACAGAAAATGAGGCATAATTAGGGAAGACTTATTGCCTGGAAAATGATAATGGACAGAAAAAAACAATTCTTTTTTTTCCTAGTGACATCCGCAAGGACCATGTACCGAGGTGTTAAATGCCAGCATTTCAGTTATGTTTTTACTTACTGCCAAAGGCTGAGCCTGCAGCTGCACCTGGAAAAAAACAAGAAGAAGCCCGGTCACTGGAAGCAGGACGCCGTCGGCTCTGATACCAGCAGAAGATCAAACAGATACACGACGCGGGACCGAACAGCAGTTAATTAGCAGGGGTCTTGCTCATATCAGTTTGCTGCAACATTTTAAAAGCTGCTTTTGTCAAACCACAGAGGCAACCAGACAGTGCTGTCCGGGGTCTTGGCATCTCAAGCCTTTCACCTGGGGAAGAAAAACCAGCGTGGTCCTTGCTGATGGGTTTTTCTGTTAACCACTTCCTTGACCTACCGTTAAAGCCCAGCAAAGGACAAGCACATCTTCTGAGGTTCACTGGGCTAAGTACAAGCTGTAGGGTCTGAAACAGATTGTTGCGCCTGGGGCAGTTCTCCGTGGGCGAGAAGGGTTGAACACCCTTCCCATCGCAGCACTTGCTCAACAGGACGCTGCAAAGCCACCGGCTTCAAACCCGCCAGTCGAAGGCCATCCAAGGACCAGCTTCTGGCTTTTGGCACCCGGGAGGCTAAAGGCCATGGTCCTCTCTACTGTACCAAGCAGATGAATCATGGAAAGTCTCAGCTTTGCGTGAACATAAAGCACAGGACCAGTGATGGAAGAAGCAGGACCACCAAGAGGAGAGGACTTCAGAGAAATGCCTCTGTTGCAGAGGAAGAGGATGATGTTGATGGGAGAGGAGGAAGCAACAGAGAGAGAGTCGGGGTCGGGGGGAGGAAGAAGACTGAGTGACAGAGGGGAAGAGAGATGAATGGGAGAAGAAAGAGCAGAGGAGAAAGAGAAATAGGAAGAGACACAAGGAATGGAGGGGAGGGAAAGAGAGAGAACAGCATGTCTGTGCCTGTCAACACCAGAAACTCTCCCAGGCTCCTTTGAAGCAATGCAGCCGCTTGGTGGGAGCTGACAAGCTCGTTCCCTTTCAAAGAACCTGCTCATCTACCAGCCCTGGCACACACAAAACATTCCCATCACGGCCTTCGGAGCCTGAATTTCAGCTTTGATCATCTTAAAGCACATAAATCTTTCAAAAAATTTGGGGGGAGGCAGGGAAAAGATTCTCTTTGGTAATGCTCAGAGCTGCTGTTTGAAAGGCTGGAGCGGCTACTGTGGCTCTGTGACATTTAAACAAGTCTGCTAATGTGGACTGGACAGAAACCCAGGAGAAACTGGCCCATCTGTGATGTTTCCTGCCCCAATTCCCCTGCTCGAACAATGGTGGGTATGCATCCTTCATCTCATCTGCGCGCCTTTGCTTCTGTCAGTGCCTTGCTCCAGCAGGCAATTGGATGAGACTGGAGCTGCGCAGAGGGACGGCAGCTCGCCGCGCTTGCCTGAAATACCGACACACACAGAACGGGAGCCAGAAAGCAATCCAGAAAGCAACCTGCACTCCCACAGCTGAGCAGTGCCAGCGCTGAGCCCATGAGCCCCCCATGGTCAGTGCTCCACTGTGGCTAAATAACGTCTTCTTCAAAGGACAGTAATTTGCATTGCCACAAAGCCATGGACCTATATCTTGGCCCAAGGTCATCCTTCCTATTCTCGACCATCATTTGGACTCATCACTCATCTACCAGTAGCCAACAAATCACCTCTGCATCCACCCAGATCCTCTCTCATTTCTCTGTGTACCAAGACACGGGTAAATACCCGCTTCCCTTTTGAAAGCTGAGCATCCTGCACTGATGGAGAAGGACAAGACGAGAATCCGCTCCCATCTGTGGGCGTTGTGCAGCCCAAGGTGGGAGCGCGGCCAGGGCTGGCTCGCTGCAGGTTACTTACATGCATTGGGGGACCCGTTGGGGAGAGGCAGGTAGGATCCTGCTCGCCAGGACCTGGAGCGGAAATTCTTCTTGCACTTGCCGCAGTCCTGCCCTGTGGTGTTGTGCTCGCACTCGCACTGAAGGCTGCCCTCTTTGAAGGTGCACAGGTTAGCGTGGAGGTTGCATTTACACCTGGAAGGGGAAGACGGGAGAAGAGCTGTCAGGTATTACTGCAACTCCTCCTTGCCCCTGGCGTAGTGCTGTCCGTGTGCATGAAAATGTAGAGGTGAAGCTGGGCCAGTTACCCCTTTCCTGTTCCTTCTGCAGGATTTTTTCACTGAACTCAGCTGTTTTCCCCAGGCATCTGGTGCTGGGGTTACGATGTCCACATCCTCGCCCAAGGTGGATCTGCAGTCTCTATTCCAAGATGAGAGATACTTTACTCCCACCATCCGACTGCAGTGGCACAGATCGTTTAATGGTAAGTCAACGTCTCCAGCTGAGACTCCAGTGAGGAGTCACACATATTTTTTCAGAAATCTGAGTGATTGACTCAGATGTAGGCATTTACTTGGAGGCAGAGAGGACAGCCTCGAGCTTTAGATGGAGAAGCATAGCTAACACTGGTGGGGCTCAGCCCCTTGACCCCTGCGCAGCGTGCTAAAGTCAAGAGCGTTTTCTCCCGTGGTGTGAAGCTGCGCAACACAAACCCTTTTCCCTACGTGCAGCGCAGCCCCAGCCTGCTGTGACCAAAATAACACAGAGAACAAGTCACCATCAAAATCTGCCTTTTAGTCCCCGCCTCATCAGAGAAGGCAACAATGAAAAACACTATTCAGCAATTCGCAAACATTAACAAACTTTTAATGA
The DNA here is from genome assembly GCF_000699145.1 of Aptenodytes forsteri. NCBI lineage: Eukaryota > Metazoa > Chordata > Aves > Sphenisciformes > Spheniscidae > Aptenodytes > Aptenodytes forsteri. The sequence goes on along the minus strand of NW_008796111.1, from coordinate 2,785,664 downwards.
GCTGTAGTGCAGTATGCAGGGAATAATTATCTCCGTGCACAATAATTCCTGTTGCTCAGACTCCGGAGGTGACTTGCACAGAGCATGGAGGCTGAGCCCATAACTCACACGTGGCTCTAGTGACTCCCGGGCCCGAGCTCAGGCCATCAGACAGAGACTTCAGGGACCAAAATCTCTCATTTCATTCCAGACAGCGGATCCCTAGCACAGCCTGCTGGGTTTTCACTGCTTTGTGCAATAATTTACACTCTCAGAAGCAGAACCATTAGAAAACAGTAATGCTGTGCCTTATGTGAACGGGTAGAGAAGTCTGACCGGGCAGTGCTTCGTTTTGCTGGGCTAATTGCTCAAAAGATGCAAAACTGAGGGGAACAAACCACTTGCAGAGAAGATAGAGGAGGCATGACCTGCTTCTTCTCATCCTCTGTGTGTGCTGGGATAAACAACCTGGATTAGGCTGGGAGCCACGAGCCGGGTCCCTCCCGGCTGCCGGCGCCGCGCATGCCCACCAGCTCCTGGTGCCTCTCCCCCTCTCCCTTGGAGCCCCCAAAGATGCTCCCCAGCCGCCTGCCTGACCCACTGAGGCTGCCTTTGCTGGGCTCCTCCTTACGCATGGCTGGATAAGCTGACCTCATGTATGATTTTTTTTTTTTTCCCTCCCCCTCCCCTCCCTGTCCTTAATTCTAGCAAACCCCGCTCAGAGGCTAAGCATAAGCTGGATGAATGGTCTCTCTCCCCGTCTTACAACCCTGCCCTGTCTCTGACCAAGCAGGGGAGGGAATATTGCAGTCTCTAAAAGGGAGGAAGGAAGAAAATGTGGTCCATGGAGCAGAGGCAGACACACTCAGCATGCTCCGCTTGAATCTGTGTGTTAGCGAGAGCCGGAGATGCCGCGTCACGGCTGAAAGCACTAACAGCCTCCGAGCACTGCGAGCATCAGTGCTCTGGGAGCAAGCCATGAATCTGAGCGTCCGCAGGAAGGAAGCGGCTTTGGCCGGTACCTGCACAGGAGGGATGCTGTATTTCAGCCGCTTCGTGTCCCCTCTGCCTCTGGTGAGGAAGGATTTCAGCTGAGCTGTCCCAGCCCTTTGGCAGAGGTGATGCTCAGCCCTGGGGTGCTGCGGAGCCTGACTCTGAATTATTCAGCGTCCACCCGGCGCGGCCTCCTTGTCTCGCTTCAAAATGAGCAGACGGGAGGCAAGCAGGCAAGATAGCAGGTTAAAGCAGGTCAGAGCCTCACCGCAGCCGCTCTGGGCCCAGCCTGAATCAGAGCAAAAGCTTCTGTCTGGGAGCTGCAGCTCTTCTCCCTCCTACCGCTGGCAGGAGCAAGGGGATGGAGCCAGCTCCAGGGCGCAGTCTTAAAATCCAGCCGAGGGGGAGTTTAAGAGCCCCAGGGGATGGGCTACAAGGAAGGCAGGGCCTGGCATCCCTCTTGTTTTCTCTGAAGTCTGGGATGATGTGGAGGGCAGCGCCTGGATCCTGTCCTTGACCCCGCTAGTCTCGCAGTGAGGACATCAGCCCTGGGTCACCACCACCTGGACCCCTGCGGTGGCCTGGGGCAGCCTCCATCACCCCCTCCGCCTGTAGCACATCCTTGCTCCTGGCATCCCCGGCCGAGGGCCAAGCAGCTGCTTCGGGGTGCTTCTGCTGGCTCCAAGCTGCTGCCGTACAGGAGGGTGAAATCTGCTCACCGTTAATTTGGCTCCAGCTACAAAACCTCCGCCAAGCAGCGGGACCCAGCCTTCTCGCTACCGGGAGAGCGAGGCACGGATGCGTGCAGGAGGCAGTCAGACGTGCCTGCTTGTACACACACACTGCTCGCTTGCTGCTGAGGAGGGCTGGGAGCTGAGCACCAGCTCCCGGGACAGCCCCCAGCTGCCTCCTGCCCCTGCAAAGGCACCCGCATGCTCCCCTGCCAGTGGGATAGGGACAGGGGTGGGTGCTCATGGATGTCCCCCAGCCACTGCGTGTAGGGCTGATGGAGCACTGCTCTTCCCAGAGAAGACTCTCAATTCCTAATCAGTGTAAACAAGGTAAATTAAATAAAGAGAAAGCAGAGGCAGCCTGTCACCCTGCCTGCCTGCGCCTGGGTCACTTACATTTCTCGCTGTTCGGCCCTTCGCCACTGTGCAAAAGTTTTGTTATCCAAAGGATCAATTTTACCAGGGAATTGCTTTCTGAATTCGACCTTTGAGGATCATCAATCTAAGCAGAGAACTATAACCCCAGCAAGCTGACCCCGCAGCACAGCACTTTTCAGCCCAATCAATCAGGCTGCATTATTTAATAGCGAACAGCCAAGCGCCTTCAACCAGCCCCGACTGCCAACCCCATTTTGTGTGAAGGTTTCTGCATCCGGGCCTCCCTGCTGTTCACGCTCGGAGGCTCGGCTTTAACCCCTTCTTCAGGCTTCTCTGCCTCCTCCTCTGGGCTTGCAGCCCAAGGACATGCACTTGCCGACGGTCTGTGCACATCTTCCCCCAGCCAAGACCCAGCTGGTGGAGACTGGAGTAAATCACATTAGCCCAGTCCCCTGGGTGGGAGCTGCTAGTCCTGCTTGCCTCCGCTCATCTTCCTCGGGCGGCCAGCCATCGCAGGAAAGAGAGGATGAAGGGAAAGGTTAGGAGCTACTTAGCAATGAGGCTTAAAGAGCAGCAGTGGGGCAGACACCTGCGCTGTGTCCTGCAGAAGGCAGCGATGGCCCGGCTCCAGTCCCAGGGCTGCTCCAGCAAAGGGCTGGTTGCAATATGGTCTCTTTGGCTCCGGAGGTGGTCTGAAGAGCTGGGAGCGTTTCTCCTCTCTAGCTCATGGGTCAACGCTAGCGGTGATGGCGCTGTTTCTTGGTGAGCATTCAGCGCCCACGTAGGATGCAGCCGTGGTGGGGCGCAGCCTGGAGGAGAGCAGCCCCAGTGCACACCTGGCAGGAGCTACAGCACCCACAGGCACCCTCCATGGCCTGGGGACGCCCAAGTCCTGCACCGGGCTGTTAGTAGGTGCTCACAACTGCATTTTGCATTAAACAGAAACTGGCTCACACTGTTCCTCAGCAAAAGTTGCTGGAGCAATGATTGGCCCAACATGTTACCATTTGCACGACGGGGTATTTATGAGTTTTTTTAGTGCGGGTCGTTCAGCTGCTGCCATCCCCCAGAGTGGTGCAGTGTGGTCTGATGCTGCCAATGCCTCCACCAGGGAACATCACGGAGCTTGGAACGCCAAGGAAAGTTTATAGGAAAGTGAAAGTTTATAGGAAAGTGTCCTTTTTTTTTTTTTTTCTTTTTTTTTTTTTTTTTTTCTTTTTTTTTTTTTTTTCTTCTTTTTTTTTTTTTTTTTCTTTTTTTTTTTTTTTTTTTCTTTTTTTTTTTTTTTTTCTTCTTTTTTTTTTTTTTTTCTTTTTTTTTTTTTTTTCTTTTTTTTTTTTTTTTTTTCTTTTTTCCCCCAGCCATAAAGAACAGTTTGCCGTCCCTGCATTTCTCCAAGTCAGCATCCTGGAGGTCACAGCAGCGAGCGGTTGGAGACACATCTGGTGCCAAGCCCGCGTGCGAGGGAAGGAGATGCCTGTGTGCAGGTTTTGAAAGGGGGTGCAGCCGAGGGTGAGTGCCGCAAACCTGCAGGAGCCACGCTGGGAGTGGGAAAGCAGCCCCTGTCCCTGAGCTTTCATTAATAAGGACTTTTGAAATAATTTTAAAAAGCCACCCCAGCCCTTTGCTTTCCTTCCAAGGATCCTTATGTGTTTTACAACCTCTTTTCTGTCCGTAGCCCCACTTGCAGAGCAGGGAAGCAAGGCAGAGAAAGGCAAAGAGCATCTCTTCATCCCTCTCCCTCCCTGTGGGGCTAAGCCAGACAGACCTTGGGGTGCTGGCACCCCCCATTCAGGCCTGACGCCGTGACCCCGCTTGCTGTGCTGGGTAAGGGCTGGAGGAACCGCTTGCTGGGTGGAGACCCAGAGAGCTGCTCTGTCCCCATACACCTCTCACCCAGCTCCCACCATGGCCCAATCCTGCCTTGCCCCGAGCTCCTTAAAAAAGAACCTGGGTGAGGACATGGGGCAACAGAAGTCCGCTACAGTGGGCCACCACCTCCCTTCCAAGTCTCCTTCCAGCCCAGCCTGTGCTCTCATCTCCACCCTGTGCTTGCCATGAAGATGCTACTGTACGGCCACGTGGCCCCAAGGATGCTGTGGAGACCTGGTCCCCTCCTGCTGGCTCCTGGGCCACCGGGCTCCTGCTTTCCCTCCCATCACTGGCATGGCAGTGGTGCCCCCCTGCTCCCTTTCCACTCACCCGAGCTGGCACTGGGGAGAGGCAGCGCACAGCGGAGGGCTGCTAATGACAGCCATCCAAAGGAAGGCTTATGATAGCTTTCCCCTGAATTGTTTGCTCTCGCTGTAATTGATGAGCCTTTAATGAGTCTCATGGGATGATGTGTTTGAAGGGAGCTCTTTCCTCTCCGTCCCCAAGGAAAATGATGTTTCAACTGATCTCGGCTCTCGGGGAAACATGAATAACTCTTCTCCATCTCTCTATTGTCATCCCCAGCCGTTGCTCGCAGCTGCCTGGCCGTGACTTCTCCACTTTTTACCTGCTCTTTTGCAACTGTTTTGGCAGCTCAGCAAAAGCAGGGAGCAAATCTTTTGGGCAAAGCATAACAGGCGCTGAGCTTGGATTGTTTCTGGCCCATCTGTGCGTGCAGAAGCAGGTAAAAATAGCTTCTAATGGCTGGGCCACGGAAGAAGCACCGTCCCTTTGTGGAGAGGAGTTATATTAGGATTCGCCTTGCTGGGAGATCGCTCCAGCAGAGATTCGCTATTGCCAGTGGCTGGAGCAGGGCTGAAAGGGCTGAAGAAGGCGACAGCGGCTCATTCATCCCAGGAGCAGGGCTGGGAGCGTAACTCAGCCTACGGTCCAGGGGCTGAAGGGGGAGGAAAAGCCATTTTAACACGTTGTTTCTTTCCGCTTGAACCAGGGAGAGAGGCTTCTGGGTTTCACTGCTTTTTGCAGAGCCAAAAAGCTGAAAGAAAACCCTGGGTTAGGTCAGAGGGACATGTTGTGGGTGGTTTTTTTTTTTCCCTTGCGGGTTTTCACTTTTGGTTGTGTCGTAGGGATGGATGAGTCCTCCCGGCGGGGAGGAACCTTCCTTGCTGCCCTTCGAAGTTATTTGAGGTTTGGGTTACAAAGAGGAGGCAATTTAAAAGATGCCAAAGTGGAGAGCACGCTAGCTGGCTGTTCCCATTCGAGAGGCTATTTATTTTAAATAAGTTGACACTCACCAGCTGTCAAGATCCTGCTGACTGGTGGAACATTATTTACATTCAAAGCTGTCTTAAAAAGCAAACACGAAACCAAAGTTCCCCATTAGGGGGTCAGGCAACAGAAGGGAGGAAGGGTGAAGAGGACATCACAGGGATATGTGAACATAAATATTTGCAGAGTAATATGTATAAATGCTCTTGGTCTTTCTCCTGGAATGCAATAATGCCTGCAATTGAGTTCATTGGCCAAATTGAATTTGGGCTCCTGTAGAAGTCTCTTTATATTAAGTGCTTTAACATACATCACCTTCTCAGTCTATCGATGAAATTCTATTATCCGCTCAGGCCGGACGCAATTCGGCAACAAAATCAGAGGGGAAATAAAAACCTTCACAAACCGAAGCAAGGAGCAGGTAATAGGACCTTGGGCATCCGTCTCCGGCTATTGACAAAGTGTCACGAGTGTCTGGGGGAAGGAGGAGCTCTCCGGGTTTCTCGCTAACTCCTTCCCTCCCTCTCAGCAAGTTTCCCCTCCATCTTGCTGCAGTGGGAGTAAAAACCTTTACAAGACTCAAGTAAAGCCAAGCAAACAGTTGCTGCGCATTAACTTAATTTAACTATATGACCAAGAGCAAGATTTTGCTTGAACTCGAGCTAATTCCAGCCTGGAGGAACGCCAGGGAAATTCAGCCATCCAGCTCTCGGGGGCTGCCCAGCACGGAGGCGAGGACAGGCCGAGGAACGTGGCGCACTGTTGGCACAGACTTGGCTGTCCTTGACACGAGGATGCTGTTACCTCCTGGGACCCAAAGTCTGGCCACCAGGAGCTGCTAGAGAGCGATGAGGTCTCCCCTCAGCCTCCTTTTCTCCAGACTAAACTTTCTCCAGTTCCCTCAGCCGCTCCTCATAAGACTTGTTCTCCAGAAGGAGCGGGGCCAGCCGCAGGTGGTGCTCGCCCTGGTTGTCATGGTCTTCCCAAAGCTGCTGAGCACGGGCGGGGACTGGCTGCGGGCTGCAGGGGCGTTGGGCTAGTTCTTGGGGGATATTTGGGTGAGCCTGTGGCTATTTCGGGGGTGATGCTCCAGCACTGGGGCTGGGCAAGCTCGGCTGGGGAAGCCCACGCTCTCACAGATCATTTACCCCAGGTCCCTGCCTGTCCCCCTTTGCGAAGCAGCGGTGGTGCAGCCGGCGGGTCCCACCCTGCTCCTCAGGGAAAGGTGCTCAACGGGGACATCGGTCTTTACACAAAATCTAAGACCCTCAACAAGAGACTGTTCCATGGACCAAACCTGCTTCTTTCCTCCCTTTCAGAGACCGCTTTGTTGCAAAAGTCAAGATTGGCTGGAGGCTCTCCAACAACTTAATCAACAGAGCCAGAAGGAGGAAAGTCCAAGCAGGGCAAAGCAGCCTGGGGCAGCCGGGACGCGCTTTGCGCTGGCACCCCCGGTTCGAGCTGAGCTACAACCGCAGGGGTAGCGTGCTGAGCTGCCGTCTTTGCGCTGGCCTGGAGGACAGAAGCAGGAGGCAGCCTCCAGGCTGAGCAGGAACTGCTTCATCTTTAACAGCAATACAGCATCGAGCATCACCGCATCTTGAGAGTCACCAAGAAGGCAGAAAAGAGTATTCCCTGCATGCGGGTACCACTGACGATTAACCAGCCTGATTTATTGGAGGAGGTGCTCTGGGGGATGGCCTTGATCCTCCAGGTCTGGAGTGCCTGATCCTGTCTGTTGGCGCCAGAATAACAGGCTGGGCAAATTCGTTCTGCTCCGCTAGTGCAAACTCACCACTCCAAGTCATGCGGAGAGCAAAGCCTCCCGGAGAGCATCCATGCACGGCACCGAGAACCGCGTAAGAGGAAGGCAGGGATCAAGGCAGGGGAACATAGAGGGCCTTTCCTTTCAACTCTTTTGTGTGAGCAAAAAAGAAGCCAAGGAAACCCTCAGAAAAGCAATTGGTGAAGAGAGGAAAGGAAATGCCGTTACAAAACTGGAAACCTCATCTTCTTGTCGGTGCCTCTGGCCTGAGCAAAGCCCGAGACGAGGCACTGTTACATGGAGCTGCTTGGTGATGAGTAATGCTCCCTCCTCCTGCCTTCCTCCAGGGACTGCTCACCACCAGCAGGATGGACAGACAGACGGACAGACAAAGCATGGACTGGGCAGGGGAGGACGAAGGAGAGAAATCTTAATAATCAGCCTAAAATTGAGTCACTTCTGCTCAATCTGATTTCTCCTAACTGGATCCACATGTCCTGGCCATGGCACATTAACTTCAATTATGGCTTATTAATGTCTCCGTGATGGAGCGTGCCCCGCTGAGCACTGTGGTGACTGACATTATGAAGGGGAAAAAATTACTCCAAAGAGACACGGTGTATAATGGAAGGAGAACCGGCGGCTTTCAGCGCGCCAGCCATCAGTCCTGGCAGCCAGGAAAAGCTCATTCACCCATTCCTGAGGAGATAACTGAGCTCATTGCTGCACCGAGGAGAAAACTAAGCGGTGAATAGAGATCTGCGGGGAAAAGTCTTTCTGCTTCCCTTCCCCACCCTGCCTGGCACACACACAAGCACACAGGCCAAGGGCTTGCTTGTGTCTATTCCTGTCTTGACTCCTCTGCATCTCCAGTTACTCTGCAGATCAATAGGGACAGGATGGAAGAAGAAAAAAAAAAAAAAAAAGAGAAAAGAAAAAGATACCAGGAAGAAGAAAGAGAGTAAAAATAAACTGTTGGCCATGAACGGAGAAATGGACCTGGCTGAGGCTGTGGGAGGAGGAGATGCAGACGAAGCAGGCAGAGGAGGCCCTGAAGCACCAGCCCATTGCACCAACACCCAGGAAGGGAGCAGTGACCCTCAGGATTCACCAGACCCTCTGGAGATCCTGGCAAACTCTTGACTGCCCCTGTCCACCTGGCCCACAGGGGGAGAGAAGGCAGCAAACTCCTTCCCCTTCTCCCCATGTCCTTTGCTCCGTCTCTTTCTGCTTTTCCCAAAAGCTCTGGGAGATCGCAGTGAGGGGTATTCCTTGGTGAGAAGCAGAGGGGTGAAGGATGGGGTGCACCTGGATGGGGGCCCAGGAGCACGTGGCCCAGGGGCATCAGAGAAACCTCTCTGAACCCACCGGCTAAGGCTGTGGCATGAGAAACCACCCAGGCTCATGGTCTGCTCTGAGGGCAAAGCATTTTGCTCCTCCCTTGACCGTGAACATCAACTGGAAATGAGTTGCCATGTGCCTCATCACCCTGCAGGCACTGCCAGCTGCCTGCCAAAATCCTGGTGCCATACAGGGGCACAGGCGATGCCACACACCGCTCCTCTGACAGCACATACCGCGGCTGGGCACCGCTTCTCTGTCTGCCCGGGGCTGTTCACATCTGTAAGTCACCGGCTCCTCTGCTCTCCTGGTGGGATTTTCTGGCTGCTTTTTGCCTTTGAGCCTTCATTTCTTCATAATCATCTTCCCTCTCATTTCCATGACCCCTGTAGTGACTCCCTAACACCCTCCCCCCCCCATTTTATCTAGGCACTTTCCTCCTGTTCTCGAACGTGGTCGTTCCCACGTCCTGGAACAGGCAGCACGCGTCCGTCCCCAGCCCTGCCTCCCCCCTTCCCTGCACAGCGCTCCTGTCAGGCTCACATTGATTTCTCCTCTCTTCCTCTCAATAACCCACCCCTTGTTGAGCCATACACAAGATTTAATTTGGTTTTAGTCCCTGCACTGTAACTGGCTTTGCTTACAGCTGGAATTAGATTGCTTTCCAGCGAAAAAACCTGCTTGCCGAGTCTGGAATAATCACAGGAGCAGAGTTAATTCACATGAAGCTTCTCCACCTTATACACCACTTATCCACAGCTCCTCAGCTGGCCGTCCTGCCCTGCGCCCATCGGAGCTGGAAGAGTCAGCCCAGGCCAGGCATCAACTTCTTCCCCATCCAGGATGAGCGTCCCCTTCTCCTGGGGACCAGCCCAGCAAGCGGGGACAGCTGGGGAGAGCTGGAGCAAAGCAAAGCTGGGTCTTGCTGTAGCTCAGGACTTGGAATTTGGGCCCGAAAAAGCAGATTTCAGAGTTTTCTGTGTCCCCGGCCAAGGAAAAGCCCTCTCCTCCCTGCTGCATGGAGGAGTCGCTGTCAGGCAGCTCGCGGTGAACGGAGCCAAGAGGGAAGCGGAGGCGAGCCGTCCACCCGGGCAGCCGTCCATGCGGGCAGCGTGCCAGCTCTGGGGGGAGGCCACCAGGAATCAGCCAACAAACCCCAACCCGTCTCGTTCTGGCCCCAGCGAAAAAGCAGCCTTGCAGCTTCCACCCGGCTTTCGCAGCCCGACCCTCCCTCGCCAGTGCTGTCCTCAGGATGCAGGCAGCTGTGGACTCTCGGATGTCTCATAGAGGTTGTGCCCCACCTCTCCCCGGGGTGTTTGAAGGAGCTTTCCTCCCCTGTCCTAGTTGACTCTTTTCACAAAGTTTATAGGGATTTTATCTCTTGAAGCAATCTCCGCTGCTATTAAACAGTATTAAATTTGGACAGTGAGTTCAAAACATGCTGGGGGACTGGTGGGGGGAGGAAGACAGCTGACAACTAGCAAGATGCTGGTTTGTGGAGAATCCCACCAGCACAGCCAGAAGTTAAAAGTACTGAAGTGACATATCCTGCACAAGACAGGCAGAAAAGGTAACGGCCCCGGGGGAGGAAGGCATTCATGGGACACCGAGAGTATTTTAACGTGTATCTTAAAGCATCAAGTACCCCAAAGGTGCTGTAGGTGCAGTAACAAGTCCTTGGTTACCTGCACAGTCATCTCTGTGCTTGGAAGCCAAAGGTCATTGCACAAGGGCATCAAATATTTAATCCTAATTTACCACTTTCTGAGCTGAAAACTCTGTGTCCCTGTTACAGAGTCTAACCAGCCCGGATAAATTGATAGACCAGCTCCAACCCTTCCTGCCAGCCGCCCCTCAGCGTGGGCTTTGGCTGGGAATTCATCCCTGTGGCTTTGCCACCGCTGTCGGTTAACACCAAGCATCCCTGCGGGCAGCTCGGCCGCCCGGGAGGGAGCAGAGCCGCGGCAGACGGAGCAGGGGGCAGGACTGGCTGTGTTCGGGGTGGAGGGGAAGGCAACGCGCTGGCCTTTCCTCTCGCCTTTGCCTGCTTTCCTTTCAAGCCTCTTTGCTTTGCTATTTTGCCCCATCCCGAGCTGTTCTGAGGACTGTGGATATTTAGCACGCCTGGCAATACTTCTTAGGGGCAGGTGTAAAATGTCTCTCCGCACATTTATATACAGAAGCACATTGCACTGAAACCCGGGCGCTTGCAGATGCACTTGACGGTGCTCTCCCGCACCTCTGCCCGTGTGCCTGAGCTCCCCAGGGTTCCTCCCCGAGCAATTTCGGGGTGGAGGGGAAGGCAACGCGCTGGCCTTTCCTCTCGTTTGTGCCTGCTTTCCTTTCAAGCCTCTTTGCTTTGCTATTTTGCCCCATCCCGAGCTGTTCTGGACTGTGGATATTTAGCACGCCTGGCAATACTTCTTAGGGGCAGGTGTAAAATGTCTCTCCGCACATTTAGGGCACGCCGACACGCCGCCAGCCGAGCTGAGAGCCACAGCTGCTCATCCCACACAGGCGACTGCGCCGCGAGAGAGGCCAAGCCCCTCTGCCTGCTGCTGCCCTCACCGCTGCCTCCTGCCTCCCCCCGCGGGAGCAAAGGGCTCTCCTATTCCTCACTGCAGCTTCCTTCCCCCTGGAGCACATTCAAAGCCAGCCTAGGCGGCACCTGCAAAACATTTTTGCTTGCAAGTGTCAGAAGCAAACAGTTTGGAACCGATACAAATGGCTCTTCTGTCGCTGTGGTGATTCTTGTTAGCACGGGGTGGGTGATGGGGAGATTTTTCCCCTCTCGCCTGTAAGTCTCGCACAAGCTGAATCCACAAGCTGGATGGGAAATTAGCCATCTCGGCATTTTTCCACCTTACTTTGCTTTTTCAGTTGATGTCATAACGTAACATATGGCATCGTACAGAGAAATGAAAAACAAAAACCAGGAGAAACAAACCCCCTTCCCGCCTTCCCCTGCCCCAGATCTGTCGGGGGGGTTACCCTCACCCCAAACTTCATCTGCCGGAGCCGGGGCTGCTCCGGGGGTGCAGGACTGACTCAGGATGACCCATCCTGCTTGTACTGGCGGTGAGCAGGAGTTTAGTGAGGCGAGCCTCATTCCTCACCCCCCCAGATCCACTAGCGTCGCCCCTGAGATTTTTGGGCAGAGGCTGCCCGCGTTTGCACAGCTGGGGCCAGGGTATCTCAGAGGGAACTCAGACCCCGACTGTCCATCCAAGCTGTGTCCCAGCTCCCCCCGCGCCAGCTCCGGGAGGACACAGCCCTTCTCTCAGACATTCCCGCGCCAGCCTTGGAGGTGCCCCAGCCGTTCCCTGCAAGGACACATCTGTTTTATTACCAATACTGCCCTGCCTTGGGAGAGAGGGTATTAGAGGGAGAGACACCAATAATCTTACTGGTCGACAGAAACGCTGATGGCTTAGTTTTCTAGCAGTAACCCTCTTCTCATCCCTCCAAGAAGAGACGCCCGAAGAAATACAGCAGCCATTACCTGCCGGTGACTTCAATGTTGGAGACGGCATAGAAGTACTTGTACAAGTTCTCCCTCTGCACGTAGGTGCCCCCCAGGGCCGGTCTCAGCAATCTCATCCGCAGGTCGGTCACGGTGAAGAAGTCCTTGAGCCCTTTGGCGCTCTCCAGCCGGGTGTACAAGTTGTCCATGTTCTTGAGGTCGGGGCCAGCAAAGATGGCAAAGCGGTCCCTCACCTCGAACCGGACGGTCTTCTCTTTTTTGGAGCCCGCCCAGCGGGAATACTCCTCCGTGCAGAGGACCCTGTTGGCACTGGTGGTGGAGAGGTCCCGGACCCTCCGTGCTGGCATGCTAAAGGCCTCCATGCAGTCATCTGCGTAATATTGGTACGGGTGCCAAGTCCTCCCGTTGTCCAGCGACTTCTCCAGCAGCATGATGGTGGGTCGGCCGTACTCGAAGGTTATCACAATGTCATCCGTCAGCTCGATGCTCTTGTTCCAGGACAGCGTGATGTTGGCTAGCAGCGGCTCCGGGTACCGGCGCCACGTCACGCTCTGCCAGTACGTGGCCAGCCCTTCGTCCTCGCTGTCGAACATGAGTTTCGGTGGGTGGGCCAGGTCCGGGTTGGAGGCATCGCACTCGTCGCTGCACAGGTACGGGTTCTCCTGGAACAACAACAACGGTCACAAGAGAAGAAGGCAACGCCTGGGCATCGCGTGGGCATCGTGGGCACGCAGCCGAGCTCGCACCGTTACTGGGCCCTGGTTTTAGCTGCTTGTGTCAAATGTTAACTGCTGGGCTGAAACTGGAGTATGAATTTAAGACAGAAAAATGTGGCTTTGCCTTTGCTGTAAGAACGGCTGAGCTGTTTCCTTTGAAAGGCCCTTCGGGAAAGGGCCTTTCAATTTGGCACGGGGGCAACTTTCATAGAAAGCGCTTTCCCTGAGACAGTCTCTGAGAAACTTCGCTTAAGGTTGGCCGAGTTACAAGCCCATGGAAAGCTGCGTTCACCCCTGCTCCCTTGCAAGAACCGAATGGCTGAAATCCCCAAAGCACATCCATGCCTCTGATGGCTCCTGATGCCGAATGGGCTGGGGAGACACCATCTCCCCAGTGCCTCTGAGCACGGCTTGAGGAGGGAAACCTGATTCCTCAGCTCTGAGCTGGGACAGGACTGGGCGGTAGTGGAGAGAGCAGAGATTTGTGCTCCCGGTGTCTCTGCTGTCCGCAGGACAGCACCCTGGCCTTGGGGACAAGCAGAGCAGGTATGCTCGGCGTGCACCCGCTCAGCCCAATGTGATGACCATCGCTGGTCACTCCTCAGTTCAACCTGCCCAAACTAACCAGAGGCTGAGCTGACAGCGAAGGAATCGGGAAGGGAACAGGGCAGGCAGCTCTGTGCCCACCCGCCAGCACCCAGAAGGGACCCAGGACTCCTGCAGCCTAAACACTGTCCCCAGCCACTTGCTGCTTGTCCAGGTGCCCTTAGCCTGTGGCAAATACAAGATAACGTCAGTTAACGTCCGTCTTTGCAGAAACTGAGTTACGTAGCTGTGCCTGGCAGGCCTGCTGCCTGCGGGGACAGGCACTTCCCAAGCCACGCTGCCTTCCCCAGCTGCAGGCAGGAGGTGCAATGGTCCTCACCCGCCCGCAGGGACCACGGTGGGAAGGATGGCTCATCCCATCCAGGCGACAATGTCCGCTGCTACGTCACTCGTTGCCTGCAGGCCTGGGCAATGGCAGAAGAAGTCCAGCCATCCCATTTTGCCCACAACTGACAGCGCATGTCAAGCTCACATGTTTTGCATGGGACACACGCACGCATCCACGTGTGCTGAACTGCACTAAGGACATATCGTCAAGGTCACACACCAAATGTTGAAGTTTCGGAGGTGGGCATCAGGGTTAGCCGTGCCAATGGGTTTATTGCTCAAGCATACATGTGTTAAAGCCCATCATTACAAGCTGGGGTCTCTCTTGCCCTGCAGCCCCTTCCTTCAGGAGCGTGTGGGTCAGAGCTGCCTTGGGGGTGACGTGGGGCTGTGTTATAGTGGCTACCGTCCGCAAAAAAACTCTGCAACACACTTCAAATCTTTTTTGCATGTGAAGCATCTCTTCGCTGTCGCTTTACTTCCCGCTTGGACTCAAAATCCAGAGGATCAGGGAGGCAGAGGGATTGGTATGACAGCGGGCTCTACTGCAGTGGGACCCTCATCAGGGAGGCAGAGCCACCTGGCAGAGGAGGAGGTGATAAAGCAGCTGGAGCTGCTCAGAGCCGATGGCTGGAGGTGAGGAGCCTGCTGGGGCGTGAGGTCTGGCCCTCTCGAGCACAGCGGACTTGCAAGGTAAGACCGAGCCGGGTTTTGCGGTTTGGTTTGTGAATGCTTTGTGCGCGGTCGGGAGTCCGTGGGAAGGTGCTGTGTGCGGGGAGCAGCGTGCTCCTGCCCGGCCCCGGGGACCTCCTGCAGCGCCAGGGCTGTGCTGGGGTGCAGGGGCTGCTGGTCCCCGGCTCACAGGGAGCTGGTGCTAGTACCTGGGGGCTCAAACAAACAAGATGAGGGGCTGGGGTCTGCGCAGGCTGCTTGTGTCCCAGGGCTGGGAGAACCCCGCTACAAGCGTGGGGAAGCGTGGGAAGAGGCCGCTCCTGTGTCCATGGCACTGGGGACTGATCCTGCACTGTGGGCTTGCTTTGACCTGGGAAGCTCTTGGAGTCTAAGTGCTTGTGACCTGCTTTTAGGGTGCCCTGTGTATACCCCGGGCAAAGCAGAGGAGGGGATCTGGCTTGGACAAATGGATGCTCTTGGGTGCAAAGCGCAGCTGTGCTTTGAATGTGGAAAACAATGTGTAACATGAGGTGCTTTGGAAAATCTGGGCTTTGCCACCTCCAGTTGGGCAACCAAAAGTCCTGGGAACTACTTAGAGCTCCTCCACTCCGCGTCTGTAAAATGGGCCTTTGGTGCCTCCCCGCAGCTTGGAGACACGCGCTGAATGTGAGCAACTGTTTGCACAGCGAGTGGAGGCCACAGCGCCGAGGAGCCTAGAAAAGCTCAGGAGGACATAAATAATTCTGTCTTCTGAGCAGCGTGCGAGTAGCACTCTGTAAATAAGGCAGAAGGCTGCTCTGCCAGCAGCGGGGATAAAACAAAATAGCGAGCAGCTGATCTGTACGTGAGCACCAGGCTCCTTTGCAGGGGATGCAGCGGTGGCCTTGGGGAGAAAAGGGGACTCCCGTAAATAAAGCATGCGTTGTCATGTGTGTGTGCACGAGGCTGCCAGGGAAAGCAGCAAAAGCCAGTTGATAAAATGGAGCAAAACTCACGCTGTTTTCAACGTTGTCTTGCTCTCAGACACACACCTGCCCGATGGTAAAGCCACGAGTTCCGTGCTGGGATTTGCTCCCCCTGTTACAGCCTTAACTTGAGCGACGTCTGGCTTTTGCCATCCCCATGTGTGCTGGGAGGAAGGGCTGCAGCCGGAGCTGTTGAGCTCCGGTGCGGTGCCCATCCCCGGAGCAGGGAGGCTAACTAAATGGATGCTTCGATGGCTGTTTTAAAAGCAAATGGCTATAGTTTTATTATTTTTCACTTGCTTGCAGCTGTGCCACCTGAGCAAGGGAAATCAATGGAGTGCTCAGGCTTGCTTGGCTTGGTCAGGTTGACAGCACCTGCCCGGGAGCTTCCCCACTCCCCTCCCAAAGAGGGGGAGCTGCCCCAAGCAAGGGGAGATGCCAGCTCTGGGTGCAGTAGGGCTCTGAGCAGCGCCAGGGGGTCCTCTCCTGCTGCAACATGCTGTTCCGGAGCAGGGATTTAAAAAACCTAAGATATTGACATATTTAATATGCTCTCCTGACTCGTCACGTTCAGAGGAATTGTTTACCTCTGCTAATGAGACAGAGCTCCCTGCTGGGGGATGTAGCTGCCTCTTAGCGCAGCTTTACAGCGGTGGCTGATGGAAAAGGAAGAAAAATCCCCATCAGCTGAAGCGCTGGGGGCTCTGAGTACGTTTCCTGTGCTGAGACAACATATTGTGTCGCAGTATGGTCCTACTGCCAATGTGGTCATACAGATGGCTTAATAGGACGGTCCTGAAAAGACCATCCCGGAGGTCTGTTTTCACCTCTTGTCTGAAGGAGGGTGCAGCAGTGCAGCACCTTGGTGGGCTCAGGTGGGGAATTGGCTTGAGGCAGCAGCACAAAACTCCCCGATAAACCCACCTTGCTGCTCAGACCAGCTCTGTACGAGCAGGAGTCTGCGTGCACGGAGCCGTCCTGGCAAGAGTGCTCTTGCCGTGTGGCTTCCTTTCCTTGCATGCAGCAGCCATCGGGGCTGCCAAAGCCCTTGAGCTTTGAGTAAGATCTGCGTGCACGGAGCCGTCCTGGCAAGAGCGCTCTTGCCGTGTGGCTTCCCTTCCTTGCATGCAGCAGCCGTCGGGGCTGCCAAAGCCCTTGAGCTGATGTAAGTTGAATCTCCACTGAGTATTTGCTGCTAGAGCTGTCCCCAGCGTGGCCACGCTGGCCAGCTTCACCTTCGGGGCTAGGGATGATGCTCCCTTTCAAGGTTTTCTTTGGAGGCTTCTTTAAGCAGTGGCCAAACTACACAAGGGAAGGACTCTGTGACCAAGCCACAATAAGAAAACATTACCCAGACCAGCAAAGGGTGGCCAGGGTAAGAGGTGGGACAGGTTTCCCAGGAGCGGTGAGGGAAGCAACCGAGCCTGACAAGTATGATCCCCTTCCCGCTGTCCCGTCTGGAAGGACAGAGCTGGCCAGGCAGGTCGCTGGCAGGGGACCTGGCAGGTCAAGAGCAGGAAGAAGCGGAGCCAAAACTCTGCCTGTCTCCCATATACTCGTCCCAGAGATCAGGGAATGGAGGTGCACAATCCCCGATGGTTCCTGTACATCCCAACCTGTAAGCGTGCTCAGCTCAGCAGGCAGCAAGCCCAAAGATGTCTTTAACCACCCTGATGCTCTGGAGCAGCACACGGCTTGAGAGCTGCGTGGTTGTAACAGGGCAAACGCAAAAATAACCTCTAAATGACAGTGCTGAAAGGTGGGGGAGAGCCTCAAAAGCCACCGAGTGAGTCACGTCACTATGGCTTCCTCTGCTAAAATGAAGTGTTCCTTTTTGGTTTTAGGTTTATTGAATTGTCCTTCCTCCATGGGATGCTCAATGCATTTTCTGCTGGTGGGGTGGTTTGAAGTCAGCCGGGAGGGCAGGGGGGAGCGGAAACAGATGGCCATACTTTGGCTGCTCTGTTGGTCCTGGTAAGATCAGTTATAGCACTGTTGAAACAATTCCAGGTATTATTTTTGAATCTGGTTTCCTCTTCCAAGCTGTGTGTCCTCCAAAGAATCTGTCCAAAGTCTCAAGATACTTAGTCTTCAATCTAAAAGTCAGACTGCATTAGCCAGGCAAACTTGGTCTCAGCGAGCTTAAAATAAACCAGTTCACTTTGAGTCTCACACTATTAAATCAGTCGTGAACGTCCTCACGGCAACTAGACATTGCAGGTTTCCAGCTCTCCAGCATGCTTTTCTGGTTCCTCGTTTCTCGAGAGTGCACCAAAGAGCACCGCAACCTTGCTTAGCCCCAGCTCAGCCCAAAGGGGCAAATCCCCGGGGGCAAATTGCAAGAGCCTTGTTGAGGACAAGTTGTCCTACCAAATATCACCACAGCCAAGACTGTGCCTCCATGGGGCAAGCGTCCCGCTGGGGAATGACGTGCCTGGAAGTGTGTCCCAGTCCCGGTGGCTGCAGACCCAGCCCTTGGGTTTTGCCTCCTCTCGCTGCCAGGCTGGGGCCAGTGCTGGGCAGAAATGCTGCAAAAGGGACTTTCTGAAGGTGACAGCGGGGATTTGCTCCTTGAGGAGGATTTCTTAAGAAACAAGATATCGCTCTGACAAGGCATGATGACAGGAATCCAGGATGCTGCGGCGAAGCTGCTTCCCACCTTGCTGGGGAGGGAGGGAATGGGGGAAAACAGCCGCAATAAAAGGCCCTGGTTCTACAAAGCCCAGCTGGTTTCTAGGGCTCTTAATGAGCACACAAAGTTGTTTTGCTTTTTTTTTCCTGGCAGATAATGCCATTTTTAAGCCTTATAGCATAAAATTACATATTTTTGTAGGTGAAATTACTTGATTAATCATTAAGCTGTTGAATATTTTAAACAAACTAGACATCTGTTGTGAATGGTGAAAGCTGCACAGAAATAAACCTGCAGCTTTTAGGAGATCTCCATGCCAAAGGGAAGCTGGAAAGCAATTGCAACCACTAGCCGCACAATGAAGAAAAATAATAAAAATAATAATAATAATATTAGAAGGAAAGAAACCCCCAAGACTTGAGCAAGGAAAAATAAGTAGGTGATGGAAACTTTGTACTGCTCAGCCAAGGATGGTCATCACAGCTCTCATAACCTGGTGTGATTTGTTTAATGGTGTCTTGGCCAGGGAACCCCCCTGCGGTTGCTTCGCTTTCAGGGGTCTCTTCTGCCTGATGAAATTGTGTTGTTTAAGCCAAGGCGTCTGCTAAAACCTCGGTCACCCTGGGATCACCTTGTTTTTAATTACAGTCTCCTAATAAGAGTAATGGCAAGGTCTCATCAACTTGGACCAGTTTCGGAAATCCAAACTTTCTATTTTTTTTAGCTGGGGGGAGGGAATCCTTGCCTTTTTTATAGGAAGATTTTTATCAAAGGGGAAAAAAGTTAAATGCTTTTCTTTGGCACAAAGATCTATGCTGTTGGGCGGGTTTCTCTTGGGTCCTTTCTTCTGTGGAGGGTTTTTTCCCCAAGAACTGGCTCTCAAAGTGAACCAGAGAGCTCTCAGACCTTGGGTGTCTCCAGGCTCTCCTGCAAGCACTGACGATGGTTGGGACTGGGGGCCGTTTGATCTCCCCCCCCCCCCCCCCTGTAGCCTAAAGAGCCTGAAGAGCTGGGTCTGGCTCCCTCGACACAGGAGCTTCCTGCAGACTCTGAAATGAGAGATCTGCTTAACGACCAGGCTCCTGGAGCAGACAGGAGAAGGTCTGGTGCCCACCGAAGGCTGGCCCTCCCGGCCCACACGGGGCCGTTAGCAGCAGCCGGCACCCGCCACTGCTGCGGGAGGTGGAGGGGCCCGTGGGTGAGGAGGGTTTGCATGGCGCTGCCCCCCTCATCTGTAGGTTTTCATCCAGTTTTGCTGCATGGCACAAGTAATTCAGGGGAAAAACATCCCTGTGCGGAAGCAGCGTTTTGCTGGCCTGCGAGTCGGGCAGTTGCTGGAGCGATTTCAGTGGGGCAGGCGACGGCACAGAAACCTCCTTCCCCCTTCTCAGGAGCACTCGTGGCTGAGGAAACCTCGGTCTGAACCTCCACCCAGGAGGGGACAATCCCCTCCTTAGCGCCCACCCTGTCCAGCTGCGATGCTTAAGGAGCTCTCGGGTGCATCCCAAAGTCCTTCTGCTTATCGCAGGGCACCTACGACGCTGTCTTTTATTTTCTGGTTAAAGGTTAGCTGATGAGGTTCACAAGGTCCCCACACTGCCTCGCACAGCAACAAAGTCCTCAAGTTCGTATCAAATTTCTACCAGATCCTGCAAAACAACTGCATCGGCAAAATCCTCGCGTGCACCTGATCCCTCCTGCCTTGCTAATGTCCCCGCTGTGGACCGGTGCCACCGAGCTGTGGGTGTCCTGCAGCCTCCCCTTCCCTGAACAACCTGTCCGTCATGGGGAGGACTGGTGGCCGTGGGAGAGCGGGGGTCCCCAACCTGCGGAGGGGAGCAGGGGCCAGCCCGCTCCATCCCTGCCTCTCCTGTGGGTGCTCTGGCACACATTCCCCCCCTAAATTTTATTTTCTCCCCCTCCCTTTTCCCGTCCAGCACCAAGCTGGATCTGTTCGCTCAGGAGGCTGCAGGATAAAGCCGAAACGATTGTCTCAGTGCGTTTGCTTTCCTGCTTCTTTATGCTCAGCCGAGTTCCCCCGATTCACGCTGGGATTGAGCTGCAGGGCTTCGCTTCGCCTCCATCCCCTGCTCCGGCTTCCCTGGCTCTGCCAGGGCTTCGCAGGGATCTCCGTCCCTGTTCCCGGCCCAGCCGGGCTGTGGGTTCGCTCCGGTGCCTGTCAGCACCGCGACTCAGCACTGGGAAATAACCCGCCGGGCAGGGAAGATGCCGTCCCTGACCCAGCTCCGGTGACAACCGCCTTTATCCTCCCCACTGATACTGAGTTAAATCTATTTTCCGCAACACAAATTTTTGACAAGGGCCACACAGCGATGTGCGTTTCGGGAAACTTCCTTGTTCTTTCTTCCAATAACCACTTCAGGACACGATGCTTTTTCCCAAACAGAATTGCATTTACCCGGGAGAAAACGCGGGCTCGTCCTAACGTCATTACAGGGTATTTTCACTCTTGCTGCTTCTGACCTGAGGGGTCAACTGCTCTATCTAGATTTATGAAAAGACAAGGTGATCTTATGATCAAAAATAACATTTGTGGGTAATTAAATCTCATGCTTCAGGGCATAAACCATAACCTGCCAGTGGCCAGGATGGGACTCCCAGAGAACTGGAAATACTCTCTGACAATTAATTTTCACTCTATTCATGGGCTGGGAGGGATCAGAGGGGTGAAGCAACCGTAATTAATTTACCGCGATTATTTCCAACAGCTGGCAAGTGGCATAACTCACTGGCAGAGATGGCTGGGAGCATGGAGATAATTGAGGAGAAATACGAGGCCCTTCTCGAGCCAAACAGCCCCACACCAGCCCTTCCCCGTGAGCGCGGGTGAGGGTCGGTGCCTTCCTCGCTTGATGCTCCGGGGAACGTGGGGGGATGCCGGGAGCCCTGGGGAGGCCACACGGAGCTGCCTGGCCGGGGTCTGCTCCTCTTGCACTAATTACCCCGTCCCCCGGTGCCCAAGCGGGCTTTCCCCGCAGCACGGCTGTGACTCGAACCCGGCAAATGTCTTGGGGACAGCTTTGCCTGTGCCATTTTGGGATGCCTGTTGGCATGCAGGGAGGGGTCCTGGATGGCACCACGCGCTGCAGCGTCAGACTGTGGAGATGCTAGGGGTGCTCTGAATGCAAAATGTGCCTTTTCAAAGTGAAATCTTAATGGCTTTCTTCAAGATGATGTGTTTTCTCCTATTTTTTTCTTTTAAATACCACTTTGGTGAAGTTATATGTATTTTAGATAGTCCAGAAGCTCTCATTTCCCACATATAGTAGAAGATCCTGTTTTCCCAGGGGCCGCCTGTGCGGCTGCTGCCGGCGTGCCGCTTGGGTGCTCGGGAACGCTCCAGCAAACCCCTTATCTGCACATCCCGTAAGCAAGCACGGCCCCAAGCCATACGCAGAGCCCCTGTGCATCGCTTACCCTTTGGTAACCCTCCAAAGAGATGTTTTTAAATGGTCCATGCGTGTAGGCAGGTTCTGGCAAGACATCCACGGTTCGGTGAGGGATTATTTCGCAGCTTCACCTCCTCAGGGGAAGCGCAGCTCCGGTTGGGAGGCAGCAGGCTCTGGGGCAGGGAGCCTTGTGGGGACAGGGTAAGGCTGGGATGGGCTGGGAAGCTCAGGGTGGGCTGGTGGGGTGGTTTGCTCGTTCGTGTGCCCTTCCCTCGCTGCCTCCCTCCCCCCAGCCATCTGCAAGGGGCTCTTATTAGGGCAGAGATAGCAAAGGGGGAGAAAACCGTCCTCACTAACAAGCTGTTTGCTGTTTATGAGCAGGTAAAGGCAGAGCTGGAATGAATTATTAATAGGGTGGAAATGGGGTCCCTCCACAGATCTGCTGCTAATTCTGGCTCAGCCGAATGTCACTCCCTCCATCTCCCCCCCAGCTGTGGTTTGGGGGATTGATTGCTCCTCCGCTTCTTTCCCCTTCCTCCCAGATCGGAGGTTGTCCGAGCGCAAGGTCACCCCTCGGCACGGACATTAGGACACGCTTTGCCTGCGTGTGGGACTGGGGAGAACGTGAGTCAGCAGAAACTGGCACCGCCAGCTTCACCGCATGGCTGGTCGTGATCAACACCCACG
>NW_008796111.1:2750327-2763738 GCF_000699145.1 Aptenodytes forsteri | reverse complement strand
GGGGTACACGTGTGTGCGAGAGACGTAGCCCCCGCCAGCTTCACGGCATGGCTGTTAGCGAGCACACACCGGGACGCGCTCAGCGAGACATTTTGCTTTGCTTTTTGCCTCTTCCCTTTGGCCTGAAGCAGATACTCATTCACCGAACAGCGCGCCGCTCGTTCAAGGCTCTCGGGCTCCCTTGGGCCCGTCTCTCCGCCAGAGAAGAGATTCAGCCCCTACTCACGGCTGCTCTTCCCCTTCCCCCTCCAGCCTGCTTCTGAATTCGAGAAGCATCTCGTTTGTATTTCATCCTAGCTCAGCACTGTGCCCTTCTCTCCACCAGCCATGGGGAAACATCACAGCGCCAGACAGGGTCGTGCAATAGCAGTGCAACGTCCCATCTCCAGGTGGGGAAACTGAGGCAGGGAGGGATTTCAGGAGCAGGCTTCACCAGGAGCGTTGGGGGCTCCACCTTTCTGAAGATTGAGCTCCCCCAGGCACCTGCAGCTGGGCAAAATAGTGTCTCCTTCGCCCAATCTTGATGTGAGGGTCAAGACAAACCATGAGGGTCAAGGAAATCTCCGCTCTCACCCCATGCTGTCTCTGAAACTCTCCCGATAGTCTGTGCTTAGTACCTCCCTGAAAAGGGTCTGAACTGATCTTTGCACCGTAGATGGTACAACCTCTGCGGGAGGCTGACATCCAGGCAGCAAGCATCCTCTCTGCAAAGGGAGGATCTGGAGGGGGATGCTGCCCGTCACGCACAAGGACTGACCCAAGTCACCTGTCCACCCCCGCAACGCAGCCGGCACCGCTCGTGCACAGACACAAATCCCTTCACGCCCACTCTGGCTAAGCCATAAACGGTCAGAAAATCTGGTGACACGATGAATTTTAACCTCCAGACTGAAATCAGTCCCATCCACAGGTGACCTCTCCAAGAAGGGCCCCAAGCACGCCGTTTGGAGGGTGATCTTGGGGCAGCACTTCTATTTCCAAAGCCCCGGGATGGCCGGGCAGCAGCTCGGCTTCTGCTGCTGGATCCGCTGCCCAGCACCTTGTCCCGAAAGACGCGTGTGCAGCCCATCTGTGGGTGACACAAGGGTTAATGCCGCCCAGAAAATTCCACTCCTAAGCCGATAATCTCATCTGTGCTGGGCACACACACGCATCACCTGCAGCCCGGCCTCTCATGGAATAATTTTTGAGCAGCTCTTTCTTTGTGAACTGCTAATCCCCCGGTGAGCTGCTCTAACCCCATCCCTCCTGGTGCCCTGGCCTCACCTCCGCACCCACCTCCCCACCGGGGCTGCACCCCTGCAACCGCTCCTTTTGCAAATTTGTGGATTACGGAGTGACCCAGAGCCTGAGATCAGAAGCTGATGAACCAGACACCCCTCAGCCAGCAATTGTGGGCACACGTTCAAAGACGCAGCCGTTTAATCCCATTGACTGCTTTTTAGCCCGTCTCCGAGCCTGGACTTTCTGTACCCAAGAGTTGCAAGCTTTGCTCTTCCCAGGGCACTTCCCTGAAGCTTGTCTACAAATTAAACTGCTTGGATCCTGCCCCATCCCTACTCTGCCAGGTTATTAAGCCCTCGCATCTTGCTACAGGGATGTATCCATGTCCGCAGCCCCTACCAGCAGGAGCACAACAGCAGCGACCTGTGTGCTGGGCTCCGAGTGCATTATTGATTCAGGACTAAGAAAATGCTTAGGAAGTAGGAAAAGTGTCCTGCTCTCTAAAAGCTTGTGCACCTTGTAAGCTCAATACATGCAGCCTTTGCAGAGAGGCTCGCTACACGCTATTAATATTTTATTCTGTAAGAGGCCCTGATAGTTTGAATGGGGGAGGGCAGGACGCGGAGGCTGGGGGTGGAAAAGAGGAGGGAGCAGAGGCGCTGCCGCGGTCCTCAAATGCGGGTGCAGATCTCCCCCAAAGCCTTTTCGGGGGGAGCGCGGCTGGGTGGTGGATACCCCTGTACCCACCCCCCTACCTCCTATCAGGGCTCCTGGGTCTGCTGCATTAAGCACTCTGCTTTTGCTGTTGCATGCAAAGTATTTGGCTGCTTTATGCTCTATTTTAAGGGTAACGTTTCAGCAGGTGCCTGTTGGTGGCTGGGATGGTGCTGTGCTCAGCCTGAAATGCGCCCTGGCTGCTGCGAGCGGCTGTCCCCGAGGACAGGACTGCGATCCTCTCCTTTAGAGGTCTCCCCCAAACCCCCTTAATGGCAGCACCATGGAGCTGAAGCAGCCGACTCGGCCGGGGGATGGGGGCTCGCAAACCCTTTGGCTGGGTGTAAAAACCAGTTGAATCTGTGGTAGTTCTCCCTTTGGGATATTCCCCCAAAAGGGATGTGGAGGTGCCGAGGGCAGGACCGGACACAGTGGTGGCAGCATCCATGCGGAGCTCGGCTCTGGGGGAACAGAGACCCATTGCCCACGCCAGAGCATGCAGCAAAATAGGTGCTAGTCCTGGGCTAGGGGCATGTGGGTTCTGGAGCCGCCCGGCACCGCTCATGGGTGAGTGACCCTGCTGCCCACTCGGGCACCCGTCACCACGCTGCTCTAATCACACGCTGACGCTCGCCTTCCCAGGCGACTTGTCAGAGGCAGAGGCTGGAGTCGCGGCGCCGTGTGTGGAGCTGCTCCGGGGAGGGGAGGCTGCTGTGTTAGCGGCTTCTGCACAGATGTGAGCAAGTGGGAGAGGTGGGAGCCGGCTGGAATGAGACCCAACCTGGTGGCTCTGCGTGGCTGCGTGCCTGCACCCACTGAATGACTGGAAAAGCAGCCCCGGCCAGTCCCCTCTCGTGGCTGGAGCCTGCTCGGGGTCAGGTGGCAAATGGAGAAACCCCCACGGAGCCAAAAGCCACAGGTTTCCCTAAGCCTGCCTGCTCATAGCGCAGAGCAGATGCACGGAGACACCGGTGCCAAATGCTGGAGCAAGCGCAGGTCGGGGCAGTGGAGCAAGGCGGATGCGGGGTCAATGCAGCAACGTGCACCCTCTGTGGGGCCCGCTGACCCTGCCTGAAAGATGGGGGGACTTGCGGGGACCTCACGGGACACGTCTGAGGCTGCAGGCAGGGTTAGGGCGCTGCATGGGAGGGGATGGCACATCTGCTTGGGGTGAAGGCTGTCAGTCCAAACTGCCGTTTGCCGGTGGGTCTTAGCAGGCATCGGCTTCTCCCCATAGACATCTCCTGGATGGTCACCAAGCAGCGCTTCACAGTCCATAGAGGAAAAAGCCCCTTTGGTGTTTTCCAGCACAGGAACCTGTGTACTGCATTGAACTGCCCAAGTAATGCCTGGGGCGTATTCAGCACTGCAGGCTGGGTGCCCAAGGAGATGGACGCCTTCGAGAGGGTGGCAGCAGCAGTGATGCTCACACCATCTCGGTGGAGAACTCCCGCTAAGCAGGTCAGCAACAGCCCACGTGCATAACAACTCCGGCAAGTCAGAAATTTGGGCTCTGCTAGCCAAGCATTGCCGAGCTGCTGTTGCTCATGCTTGATGGAGCTCACCATCTAGGTCAGAGGAGGAATTCATTAACCTCGGGACCACTCTGCTGTCGCTGCGTTGCTGTAAGCTCCATACCCCGCCGGGCAGGGACGGTGTGAGATGCGCACAGAGTGACCACTGGCTCCTCACCTCCCCGTCCCCCTCCCCGGTGGGATGCAGGGGTCTGGATGCTTCTGGCGAGTGGGGCTGAGCTCAGCAGAAAACAGTGAAGCCGCTGGTGCCGGGCCCGTGGCTCTGGTGGGAATGGGGGCAGCCACTCCTAAAGGCCCCTCTGGTTGAGCTCTTTGGGTTGTGCTGTGGGGGCTGCAGGGGAAACGAGGCTGCTGTGAAGGAAGGGGTTGTGCTGATTGACTCGCGGACAGGGGTTTTGGTGGTGCTTGGGCATGTTTCCGTTCTGGTTTCTCCAAAACAATGACGTGAGCCAGGTGCGGAGCTTGGATGGTCCCCATTGAGGACATCAGGATTGCTTGCTCGTTGCTGTGCTGCCCCAAGAGCGTAGTCGTGGGGGGGAGAGGTGCCCATCCAGTGCCGTACGTGATTTTGCAACCCCGCTTCTGCAGTTTGCTGCCTGTCGCTGCTGCAGATGACCCAGCTGTTGCTGCATGCAGCGCTGCAGCCAAGCGCTCGGCCCCGCAGCTGCTGCGGGAGCGGAAAGCAAAGCGGTTTGGGTCATTTTGCAGAGGTGCTTTTCAGACGGATCACTGAACTGGTCCGACCAACTGTGGCTCTGCAGCTCGTAGTGCTGCCACAGGGGGAACAGCGGGGACATGGCTGTCACTGGCGTGGGACAACGGGCAGGGTCATGGGGCTGGGATAGCCTAAACCCCACGCCTCAAAATCCTGATGGTAAAAAGGTGGTTTGGGGTCCGAAACTGTAATCGGGCTCAACGAAGGTTAAAACTGGACTTTCACTTAGGGAAACCAGAGCGTGGTAGGAGAGCACTCCTTCCCACTCAGGCAGTCTTGACTGCAGGGAGGATTCCTTTTAAAGTTTAACGGCAGAGCGTATCTATGCTATAGAAGACAATAAAGATTTAAAAAAAAAAATAAATAGGAGGGACTTCCCTGAATCCCTTCAGCTTCAAAAGTTGCTTATGGAAAACTGTGATACCTGGAGCTGGTGCATGAGTGAGTGTAAGAGCTGCTGTAAGAGCTACGCTCCTGGCTCTGGCCACGCTCCCCAGCAAGTCTTCAGAGTCAGTTCTCTCCAGCTTTTCCCATCTGGACGCTGTTCCCTTTGAAGAGCAAAGCTTTTCTTAAAAGCAGTTTATTCTTCCCCGTTTCTTTCAAGGTGGGGGTAAACCTTCTGCTCGCTGTACCAATTAAATCTACTTGACAGCTTGATTTTTATCGCTGTGTCTTTTCCATCAGCAAGTGGAAATGATCCTTGTTAGGGGAGCAGCATCCCACTTTACAACAAGATGAATCCCAAACTGGGCATTTAAGAAAATGTGAGGGGAAATCCTGTTTGCTCAGCACTCTCTAATTTAAAGCTGAATTGTATTCTTTCATTTTCTGTAAAGCCTCTGCTTTTATAACACCGAGGTCCTGCCGCACTCCGGAGTAGCCTCTGTGGTAGGAGAGGAGTAGTATGTAATTTGCTGAGCAGCTAATAACATGCAATCCAAGGGGCCGGCCCCAAGGGCAAGGAGCCATTGATCTTGACTTCAAATAGTGTTCTCTGCAGCAACCCTGATGCTGAGAAGTGTTTAAGGGTGGGAACAAAACCGAAAGGCCCCAGCCCTTTCTCCCACGCTCGAAAGCAATGCCATGATGTGGATTAGGGAAACCTTCAGCCGGATGGAAATGGCAGCAGTTGCCTTTTCCAGGCTCCCCTCAAAGGAAAGGACAGTATTTTCCAGATGTTAATTTAATGTACTGGAGAGCTCAAGGGGAAAGGGGGGCTGTTAGCACTTTACAGATGTGAAAAGAAAGGTGTGGCTTTCTGTCCCCACAACCCTGTCATGGGCAGTCTGACAGCGGAGAGTGGATTTCTTGTGCTGCTGAATTTTGGCATAAAGGCAAAGTAATTGTCCCCAATGCCATATAGGTCCCATATGGAAGGGCAAAGGGGAGCTCTGACTCCCAGCCCTCTGCTAAGGCCAAGGATGGGTTTGCAACCAACAGCGTGGGTAGTGCTGATTTAGTCAAAGAGGAGGGAGAACATCCACTTTTCTTGGAAAGGATTTTTCCATCTGACTTGTATACGGGCTCCGCTCAGCCCAAAGGCTGCCCTTGAAGCCCGGGGCGGTCACAGGGCTGAGGACCCCTTGCCCTTTGCCCCCCCGGGTTCTCCTACCTGAAACAAGGCGCAGGGGCAGCACGGGGACCTCCCTGAGAGGGGTGGGCTGGGGAAGGGCTGCAGGTTTTGTCTCTGCTCGGGGTACCAGAAGGGATGAATCCATCCTTTAATCACCAGATCACGCTGCATCTTTACAAATGCTTTTGGAAGAGCATCTCTGAAGCAACGCCATTTTCCTTCTTACTTTAAAAACTTTGACTTTAGGTGCAAACAAAGGATTGTGGGTTTGGGGATGATTAAAACTAAACAGGGGTATGAAGATATGGTTGGGTAGAGTGGTATGAGATGGGTTAAGAATGTAGGGAAAAGGGTTTCTGTGCCCCAAAATTTGTCTGTTTTTTCCAATTTTAGCACCCGGTCTACTAAGAGAAATAGTTCTTTAGTACAAGCCTTATAACCACATGTCATTCAGAAAAGTTTAGCTAAGAATTAAACTAAACATCAAATTTGGCTGAATGTGTAATGAATAAATAAAGCCTTTTCCTTTCATGTACCTGTGCCAAAATCAACAAGCTCTATTAGCTGATGAAACAATGCTGACGCCAAATAAAAATACCCCTGACCCATCAATATGGGCTAAGAGCTCGGCCCTGCATCAAAGAGCATTATCTGAACAAGAAATACTGTCTCGACACCTCTGGGGGGAAAAAAAAGGGCTCCCATCCCAGCGGTGAGCGGGGCTCCCCGTGCTGCCGGCCGGGTGCAGGGAGCTCCCACCGGGGTGTCAGGGAGCAGTGAAACCATTACGTGATGGCCGTCGGCTTGCAGGCAGTCTGCTCCGGACACCTCTCCTGTACGCCCCACCTTGCTTTTGCTAGAATGACTTGGAAACCCCTTGAGCTGCAAACCTGTTTGGAGCAGGGACCCTGGCTTTGGTGTTTGCTTGCTCCCTGCTGCCCGCCCCATGTGTAAATTGCCCACAAAACCTGCATATTTTTTTATCATGTGTGCAAAACGCCAACGCTTGGAAGTGAAATTCTCAAAGGTGCCTGCTCAGTACCAAAGAAGCGCTTCAGCATCTCGGAATATCTCAATACCTGGGAGCACCCTGCCCAGCTGTGCCATCCTCCTCCTCCTCCCCAGGAGGGTGGGATGGTGAAGTCACGCCACATCTCCCCTCTACCCCACACAGCCTGCGCAGCTTTGCCGTTCCCCAGCCATGCCTGTCCTGCAAACCGCGCTCATTTGAAATCTGCGTTTAGCTGCCCTGTGCCATGCCCTGGATGTGATCTTTGAAGTTTCACCCTTCCCTCGGCATCCTTGGTTAAAAGATCTGTTCCCTATTAGTCTTCAGTCACGCTTTTAGATTCATTCAGGCTTTTATTTACTTATCCATCTGTCTTCCTGCTCCCACCACTCCCCCTGCCCTGCCACAAGGGAAAGTACAATTCATTTTTCAGCTGACCCTGCCAGAAAGGCATTGACATGAATAGGAGAAGGTTCAGGAACTGTGGAAAAAGCAAAACCCCCGACTCTAATAAGCAGCAAAATGCTTCCCAACCAGAAGGGAGCAGCCAGATGCGACTAGAATTGCTGTAAAACAGAAAAGACAATCCTCCAAATAATTCCTGCAATCCCCCAGACGCCTCCTTTTGCTGAACTCTCTGAGCGCTGCTCGAAGTTGTTAAAACCGTAGCGTGCGATCCTGCGGGCTGTGCAATGCCTCCTTGGCACCGGTACAGCCTCGTAGGAAACGTTCCCTGTCTTACACGGTGCTGACTTTCACCAGGGCTCTCCCCCTCTGCTTGCCCACAGCGATGCCCCGCACGGGGACATCGTCCAGCTCCCTCTTGTCTGGCTGCCTTAAGCAAGGAGGGACGTTTGTGTGTCTTTAATTTTGATTTCAGTTGTCTGAGCAGTGCAGGCGTCCTGCCAGGCTGTGCTTAATTCTGAGTAACGTTAGTTTAACTGCACGGACAGTACCCTGCTGTTTTGAAAGACACCTAAGAAAGCAATATAGTCGCTGTAAGAACTTCTCTGCTGGAAAGCCAGGCTCCTATGAGAACCCACCTGTTACATAAAAATAATTAAAACCTGAAGAGAAAGGATAACAGGACACCAAAAGGCATCCGAGCAGGCTGGCAGGCAAGGAGCTGCGCAGGGTTCATGCGAGTCGCTAACCCTCCCCTCTCGCACCAAGGGCCGGGGCTCGGAGGTTGTAACGATCGGTGGGCAGCGACATTGATTTTTGCCCAGCGCTTCCTTTGCGCAGGGGTAGCAAAACTCCGCTTGCATCCCCTGCGGGCTCCGCTCGCCTCTCTCTGCATGTCAATAGGTGTCAAGTCACCACCCAGGACCGGCGATGGAAAGGCCATTTCTTGCTGATTCCACTTTCTACTGACCATAAGGGGATGCTCAGCAGTAAATGGCCACGTGTCATTCTCTGTGACAGAGGCCATGAAAATTTACTTTGATGGTCTCCTGGCACACACAGCTCAAGTCCTCAGGCTGAACTGGAGCCTGGATCTCTCCTGCAGCCACCTCCTACTCTGCGCACTAAGTGCTGGGTGGGCTCCTTGCTCGCCTCAGCAGGGCTGCCCTTCATCTGCTTTGTTTTTAACACTCTCTAATCCTCTGGAGAGGACAGCCCTGGTGCAAGATGGGGGAGAAAGGGCCATGAATACAGTGGGATTTCATAAACCTCTCCCAAAAATCTAAAAAAATAACTTGCAATATATTACTCCTGTTCTTAGCTTGATGCTTCATCAGGGAATTGCTCGGGGACGTTGCCGTGAATGCCGGTTTCTGTGTCGGGAGATGAATGCTGGGTCAGGCGCGTACCCCGGGGTGAGGCAGGGACAGGAAGGCAAATCCATGTTTTGCATTTCTGTAACTCCCATTCATGGCTGTTCACGGTGTTTGCGAGCGTTACAGCACATGGCAGGCGTACGCTACGAGGAAATACTGCTCATGCCCAGAATAGAAAGATTTTAGCTCAGTATTGACTGAATCAAGAGATGTAGAGCGCTGATTGCAGTTTGTGTCATTTGCTTCCTTGGAGGTCAGTGGAACTGAAGTCTGGAGCATCCTTAGCCAGAAAGCGTTTGCAAATAGCTGCAGTGAATGTAGCAGAAAGCAATCTGGGGTTCACCTTTTAATCCTTCTGCAGCCAGTCAGATAAATGGAAATCCAGGCTGACCCATCAATAGTTAACTGTTTCATTTGCAACCTTTGACTTAATCTTTCTTTTCAAATAATCTTTTAAAAGGCAAAGCTGCTACTTATCGGGAATTAGTGAAAGTATCTTCCCTGGTACTAATGAGACCCCTTAGGCTGGGGAGAACTGGGTAAATAAATAGTGGTGGCATGTTCTGATGGTCATAAATGTTTGGCATCTCCTGGTATCAAAGCAGCACCTTTCTCTTGGATTTTCAAGAGGTGCCCTGAGCGGGTTGGGCCCAGGGTATTTTCTACGTGTACCTGCATTTTCTAGGTGGGGAACCGAGGCGTGGGGTATCTGAATCTGGCTAATGCTGGCAATAGAAATTGGCACTCCTGTCCCCTCTTCCACTGATTTAGAGGGAGGAAAACTCCCCTTCTCATTACAGGTAATAGGCTACTATACTCCTTGTCCAGTGCTCACCCCAGTAGAAACCCTGTCAGCACGGACTGGCTTGGTCACTGTGCCTTAAATGTGTGCTCAGACCGCTCCTGGAGGACATTTGGGAGGGGATGTTACAGCCATGCTGTTTTGCTTTTTGCTTTGACCCCCGAACTCTTTTTAGCAATGTAAAGCCTTGTGAATTATAAATCAAATGTTCCTGCTGAGCTTTGTGGTGCACGGAATGAAATGCAATGATTAATATTTAAGAGAAAATAAGTTAGAGATTTTAACTACAAGGGCAAGTGTCTGTCCAGAGAGTCTTTTCATGTGGAGGCTAGAAGAGAGGGAGAGCTGCGCTTTCAGGGACTTCAGTGAAACTCGTGGCTGCCAGCCCGCCTCCCTGACCTGCCGGTGTGCGAGGCCACACTGGCCTCCACCGCCCTGCCCCTTGCTCTTACTCGTGCCGAAACGATGCGCCCACCTCTGATAAAACCCCGGTGCCGGCACAGCCTTTTGGGATGGGACTGGTGAACACACCCCACGCACTTTAGCAAGCAGAGGGACGTGCTCAGAGCAGCTCAGGTTGCGTGCTCGCTGAGGGCAGAGCTTTTCCAAAACCCAGACCTTACCACCCCAGACCAGGACTTGCTAAGCCCACCCTGGCTACTCCTCACCCTCCCCTCAGCGTGCCAGCACCATCCCTGCTCTAGGGCCGACCTCTCGTTGGCACAGCACCGGGATGGGCAGGACACCTTCTCCCCATTTTGCAGATGGGGAGACTGAGAGCTCAAGGCAGCAACCACCATTGCCACCCTGAACCCAAATGCCCTTATAACGGCATCTCGGCAGGACGCTGCCTCTGGCCACCTGCAAGCAGAGTCTGTTATAACACATCAAACAAGGAGGGAAACACTTACATGGGTGCAGAATCTCTCCGGCGGGTCCCCACAAGTGATTCCTGCCGGATCCACCCGTACTGTCACGTAATCCTTCATCCGCATGGCCTTGGGTTGACAAGCGTAAAACTCCCATGACGGGCCATCGTCCGTGGTCACCCAGGACTTGCAAATGTCATACTGTCCCATGGCCAAGGGGAGACAGTGCAAGAGGAGAGCAACCAGGTAGAGCATGGCAGCTGCGGCCAAGCGTGGGATCCCTGGGCGAGGGCAGTGCCGAGAGTCCCGAGGAAGGCAGCTACTGGGCTAGGGGTTGCTCTCGGGATCAGCATGGAAACTCCTCATCTAAAAATGATCCAGTCTAAGGAGATCCAGACAGTAACAGGAACGATCCCACTCTGCACGCTGTATTTGGACGTGGAAAGTTTCTCTCGGCACAGAAGCCAACTTTGCAAATCACTTGATTGGGAAAGTTTTGGCCAGAGTTGCTGATCAGTGGTCAAAAGTCTTCCTTAACCTCATTTTTTTCCCCCCTTTTATTGTATGAAAGGGCTTCCAAATCAGCATGAAAATATCTAGAGGTGACTCCAGTCAATCAATAGAAAGATCAAGTTCTGAGTTGCTGATGAAATTTGATAGGAGTAAATTGCAGAGGCTGCGAGATGGTGCTGGATCAGGTTTTCCTCAACCTTCTTGTCTGC
Organism: Aptenodytes forsteri; assembly: GCF_000699145.1. Lineage (NCBI taxonomy): Eukaryota > Metazoa > Chordata > Aves > Sphenisciformes > Spheniscidae > Aptenodytes > Aptenodytes forsteri. The sequence continues at coordinate 2,752,794 of NW_008796111.1, read as the reverse complement.
TGCAAATGCGTCGCTCTGGAAAGTGCCTTAAACTGTGATCTGCCTTAAATAATTCTTGGGGCTTTTGAACATTAATACATAAAATAAATACAGCATCTGTTCATCAGTACAACTCTGACAAGAGAGACTCTTTGGAGCTAAAATTCCTTTCTCCCAAAGGATGGTTGTGTCAACATAAACACGTTGGGTGGCAAGATCCGCAGCGGTCCCAGCAGGATGCTGGCTGGTCAGTGGGTTGGCAGGAGCGGCGCTGGCCTTGCTGCTTCTCCCTCTGTGTCTTGCAGGGGCAGCGAGGCACTCGCAGGCGAGGATTTCTGTCTGACTCTGCCTTTTGGCAACTGAGCATCAAGTTCCCCAAGCCTTCAGCTGCAAGCCATGCTGCTACCTGAGGTCTCCTCTCTCTTTCATGGTCAGGGCAACGGGAGAGTTCATTAGCAGGCTGCACCTGCAACAAATCGAAAGACAAATTAGCTGGGAGCAAGGGGGGGGGGCAGTTGGAGCAACAAGACTTGTAGGAACAGGGGTCCCCCAGGAGACACAGCCCTCAGCTGGGCTTCCCAAGCCACAAGCCAGGCTTCTGTAAAAGGGAGATATACAACTTTAATAAAAAGAAATCCATAGTAAGATGCTTATGGCTCTTCTGCTGTTTCGGAGATGGGGAGGAGCGCTGCCCTCTTTAAGGTATCTGGTTTGTAACAGCAGCAGGACAATGAGAGCTCTAATGGGTCTTCAAATAGTATCAAGAAGCAGCTATAGGTCATTAGAAGACAGAGAATATGCAGACACAGAGCAGGGACAGACAGACAAATTGATAGTCTTAAAAAGATAAGCAAATAAATAAGGCAGCTGGGGAGACAGATACATTGTCCAGCATCCCCATGTATGATTTATCTGAACAATAACATTTAATAAAAACCAATTTGAAGTCCTAATAACATTTAAGGTTCACCTAATACAAAGAACAGTGACCTTCTCAGTATTCATTTCAGGTTAGAGCAACATTTCTGCAATTTTGTCATCTTTCCAGTAGAGCTATAAAAACCTTAAGTAATTACAAAACAAAATGACAAAGAACCGGGAAAAAAAAAAAGAAGTCAAACCCTCTCTCAGCATTAGACCCAGGAGGGAGATCTCATAAGAGAAGGTGGGAGGCACGTATCCAGAAGAGAAATTTAGCTCTGGATAATTCCCTTCCTATTTGATTCCCCAACTTTTCTTCCACAATTTTGGGATGTCTGCTTCAACAGCCTGTTTAGTATTTGCTTTCTCATAAAGCTCAGTTACTAAAGCTCAGAAACTCCAGGTTAACAGATGCATTGATTCACATCGCTGTGCTACCATCTCCCTTTCCCCCCTTTTTGGTTGAAAGATTGCTGATGGAGATGAATGAGTTCAGAAAAGAGAAGCTATCTCTCATGCTTCATCGCCAGCTCTCAAAGAAGAGCCTATTATAGCTGCGTTGGACCTGAATAAACTCCCAAAGAAAGAATAGACTGGCTGCTATTTTTATATTATGAGTAAATGTAGTAAAAATAATAAACCGGTGTGACACAGTGTTTGTAAGTCCCGCTGACATCAGAGCTGCCTTTTCAGTTATAACAAGTCAGTTCCTAATTATTACATCGAGCCGGTCGCGGCCAAGTGCCTAATAACAGCGGAGAGCGTGAGACTCCACTATTGTACAGAAAACAAGCAGGGTAGTTTTAATGAGGAGTCCAGTGCTGCCAAGTTTATGGATCTATTTTCATAGCCTTAACAATTGTATCTTGCACTTGAATGGCTGTCAGGGAAAAACCCAGGAAGAAAGGATCTATAATATCTACTAGTTTCTTGTTATGCTTGCTAAATGTCATAGATTCCCAGGGAAATGAAAATTTGCCGGAAAAACGTATTTACTGTCAGTCACTCAGCCAGGCGTGCTGGTTCCCTGTGAAGTCTGCGGTGCAACACTTCGCCGGTACGGTCCCTTTGCAGAAATAGTTGCAGAACGTTGCTCTGAAATAAGCCAGCATACCGCACACGGGGGGAGAGACTCCCTGAATTAAAGGGTTTGCCCTGCTTGATTTGGTTTGATCCTTAGAAAATAAAGCCTCACCTGGTATTATTAAGAAACTGCAGTTCATGGGAACAAATAGAACCAATGCTCTTTGTTTTCTTTGAAGAGTACTCAGCTATCACTGGGGGCTGACAGCCAGAGTATTAAAACCACAAAATTAGATTGTATCTTGACTTAGCTGGTTCCTTTTTTATTATTATTGGATTAACACCCTATTGAAATAACGAGGCAACACTGAGCAACAACTGAGCTGCTCTGGAATTAAGAACAGAAAGTAAACTCAGTGAAGGAGTTTTCAATTTTCTTTCGGAACTGTCGCCTTCGAAATAAACCCCAACCGCCCCCCCCCCCCCCCCCCCCCCCCCTCCCCGCCCCCTCGCCATCACTGTCCCCCCCCTGTCCCCTTGCCAT
>NW_008796111.1:2719880-2748998 GCF_000699145.1 Aptenodytes forsteri | reverse complement strand
AACGGCGGGCCGGGCGGGCCGCTCCTGGGTGTCTCTTTCTTTTTTTTCTTTCTTTCCTTTAAGAGCTTAAAAAAAAAAAAAAAAAAAAAATCATGAGATCATGTTTGGTGGAGGGAAAAAAAGCTCTAGTCACGAGGGTTTTCCCGCACGTGTAAGTTCTCGGTTGGTGTGCCCTGAATATTTTGGGGAGGCTTCTGCTGGCGAAGATGCTGTTAAACGAGGCTGCGTGCGTGTGTGTTGGGGGAAGAGGGGGTGGTTGGAATTAATAGGATAAACAAAGCAGGAACTCGGGGAAATCAGATGGCTGGGAAATGCTCTGATAATGGTGGGAATGTGCTTTGGGATTTAACCAAACCTGGTTTTCTTTGGTAAGGCAGGGGATTAACGTGCGGGGCTGCAAGGTGTGATAACACCTTCCAGCACGGGGATGCAGAGGCTATAGGTGTTGCTTAGGTCAACTCTCCTGTGCCCACGCTGAGGGGCAGAGGAGGCTCCAGCTATCGACAGGGTGGATGAAACTGCGACAGGTAAAGGTCCAGGTTTGCCCTGCACCAGGCAGATGCTGGAGACAGGATCCATTCCTGAGCAGCGACAGGTTTTTGACGTGCACGTGGATAAATGACAGTCCATTTACGGGGAGGAAAACCAAAGAATCCCCACTGCCCCCTATGTACACGACCACCAAAAAATGACTGTTCCTTCCTAACCAAGAATTCAATAATTTCTAAACCAGAAAGTGCATTGTCCAACTTGCATGCGGTTTGCAATCTCATCGACTCAGTATTTTGTTATATGATTTCCTTTGGCCCGTTGCTCTGAGGTCTCTATGTGGCTTCTCCCATCTAAGAGTCCCTGGAAAACGCACGATCCGTCCTGTCCCCGGGCAGAGGTGATTTAGAGCTCTTCTGGGAAACGTTTCCATATACTGGAGCATAAGTGAGATTTATGAAATGCTGGCGTGTATCTTGACTCTGGCCCAGCCTAAATGCTACACTGATGCACAGGGTGGTCTTTACCTGCAAGACTGTCTTTGATTCTGGCTCAATCTCCACTCCTCTGGTCAGGGCACAAGACTGATACTTTCCACGTGGTAATTTTTTCTGTAAACACTTATTTTACAGCAGCAGTATTACTTAAGTGAGAAGCACTGGCTGGAAATTCAGGGCTGGCTAATATTCCTGGATTTCACTCTGTGCTTTTAGGTCTTCTCTGTAGTAATGACTCCTCTGGAAATTCCCTGTGTCTCACTTATTACTCCTTTGTTAGTTATTATGGTACAGTAACAGGATAAAAAGGAGTTGGTATTTGATTTTCATTCCCTCTAATAGCCACGGCAAAGACCAAGTGGTGTGCTGATTATTGACATCAGAGTTAAGTGATATGCACGCATCATTAGGTTTCAATTGGAAGGAATAACAGCACAGTATGAGTTGTCACACTTCTAAACTACATGGCATTTAAAGAAAAAACAAAGTCATTTTTCTCAGCCCTGCAAGCTCAAAAGATCAGAAGCTAGCAATAATACGTGTATAGACACAGGTAAAAGGCGCTAGCTCCAGGCAAATCACCAGAATTAACTGATCAGCGTAATACCCCAGAGAGGCTGGCGGCAGCTGCGCGGCTTGTCCAAGGTTACGCAGCGATTCGGGAGATCCAGGAACAAGCTCGGATGGTGGGAAACCGCACTGGTCCCGCTCCTGGGGTAGACAGACAGGTCCGGCTCCAAGGGTCCTTACGCTGGGAAGGAGAGGGATCGTCTGTGGCACTCATAGGCGCGGGAGCCCGGAGGAAGCGACTGCAAAGCAGCTGGGCAGTGCTGCTGTCACAGGCAGGAAGGAATGGGGAAGAGTTGCAGCGAATGTTTGATTTTAGACCATTTGCATTCTTTTGCCCAAGCACATTTTGCAAATATTTAATGCTGGGTATCGTTTCCTTCTGGGTGAAATTTCTGCGAGGAGCGAAATGGATGTGCTTTTCCTTGAGGGGACAGCTCTGCCCCCACCCTTGCGCTGAGCGCTACCTTCTCACGCAAGGAGAGCGCGGTTGAAAATCAATGGGTCTGCACTGAGATTTAATTACTACAGCGTAGGCAGGGGTGGAGAATAGGGCCCTTAATATTTAATACAGCCTCTGCTCCCAAAGGGATCCCCGAGGCTCAAGGGCCAAATGTAAACCCATTATAAGCAGGTGTAATTCTATTGACATATGCGGGCTCGCACCTGTTTATACTACAGCTATATTTGGCTCCCGAAATCTAAATGGCAAATGGTGCTTTCGACATGCACGGGAGAAGAGGGAAGTGTTTTCCCGACTTGGGATGATAGAGGATATACTGAAACAACAGAAGGTAAACGTGACACCTCGCAGTCCCCATTCTCGGTGGCGATGCGCTTGCTAACGTTTGAGCTGAGCTGAGTCTGTGGAGAGAGATCCGAGATTACTGCCAGAATAATAACCAGGCTTATAAAGGGTCTTTCATTTGAGGATACATATTGCTGTATCACCTATAATAGCAATACATTCTTTTTATAGTCCTTATCTAGCAATGTGCGGCCAAGGATGTCAAAGTGCCTACTGCAAGTGAGTAAGCATTTTATTAGGTGGAAACACAAGGCTCTTAATTGTGCTCCGAGCCCAGGAGCAGGCGAGAGACCCCTTTGCAAGGGAGGGTCTCGGGTAATATTTGACAAGCACAGCTCAGCCCGACCCCTTGTTCCAGCGGTGGCTTTCTCCAGCCCGCCGGGACCTCCGGGGAGAAGTTTGCAGAGAAGAGGGGAGGAAATTACTAAGGGTGCTTTTGTTTTAGGGATGATGGCTGCTTGAACCTTGCGCTTATCGGGGGCGATTTGTCTCATCTCACCACCCTTGTACTGTCCTTTTGTTCTTAGCAAGCTCAACGTGAAGAAAGCTTCCAGCTTGATCAGAATGGGGAGGCTTGTGCTTCCCAGTTCCTTGTGCGTGGTGCAAAGACAAAATCACTGAGTTTTAAAAGGAAGAGAGACATAATATTTTGTAGTTCGGAGAAATGCTGGAAAACCCACACAAAGCCTGAGAAACTGAGCAACAGACAGCTTTGGTACACGCAGTCCAGGAGGGTGGGTGGGGGATATTTACTTTCTTGCCCTTCCCGCACACCGCTGCTCTAGCCTCGGGGCCAGACTAGCAGGCGCTACCAGTCCCCTGCTCTTAGGCAGACACGTACCCCAGTGAGCAGGAGAGGGAAGAGCCGAATGCTTCAGTCCTCGGAGTACTCTACCTTTTTTTTCCTTTGTGAAAGCTACCGGGGAGATGGCAGAGAGCATCTGCTCTGGGAGGGGAGGCTTCCCCCGGCTCCCTGGCTCACACCCTCCCACACAAGACCTCGGATGCATTTTCTGCAGCTCAGACGGTTTTACAGGGCCCTTGGTGAATTTTGCCCTCCCTGATTAGATAACCAAAGGAGCAGTGACTGTACTCTCTAGAGAGAAGATGCTGTCTCTTTCCTGCCAGAAGGACAGCTGGAGGGAGGGTGGGATTTTCAGCATGCAAGCACTTAGCCAGATCAAGGAAATGGGATGCAAAGCATTTTAGGCTAAGAAAGGTTGTTGTGCAGGGAAACATGAGGCTGCTGTTGTGTTAGGGAGATAACGCTTCTCAAAATGCTCCTGTGTGCCAAACTGCAAGCCTTAACTACGGCCGGTCATTGCCTCTTTAAGGAAGACAAGCATGACAAGTCAGAAAAAAACCCATCGCTGTCTTTGCTGAAAAACTTTGATCATTTAAATATTATTGATGCACATTAACCCCAGCAGAGATGGGCTGGGTGATGGGAAGTACTTCACCTTGACACAGGGAAAATATGTCGCTTTCTGTTGCCTCGTCTTTTGCCTTGGCTTTCGTTTCATATATCAAATCAGAGCTTAGCCAAGTGAATCAGCTCAGGAAGCATTTAAGATTTATTTGATTTTGGGGAAGGTAGAGCTTTCCTTATCTCTACCAGCTGTGGGGGAGTAAGTATGGATAAAAACAGGAGGAGCATTTAAAGGAGGGATCTATAATTAACAACCCCTCAGAAGGGGAACTTTCCTTTTAACTTACTATTAAAATGGAAGTGTTTGAGAATATACGGTTTTGGCTCTGGGGATCTCCTCCGTATCCTTGACGGAGCCCTGCGAATTCCTCTAATCCCTGCCCGGGAGCGTGTCTGTGCTTTAAAAACAACTCCCGCCACGCCGCGGAGGGCACACCTCAACCCGTGGATTGATTCCCACGGGAAGCCCCAGCGTTGCCCCCCGGCCTCGCTCGGGGCGGGCGGCGATGGGGAGGAGAGCTCCCTTCCCGGTGCGGGGCTGTGTTTCCTCGGCAGCCCCGAGCCTCACGCTGGGAGGAGATGCCTTCCACAAACGCTTTTTAACCTGAGGAAGGAACGTGTCACTTCTAATGGAGCTGACAGCAGCAGGGAGCGTTTTTAGGTTAGTGGTTGAAGAACACACTTGTAATGAGTGAAGTAATTGAATAAATGCTGACAATTTGATGTGGAAAATGCATAATCAGCTAGCTGTGGAAGGTTGACTTGTTCTTTTTTCTCTCTTTCTTCGGGAGTGGGATAAACATGTTTATTGTTCCAAGGAGGTGATGTGTTCAGCAGCACAAAACCAGCAGACACATGCACATGCTTCCCTCCCAGGCACACATGTGCTGATTGCCAAATAATTGACCCAGTTATGCTAATATGCTATTTGCATCACTGGAACTTAATAAATACATATATAATCAATCTCAGCGCTTAACTTTTTCTTGAGTCATGTGCTGCTTGAATACTCACTTCGGTATTTCACTGGCTGCAGCCCAGATTACAGTAGCTATACCCGTACAAGGGAGAAAGGTGGCAGTCCCTTGGGTAGATACAAACGAGGCCACACCAAGTAGCAGTGAGAGCTGATCGTGCAGGAATAACTGGGAGTCTAACTGGCTTTTCAGGTCCCAAACACAGCTAATAAATTGTGGATGCAGACAGTGGAGCTGACATATTCCAGTGCGGTGACTTTCCTTACCCAACCGTCATCTCAGCTTTATGCAGATGGAATTTCTTGTCATCAAGCCCCCAGTTTTAGTCTGACAATGGGAACAGCATCATCTGTGTCATGTATGTTGGAAGCAATGAATAGAGAGCTGAGCTCACTAATCTATTTGCATATTGAAGATATGGAAAAAACCTCTCTTCTTGCTTACTCTCCTGCCTACTCAAATATCTGTGAAACAAGGAGGAGAACATGGGCCCTCTTTGTACTTCAGATCTCAGTGCCCTTGAATAAAGGAGCGATTGCTCAAGCCAGCCTTCCGGGATGAGTGTGAGACTCAGAACTAGCTACGGTGACAAAAGCTCTCCGTATCTGCAGGCTGGTGGACAAAAGGCAGTTCCTGGATTAAGAACACTCATCAAGATGGATACTTTGACTTTATGTCATCACGACACCTTCTCCACTCCACATCCGAATCAGCCCTTGCGTATCTAGGGCACGGAGGTTTGACCTGCCAACTGTTAAATAAATTGCGGCATACTCCCCCCAAACTATTAGCATGGAACGGCACACATCCACGGGAGAGACAAGCTAAGGACACAGTGGTTCACAAGAACAATGAGCCATAGGAGCTTTTCCTTTTGGATAGAGTTGAAAGGGTTGTTTATTACAGAAAAAGTGAAATAGCAGCACACAGATGTTCATCCGTATCCTATGGAGGCGCTGGGCTATGACTCCATATTCAAGGCTCAGCTGAAGTTTGGGCTTGACTCTCCATCAGCAGCTCTGGATTATCTTCTTTTTAACTTGAACAGATAGTTTTCCTCTAGGTTATGGCTGTCTTAAGCAGTAGAAGTGAGACCCAGGTCAGGCTTTAAGGGTTGGAATTTACATGCTTTTTCTTGTGCTTCTGGTATTAATTTCATATGCAGTGGAAAGGTAATATCCTGTCTGTCACTAGAGAGGAAGAGATGTGCGTGCGTGTATATGCGCAGTCATTGCTAACTGTTGAGCTTTTTCACTCAAATTTCGTTTTTGTGAAAATTTCTAAATTAAAATGAAAATCGGCTGCAGAAACGATGACTCTGAAATACCAATAAGGCAAAAGCATGAGATGTTTTCTCTTGTTTTCGTAACTCGTGGTCTTTGTGTGTAAGAGTGTATTGCATGGCAACTGCATTCACACTTCTCTTTAATAAAAGATCCTAGCAGATGGACCCACTATTAACGTGTATCCCCCAGATTTGCATATTTCATATTCATGCCAAGATGGCACTAAGCACACATGGGATGAACAAAGCTGATATAAACACAATTGCAGCAGATTAATGCAGCGATCAAAGGGTATTGTCCTAGCATCCCCATTAGGAATCCAGTTAAATATTAGTTATTAATATTGTTAAACTCCTGCTGGAGTCAAATTAAGGTCTTCCAAATATAGTTGGACAGGACTCTCAGGTACTACAAGTGGATGAATATGTTATGAATTCCTAAGAGAGAGGGCTGAGAAACAGCATTTGCATCTGAGCTGTGAAGAATCCAACGCTGGAAATATGCAGACTTCAAGGTTTGGTCCAGCGTGCTGTGTAATTAGGACTCACTTGAAATTCAGATCTTATCCAAGATCTGTATCTGAGTTTCTCAGAATTCAAGTGCAATCACATCTAGGCAGAAGACAAGCCTATCTGTAATATCTTATCAAATATTAGGCATTACAAAGCGGTATTCTGGAGCCCCAAATATATTTGATCCCATTGTTCTAGTCCATTAATCAAACACTGCGCTGCACATACTAATAGGATCAAACATGAGGAAATATTTATGAATGAGCATTGTTGTGACTGCAAAAATTAAACACAGCAGGTTTTAAATACACAAGACCTCAAAAAGGAAAGCTTGATTATCTCCTATATATCTGGTGCCAAATTCAGAGTGAATTTTAAGTGAATCTTAGGTAGTCTGTGCTTGAGTAATTTACACTTTCTTCCAGCTCCCTTCAGCGTGTAAATTATACCTGCTTCCACCTATATTGAATCTGACCCGTTGCACCAAGGATACTAATGAAATGATGTAGCACCAGATAATGCAGTTTCAGAGAGGCAGGGGACTGTACGCACACAACGCGATGGTCCTCGGGGGTGTGCAAAGCTCAGACCCACGTACGATATCCCTGTACTGTGTTCTGCGTTTGCAGCTCTCGGTGGAAATAAACCATTGCTCACCCGTGGTATTTCCGCTGCTTCTGCGTGCCGGGTGGAATCTGGGCACGGTAAAGTCCTTCTCGGATGCTGGGAGTTTTGTCCCTTACTTCAATGGGCACGGAATTTTGCTCGCTGGATCCAAAGGCAAGGCATTGGCATAAGGTATACAGTAGCCCCACCAGCCGTGGTTTTGTCAAGAATAAATCATGTCAAACCAATCTAATTTTCCTGTGACGGGGCAGCAGGTCTCAGAGAGGGGAGAAGCTGGAGATGTGATACATCTTGACTGCAGTAAGGCTTTTGACACTGTTTCGTATGGTATTCCCAGGAGCAAGGTGGGGGAATACGGTCGAGGAGAAATGCTGTAAGGTACCAAACAGGCTGGGAAAGCATACTGAAAAGCTGTCGCCTGTTTATTGTCGAAGTGGAAGGATGGCTTGAGTACGGCACTGCAGGGGTCTGTGCAGGGGCTGCTATTACTCAGTATTTTCATTAGTGACTTGGGTAATGGAATATGGAGTAGACTTACTGCATCTGCTGACAATACCAAGCTGAGAGGGGCTGCAAGTGCTCTCAGAGAACAGGAGAAAGATTCAAAAATCTTAACAAACTGAAGAAACAGGCTGGAAAGAAGAGGTTGATGTTCGAAAAGGACAAGGGCAAAGCAGAATGTACGAGAACTATTGAAACGTATGTCAGGAAATGGCTGCGTAGGCAGCATTTCTAAGGAAAAGGGGTAATATTGTGGGCAAGAAATTAACCCTGAGCCAACTGTGGTACCCCGGTGTGAGAAAAGCAAAGCTGACACCGCGGTATGTAAAGAGAGTGTAGTATGGTACACTGCTCCCATCTGTACTGAGTGTTGGGGAGGAGCAGTTTTGGTCATCAGACTTCCAGAAAAATACAGAAAATGAAAAGAACGGTCAGAGTTCTAGAAAAGAAACCTACTGAGAAGGAAAGAACTGCGGTCGATTACTTAAGGCTGATGAAAATACAGTAATAATCTCCCAAAATGTAAAAGATGCCACAAAAGTAATAAACTGTTGCCCACGTCCACCGGGGTAGGACAGAAGTAGTGGGATTAAACTGCAGCAAATGCAATTTGGGTTAGACTTTGGGGAAAATGTTCCATCTGTAAGAATAGCTGACACCCAGAATAGACCGTCTGGGGAGCTTGTGGAATCTCCTTAAAAACCTCCAGGGATGAACAGGTTAGAGAAACGCCTGTCAAGACCGATTTAGGCAGGGTTGATCCTACCCTGGGGGAAGGAGATGGACTAGGTGACCTCTCAAGATCCCTTTTCCTCTTGTTCCCTGTGGTTCTCTGTGTATTTCGTGTGGCGGTGATACTGTGCGAGCGGAGAGCTTGATTCTGCATATTAGGTAAACATTTTACATTTAAATTGGGAAGTCTTGTTTACTTGCCAGTCTGTTGTTGTTTCAGTTTAAATCTTACTAATTTAAGTTGAATACTGAATTTTAAATTACAGTGATGGGTGTATGAGGAATATCTGAGGAGACAGATACTGAAACCTATTAATCTATGGATCACATTGATTGGAGTGTTTCATTTAGAATAGCATATTCCTATTTTTAATTACGCTTTAAAAGACTTAAAAAACAACTTTGTTTTATCGCCGTGCAGGAACTCTCCTACTCTCTGATAGGTGTGTATCCTTAAGCAGACACACAAAAAATTGATGTTGGCCTGTACAAAGGACACAGGATGAAACCTTGCGCTACCACAATAAAAGGGAACCATCGTTTTTTTTAAATGAAGCCAGGCAGCAGTCTGGCTGCCAATTAATGGAACACATTACTGTTAAGTGATAGCTTTAAAAAAAGTTCCCGAGTCCTCATAATGGTTCTTGCTCCCCTCTCCTCCAAGCATTATACCGACTGCTGGTTTACTGGAGGTGGAGCCCCTCTAGCAGCGGGACACAGCAGCTCAGGGCCTGGCAATGAATAAGGATCCTGTACTGTAACTGTAAGGGGGGATCTATGACAGCAGAATGTAATTCCACAAATTAATTTGTTCGGGACCCAGGGGTTAGCACTAATTTTGCACTAAGTACCAAGAGAGCTTTAATGACTGCAAATAGCAAACACTTCCAATTTTTACTTCGTCCCACTCGGAAGCCAAAACTGCCAGGTTTACAGTGCCCTCTAGTATCGCGCTGGAGCATTAGCTTTCCTGTGCCACCTACTGAACTGCCACATCGCAGAAGCATTGCTCACTACAGCAGATTTCTCCTCCAGTACTTTTGCAGCGTAACTGTAGCCGGTGTGAGAGCGGGAGCCCGGGCTGGCTGGAGCTGTGCTCAGAGCACCGCCTGCCTCTGCTGGCAGCCAGGCAAGGTTCCTGACTTTTATCCTTATGCACCACTGTGTTAGGACAAAAATGCACGTGAAGATAAAAATGCATACTCTGCTTAGAGGGTTGCAGTGACCAGGCTGCTTGCAAGAATGATATCCAATCGTTTGTGGCGATTTGGCAAAGTGATATTAATAGTAATTTGCCTTAAAATGGTACTTTGCAGCTGTTGCTGCATAACCACTAACTAGCAAAATGCACACTGGTGAAGGAGAGGGAAGGACAAAGGAGAAAAACCTGAGTCATATGAAACCCATTAGACATTACCCGGTACCACATCCTAGCCAGCTGAGGTCACTTAATGCAAGGACTTCTCAGAGCTGTGACCTTCAGCCTGGCATGGATTTCTCCATGGAGCAGGTGCAGGAAAATTCCTTGGTGGAATAGGACGTGGCACCTGCTGTAAGAGTGGGCATATCTATAAAGCACCTCTAAAGATTTCCAGCTGCTGAAGTAGCCTTGGGAGGCTGCCTGTCTGAGACGAAGTTGTGCAGTGTTATTGCTGCTCTGAAGGGCGCTGTGGGAAAGGCACCGTTCCCACTGAGTCGTGGAGGCAGAAGGAAATCTTAAACTCCCGCTTGCCTCCAAAACAGGGCTGTGCTGTACCCAGGAGTTCTTCCCTAGAAAACCCTTTTCACAGGAGTTGAACTTATACTGATTTGTAAAAACGCTGCCCAGATCGTGGTTATTCTAAGAAATCTTGCCATTTCCCGGCAGCGAGCGAGTTGGTTCAGATGATGCCCATGTTACCCAGAGATTTTTCTTGTGGGGAGAACTACTTAACTAGTGAACTCCAGCAGGAACAATCAAGCTGTTGGTACACGGAAATTATTAAGTTACATTAACAGAGCAAATGGAGAAAACGAATTGTTACCGTCCATTTTCAGATTTTCACATCGCTTTGTATGGCTGCCGATGAGAAACTGTCATGGACAAAAACTGGCATAAAGATGGAGCTCTTCTAGCACCCAGCATGACTGGTGTAGGCACTCCACATGTCAATGGAGTTCTTTCCTTTGAAATACATCATCGCAGGAGAAAGCTTCCTGTCAACTTAGGCATCGACTTCTGGTTACTTCAGTTCCTGGGTTACAAGACACTTGAGCCACCCTTTCTTGACTGCGCAGCAGAGACCAAAAGGTGGTTAATAGCAAGCACTCTTATTTTTTGAGAAGGCGAATAATTCTTCCTGCTTTTGAACCATGTGCGAGGGCATAACACATATTAAAAATGAAAATATTATATGGAATAGTCATCAGTGTGCCTAAAGGACAGGCAGAAATTAGGAAAAGTGTTAGTAAAATAAAATAATAGTAAAAGTAGGAAGTGTAACATGTAAAGAGGAATCAAGATGAAACCATTGGTATGTATCTAAGGGCTGAACTGAATCTTATTATTCTTACTGACTTTCAGAAATCAGCCATTTGAGGTGGTTTTCTCTCTTTTGTATTGTAGGTCTGTACGGTCCATACAAATGTATTTATTTTCCTAAGTGTCACTGCTGAACAGCAGGACAAAGGATGTATGGGGATAACCTGCATCCCAAACAAGTATCTCCCTTCACACCCCCCCCCCCAAACTCGTAGCACGCTAACGATTTCTGAAGCGCAGGATGGAAACATTGTTGTATCGAGCCAGATTCTTTTTCGTCAAAATATTTTCATGCCCTCTCATGTACTATGCATTCAATGTAAATGCTGAACTTTCATTATTGCCAATGTGATTTCCACACGTGGAGCCACAAGAGTCTGAAATAAGAGGTCTAGAGCCCTTCTGCTTTAAATTCCAACTCCTGCAACTAGTGTGCTAGAAATGAAGAGCTATCTCATTGTATATGCAATATGTAAGTAGTTTGACAAGGATGTCTCTTTACAGCTTAAGTGTCAGCTCTGAATAGATGGATTGGGGGTCTTGAAAGACACGCTACACATCTCTGCATCATCGTTCGTAAAAACTTTAGTAAGTATCTTAAATTCCTTGCACAGCAATACAAGCAACTGCCTCAGCTTCTCAAGGGCACTATACCTTTGATAATGAATATATTTAAACAAAAGGGGGAAAAAACCTTTGCTGAATATAATAGAATGCAGCTTTCTACTTTCATATGTCATGGGACATGAAGGTTCATCATTTATTGAAAATAAGATGTGGACCATCAGTAACATCCTGTCTAGATTTCATTTTCCGAGTAAAATGCCTTTCCAGTAAAATGACAAGAAACTGCTTTTCTCAGGCAAAACCCTTGTGTTCAAGCTGTGTTGCAGTATTCTCCAGACTATTTTCTCCCTTTTGCTGTGCTCTCTGTTATAGCTTGTTTTGCCAGCTGAGAAACTTGTTTTGCAAATCCGTTTTCTCCTTTATATTTAAAAATTATATGCTCCATGTCGGCAAATTTCCATAAGCCTTCAGGACTTCAGATTTACCATTATTCCTCACTGGCCAACAAATCTTAATTTGATTAGAGCTCAACCCTCAAGAGAGACTTTTGAAGGAAGCAGAGTCCAATCAAGGAATACCTGGGGTCAGCTAACGAGCGAACGCCCCCTCGGTAGTATATTCTCCCTCTTTCGTGAGCTGAACTCACCGTTCATGAGCAACATCTCCAGCTCCAGATGTCACAGGACATCTTCACTGCGGTAGAAGGACCAAGGCGTGTGCCGCTGGAGAGGTCATAGCCTCCAGTCACAGGCACGGCTGAACAAACCCCGCAGGGGGTATCAGTGAGCTGATGTGAGTGAGGCAACTGAACGTCAAACCCCAGGCACAAGCACCCAAGGAAGAGGGCTAAAAGTGACACCTGATCCCCATCCCATGGCAACCAACTGATGCCAAACAACAGTAAGGACTGGAGGCTTTGAATGAGGCGTGGAAATGGCAAATAGCATTTTCTAGCAATAGAAAAACCAGGAAAACTATCATCTGTTTCTGCGGCAGTTCTCTCGCCTGGAGTACTTCTCTGACATCCAAGCTACGTTGTGCAATGGATGCATTCCCAGAGGATGAGAGCATCAAATCAATGGGCTGCACCCGCATCACCTTGCAATGTGATATTTGCAGCTCTCACAAACTAACAGGTCTGCTGGGTCAGTGGCTTGAGGACAGATGTCAATGGAAGCCTTCTGCGCTGCAAACCATTGTTTGGGTGGCTCAGAAGCTCTGTTTCCTTAGAATCAATATCGGATTAATGCAGTGGTATTAGACTGGAGGCACCATGCTCTGGGAGATGCTAGCTGTAAGATGAGATATGGAACTGGAGTGTACTTGTAATACCTGCCTGTAATATTTTAACAATTCAGCAACAACTTTGTAAGGCAGGTTATTAGCCGGACTGCGTGAAGCAATTCTAGCCAGAGTAACTGAGTTCTCTCACTATGAACCTTGCCCCTGCATTTTTATTTCTGTATAATATTCCTGACGTGAGTTCTTGCATGGTGTTGCTATGCATTATTAAACTCCCACTATGTTCCACTCCAGAAATGGCTGCATTTAGATTTAGGTGAACTTTTGGTGGAGAGGTTAA
Source organism: Aptenodytes forsteri (assembly GCF_000699145.1). Taxonomy (NCBI): domain Eukaryota; kingdom Metazoa; phylum Chordata; class Aves; order Sphenisciformes; family Spheniscidae; genus Aptenodytes; species Aptenodytes forsteri. The sequence continues at coordinate 2,735,903 of NW_008796111.1, read as the reverse complement.
TCTGCAAAAATGCTATATAAGTGCAAACTATTAATTACTACTTTTGTATTTTTAAGCTGAGAACCCATGGCTGCAGGGATAAAGTTGGTGCATCGGCTCATTAATTTACTAAGTACTCACACTCTCCCCTTGGACGAACAAGTTGCTCTCCCCCTTTTCTCTTTTTCTTTTTTCTTTTCCTTTTTTTTTTCCCCAGAAAAAATGCAATGACCAGATTGTTTATCCTTTTTCTCATTGTGAATGGTCTCCTAAACACTGAAAGATGGCTTGGGGGGGTTGTTCAGAAGATTAGCATCTCTTCTCAGAGGTGGTCCCCAACTGTACTCACATTTATGAATCCATACAAAGAACCCTGAAGAGTAATATATAACCCGATGATGCAACAAGCCAGGAGACAAAAAAATAGCCCATTAAGAGGACAAAGCTAATCAATACTAATAGCAAAGACTAAGATTTTAAAAGCCTCTCAATGAAGTCAGGCACAATCTTACCAGTCAGTCAATGAAAAATGAAGTGTGCCTGGGGGGAGCCTGGGGGGCAAGTCAGAGAGAGAGAGAGAGAGAGGAGACCCTTTTTTAGGAGAGATGCGGATGGGTTAGTTCCCCAGGATGGTACAGCATGTCCTGGCTGCAGCTGGGTGAGACGGGAGGAACAGCAGCGCTTGAGGGGGTAAAATGCTGACAGCACGTGGGAGAGATCAGTTTGGTCTCCTCCTTAGTTCCTCCCGCCTCTCCTTCTCCTTAACTCTTCCAGGTGCAGTTAGTATCTGAGCAGCAGGATTACAGACCCTGTGTCAATGCATCTGTGCTCAGCCTTCCTCTTCTGTTCCCAGATCTGCTCACTTTTCAAGACAGGAGGTATTGTGGTTTCATTCTCTACCTGGCAATAACCAATTCACCCAGGAAAATGGCAGATAAAAGTGGTTCCTTCTCATTGCTCATCTCCATGAGGAAGGCTGTGGATTCAGTATTTCCCGGTCATGGAAAAGACACTTCAAATGGTCTTCTGTTATTTTGACTATATTTTTTTGTTTTGTCTTCCAAAATTCTTTGTCAACTTTCCTAGCCCCTTCTTTGGGCTCTTTGGTACGTTTCCTGTACAAGTTCCCTTTCATGCCATTGAAAGTTCATCCGGTGTTCCCAAAACGCAAATACCACAGGCTTTCCTTCATGAGTTGTGCCGATCCTTCACTCAAGCGTGCCACAGTGCCCCATCCATCTTGCGTCTCCCACCCTGTCCTCAACTCCAGTTTAGATTGTACAGATTTTTCTCTGTGTAGCATCCCTCAAATGCAGCCTCTGATATCCATCCACGTTGACGAAATTCAGGCCTAGACTTAATTTTGTGGTTTGTATTCCTGTGTGTTGATAACGCCACCATCCTTTCTCTTGGCCATTACTGACGCAGCCTTGTCCTCCCGTGCTCTTGCAGAAGCTGCTGGTAGAAGTGTTTTCCCACCTTTCTTTGCACTCTTTCTCTGACTTCCCAGTATATTCCCGGGAGGGAACTCCTCCATGAGTGATTGAGAAACCACCTCATGCTCTTTCACATTCCTCCTACTCGCTCATTTTCTATCCTGCTCCTGCCCACCGTGCTGACCAGTTGCCTTGTATCCTCTCTGCTGTGTATTGCGCTCCCGCTCTCTCTCATGCTCCAGCTGGAGGTAATCCCCACCCAGCACCGTCCTCTGCCTCTCACCCCAGCCCTGCTAGACAGCTGCTGGCCCTGTGACCCAGAACATCCTTCCCTCACCCCTCGCAGTCCAGGCAAGCTGGTGGACAGAAGGGAGAGCAGTGTCCTCCTGCAGGGATGGGCTTCCAAACACAGCCGCCATGTCAGGCAGCCCAACTGCATCCAGAGGAGATCGTGTAAGCAGGTCCTTAACTCTCGGAGATAAACTCTGGGAGGACCGCGCATCTCTTCACCCCGTGTTTGTGCGGTGCATGGCAGAGCAGAGCCCAGGTCTAAAGGCATAGGCACTACAGAATTAGTATCAATAAGGTAAAATGGCAACCAAAGCTTCCCACCTTGTGTGTCAGCACTGGTGCCTGGCTGTGAGCTGCCTGTGACGAAGAGGAAGGTTGCTCAGCTGCTGTAGTTCTGCCAGTCCTCGGCTCCTCTACTGAAACTGCTACAAAGGCAGAAAATCACTTCAGCTACGACTAAAGGAAGCAGCAGTGCTAGGAGCTGCGCTGGGATCATTAGGGTAGTTAATATTCAGCAGGCATATCGCTAAAAAGACAGTGGTGCATGCTAAGAAAAAAAAAAGCAACAAAACCCAACACTGCACATAGGTCTTTCTGTCGGAGATACTAACAGTGACGATGTTTTTTTGTACAACAGGCAAGTAGTATCCATGAAGACCGGAACCACTGCTCTGCCACATCTCACCGAGGTCATCGTGGAGCAGCTGTGAAAACGGTCCTGAGTAACATGGGCCATAGGTAAGCCCATGAATTAGAGATTAAATGCTTTTTACTGCTTTACTGGTCCTCCAAAGATGACTTCTCTACTTTGGCACAAAATATTCCAGTCAAGCTGACATCGTGGCTTTGGTCAGGGGTCCAAAATAAATGGCACTAAACAGTACCCAAGCCTGCACGTACACATACAGATATATATTTTGCAAGAAATCTCATTTAATTCATTTAAAAAAAAATCAGAACTCAAGGAACTCTCTGAAAAGGCCCTCAACTGGAGATAAAGGCTGTCTGTCATCATAAATGCAATGTAGCTGTAAAAGGAATTTTCAATGTATATAGAGAGACTGTAGTCCAGAATGTGTTATCAGGCAGAAAAACCAAAACCCTGTAAAGGGCCACCTCTTGCTATAATGCAGGTCTTCTCTATAATAGAGTCAGCTCTGATATAGGACTATTGCTGCACTGCAAGCTGTAATAAATATTAATGTGTCAAACAGTACGCCACCTCTATTTCAGGATGGAGGCGAAAGACAGCCTTACAGAGGATGAGTTGCAGCCTTGCTAGGGAGCTAGTGCATTCCCAGGGCTTTTGGCAAGGGATTTTTCTCTTTGCAGTGATTGCATCCTGCATTTCTCTAAAGAATCACCAAAACCTCCATTTTACTCTATAAGAAAGGCACGAAATCTGCCTGTGCTTGGGCCTACGCCTTGGGGGAGTGATATTTGCACTTCATAACTGTGTTCACTGCAAATCTGCTCTCATGCCAGTCCAGCATTTTGTAATGCACCCCCCAAGGTCATTCCCTACCAACTGACAAGTCGTATGTTAGAGGCCCAACATGTACCGCCTTGCAAAGAGATGCTGATATTTATATTGCATTTGTTTCTCATAGTGCAGTTACTCTACAAAGAAAACTAAATATGTATATAGTTGTATGTCTGTGTATATATCTTATAAATGAATCCTTTCATTTTCTTGCCTGCATCATGACACTGTATTAAATATCTTACCTAAGCACATGTCTATGAGTAGTATTACTAGACCAAACACTGGAATGTATATTTGTCTTTAGACATAATATGATTCTAAACATAGAATATAAATGTAAATAAATATTATACTAAATATTTATGTTTACTATCCCATGCAACCATAGTTTATCAAATATTTAGTAGCCTACTTACCTGTGCTCTTGTGGGCACAGCTGCATAACTACTTATGCTACAGAGTGTTTTTGTGGTTGATTAAAATGCATTTGTATGTATATCTGCACTAGTTAAACAGCCACTTACAGAAGCAAGCAGAGAATGCTACTCCTTTTAAAAAAAATGAAGCTTGTTGTTACAGATTCTGCAACATCCCTTATACGAAGCTCTTATTAGCATCATGCTAGGTACCAGTGGAGCAGCAGGTTGTTTTTAAAGTGTTGGGATGCCACACAGTGTTACTCCGAAAAAAAAATGAAAGGAAAGGCAGCCTCCGTTTGTAATGAGCCCCGATCATTAGTTTCAGCTCACAACACATTGCTGAAAGAGAACTATTTTCCTTCCACAGAAATGTGTGTTTCTGTCCAGGAATAATCCTGTTAGGCTAGGAGACAGGAGAGAATCGGAAGAGTATCCCAATGTTTTCTTCAGCAGAAAATGTGGTAACACTGAGAATGGGATGACAATCCCGCTCTCCCATATCGCAGACTGAAGAGGAAAGGGGATTATATACTTCCACTGCAGGAGGATTCAGGCAGCATTTAGTGTTTATTCCATCCTTGTTAAACTTACTGCTCTACAGGCAAACACTGTTGCTACTGTTCGCTCAGCATACATTCCAGCAGAAGCAGTTTGCCTGCAATTAGTCAGCAACGAAACTCAGTTCTTAGGCAACCTCAGGTGGCAGCAATCACAGTTCTTACTCCCCCTGTTCCCTCTCTAAGCAAAGTTTCATATTCTCATGATGCAAAAGGACTGCATTTGCCAACAGGAGATGACCAGCCCCACTTTTTGAAAAGTCATCGTGTAAGACTCCCAACAGAAATGACTGCTTTGGTTCAAATTTAATGGTAAAAAAGTACTTTAAAACCTTGTTCGTGAAGCTCATTGATAGCGAAGTTATTCACAGAAATACCACAGGAATGAGGAAGAAGCACAAGTCTTTGCTTTTTATGGTAGATTCTAAGCAAATAACCTTAAAGGCGCTAGGTTGATGTGGTTGCAATTTCATTAATTTCAAAGAAATTAGCTTTTCTGGGTCACATTTTAACCTGATGGCAGGTTGTTACACTGGAGAAAATCTGGCCAGCCACTCCACAACCACGTAGTATCAGCCGGCAGGGCTGAGGGAGGTGATCTTTGTAAGGAAGAGGAGACTGCAATGAACATGAAAAAAAAAGACCTCAAAAGAAAGCCATTAAGTGCTTTTTCATCCTAACTAAGTTCATTGTGAAGGGTGGTTGGGAAAAGGGGTAATATGAGACTTTCTTATTGAAAAAAATATTGATTGTTAGGAATCAATAGCATTAAAAAGCTGTGCCTTAAGCACCAAGCTTTGAAGGACTCCACAAGCTTTTCCGTTCCCTGTCTGTTCTCCTGCCAGAACTTTGATAGCTTTAGCCTGCAAACCAGCAAATGCAGTGATTTGATGGTGGCCAATATATATTAAAAAAAAATAAGGTGTCAAGCCTGAATTTTATTGCATCTGCAATCAGATGTACTTCTTTCAGTCAGCTCATTTGCAATTAAGTCCAGCTGTTCTCAGTGGAAAGGACTCTTCCAAGGAAATTGCTGTAAAATTTAATGGGAGGATTTTCCTTGGTGTTTTGTTGTAAATATTGTTTTCCTAATAGGCTTGTAAAGGGCTTCGCTTTTTATTCAATGGGCAAGAGAAGATCTGTAATTTTTCAGGCATTAGAAAATGAATAGGTCAGTGATAGAGCTCATAAAACTTATGAAAATATTCTCATTGTATAGCAACGGAAAGAGCTTTAATAACTTGAAGGAGAGGAAGTTTCTGAAGATTTTTTTGGTCTGCGTAGTTTTTTGTTTACAGATGAAGGGCTATTTTTTAACTGACACATCAGACAGGCTTTGATCAATATGCTTTATTGGGTTTCTTCTGCCTAAAATCAGGTACGACAGCCAGAGAGGGGCACCAGACTGCAGACTTCAGAGTATGATCCTTCATTTCAGTACTGCAGTATAACATCCCACAAGGGCCAAAATATTACCCCGCGAACTCACGATAGTGCAATGCTTTAGTTTGCTATCACAGGTAATACTGTTTGGGCTTTAAGCAAATGATCAACATTAGGAACTTTTGTATCTCCTTGCCACTGTGTCCAAAGAGCCTCTCTTTCCTTTTTACCACTTAGGCAAAGCTTAGATGTGTTTTTCCTATCTTCCAGCAATCTTTTCAGCAACATTTTCAATCTGTGTGCTTCTGTCACTCCGGGAGAACAGTGCCTAAAATAAAACAGTGAGATTTGTAATTATTGACATTATTTTAAGATGTAACGCTGAAGCGTTAAATATAACAAAATGAAACTATTTTGAGGGGGAATGTTGAGACGTGAATGATAGCAAATACTGTTACTGTGGATTTATTTTCACCCAAGCAAAAATCAGACTCCTTCTCTAATGGTGAAATATGACCTGGCTCTTGCAGAGAGAGTAATTTGCTAATTTGTTTAACGTTGTTATCTGTGCAGGAAAGCCTTGCAAGAAAAAGAATTCAGAATGGATCAAAAGTGCAGGTTATTTTTGGGGACAGAATTAAGCCACTTTTTATTCTTTAAGACGGTGTTCATATTCCTTTTTTGGCAGCTGTGAATACTGAGGAGAAAACAACTTGTCCTGATCAAAAGCTGCATTATCATTGCTCTATTGGTTTGCAATGCAAGAGGTGAAACATTTTCTGTCAACAAAAACCTTCTGCTGAGGCAGTGGAAGTCCTTCTACTAGTACAGTTTATTTGAAGAACAGGAATGAGCTATACAGTAGGAGAAATATCCTTTTGCTAGTATACTCATATAGCTACCTTGGCAAATCCTCGTGGTTTAGAATCCCATCTCCCATGTCTGCAAATAGCAAGAGTTAGCTGGCACAGTTTGGAACAGTTCTCCAAAATAGTGTAGCACAGAAAGTTATAGAGGAAATATCTGCTGAACATGTATGTTCCTGTGTACGGGCTTCAGAACAGATTGATAAACCTGTTAAGAGATGATTAATCAAAAGGGTTTGGATCAGGAAATGACAAGGGAGTCAGAGCTAGCTGCAGAGGAGTGTAAAAAGATTAGGTCTCTGTAGGAGAATGTCTTTCATAGAAGTGATTAGAAAATGAACCTCAGTGCATGATTAACAAGGAAGGAGGGAAGGGCTAGAACACTGTAAAGTTCATACTTGGGGTGAACCTATATATATGTTTTATTAGCATAGCTTGCTTGGTTTTGGCTAAGTCACTGCCTCCAGAATAAAGTATGTGATTTTCATCTCGAGGCAGTTCCTGCAGTTACAATGTCCAGGGCTTTTTGCTGTTGTATGAATTAATCTGCTGGGTCTGCCCAGCAGGAGTGGAAGGAAAAAGCAGGGGGCACAAGGAATAGAGTAGGTCTCCTTGTCTAGGCAATGGCCAGCGCTCGCCTTTCCCTTTTCTAATCCCTATGGGCAATATCCAAAAAGGGAGCAACCCAAAGTCACAGTGGGGACTGTGGATAAATGGCATCACTTGGATGAGAAAGCTGCAAATAGCACTGAGGCGCCATGGTCCGTTCATTCATTGAAGTTCTTTGTATGCCTCTTTTCCAGCTTATATTGAAAACTTACACCTGATATATAGAAACTTTAAAGGTGTCTGGGTCACATTTCAGCTAGTACCTGGTAAGAGAAACAAGCACAAATGCACCTTTTAGCTCCATAGCAGAGCAACTGCTGCAGGAAGCTGAAGATCTGGTCCTGACTGCTCCCCACATTAAATGCATTTACGGTTTGTGAGCTGTGATCCATCAGGGAGGTGCATGACAGCTTCTAGAGAAAGCTTTCTTGGTCTCTTAAGGATTCCCGCAAGCATTATTCAGCCATCAAATTCACAGCCTCTGTATCAGCACTTACCGATGTATTTGGCTTAAGCGAAGAACAGCATATATAGAAGTCTGGCTCTGTTTAAAATAGTAGATGTGTTTGAGACAGGAGCCTGGGATCCAATATTGTACTGTTTGAGAACAAGCGGGTCCTACCTTGCATCTAAATGTTTTGGGTTTTTTTCTCCTTCAGCTTCACACTAAACTCAGAAGGTGACCAGAATTAATCCCCGTGTCTTAAGTATAGAAATTGTTCATGGAGCTCTGGAGGCTGGAGCGCTCCAAACCCTCAGGATAATACTTTCCATTCTCTGTGGGCTTCAAGAAGCAGAAGGAATCTTTCCATGATGTGATGGGAATCCTCACGAGAGTACAAGAGAGCATCTTCACCACAGGAGGTTATGGGAGGTTTGCTTTAGGAACCTGACAGGCAGCCCCTGCTTTTCACAAAACATCTGTCCCTCCGACACCTGAAGTTTTCATTTGCATCTGGTGTCTCGAACCCAGTTCCCTGTGACGCCTTGTAGACTGAGCTACACAGGGAAACTACGTTCGTATGCTGTTCCTTCTGTCCGGCAGGAAATGCCTTGCGTCCATAAACAGATTATCTTCTAGCAGCTTATCTCACCACTTAAAGGGAAATAATTAAACAGTTTTTAGAATGAAAACAAGATTGCTTGGCACCACTCTTGTCCACTCCTTTCGCATTTCTTGCTGCAGTTCAGAAGAGATACAGCCAGGTACCTGCAAACAGCTTAGCCCCGCACGATCGATAGCAGAAAAGATAAATCTGCTGCAATTGACTACAGGCTGTTCTGTCACTAAGTGACGATGAAAAATGTTCACTACTTGAATACACTGCATTTTTATCTTTAAATCTTTCAATAGAAGCAGTGTCAATAACAGAGCACTAAATAATCTCTAGATAGAAGGAAAATCTTTCTTTTTTTTTAAGAGGGAAGATGGATGTCACTTTTTTTGGACACATAAATACTGAAGTATGGAATTAGACCTGCAAATTCCAGGAAGCGATTGTCTGTTTAGACAATCTCTGTCTCATTTTAGGAAAGATTGGCTGGATTCTGCTTGAAAACATAGCTCAGTTCCACAGAGTGAATGCACCAGGGCAACTGTAAGTGGAATATGCAGAAATAAAATAAATAAGGATTTCTTTTCTCATGTTCCTTTGGGGATAATATATCTCTCTGAATTGGATACAGCTGCCAGAAATGGCCTTTCTTTACTTTAAAATATCTCTGACCTTTTCCTGAGCTAACTGGACACAGTTTACCATATTAGCCCAAGTACAAAGCAAAGTCTTTTTCAGATAATAGCCTTTGGAAAAAAATCCAATCTGTTCGGTATCTGCTGACCGTGCCACACATGGCTCTGGTCCTTCCCTAGCCCATGGACGCCGTTAGCTGGCATGCCAGCGTGGCAGCAGGCCAGCACCTACGACGCACGCTCCTTCATGTTGTTTTTGGGGTCTGCTGGTCTTGGCGGAGCAACACCGAAACGGGGCAGATACTCGCTGGGGATGCTGGTAGCGACGCGGCCCCGCTGTGTGTGTGCATACGCTCGTGTTTCTGTCCTGACAAAATGAAGGTAGTCTTTTATTTGAAGCCAGTTTATTTCCACATCATATGGTGCCTCCATGGTCTCCAAGTATTGATGTCCCTTTTATCCCATGTTATGAGACAGCAAGAAGCACACTAGCATGCCTTTGACAACACCAAATTGATTAACTTTTTTTTTTGCTCATGCAGGACGTTTTCCATAGCGATGTCTGTGGGAGTAGAAGCTTCTGGGTAAATCCAGTTTGGTGGCAATTTGAGCAGTGCCAGCTGTGTCCTGCTAACCAGTAGAATGCTGCAGTGACTCCAGGATGCTCTGCGCGGTTTTTGGATGTGTGCCTTTGTCCTGGTTTCGGCTGGGATAGAGTTAATTTTCTTCCATGGAGCCCACTCCAGAGGAAATGCTCTTTTGGTTGCGGACTCTCTGAACTGAGTTCAGTTTAACTGCTCTGCAGATTCCAGAAATAGGGTCTTGAAGCAGGCAGCAGGGCTGTAGAAAGGCTCATCGATTTAAAAGTCCCTTGGTATGTACTCCAAGTTTGGTTCAGATGCTTTCTTGAATAAAGGTCAAGATGAAGTACTGAATTTCTGAAATGCTGAAATTCTGAATATCCCAGAACTTTGATTTATTCTGCCTGTTTTGTCTGGATTTCTGTTCAAAAGCATGGTTGCCTGTCCTTCTTAATGGATTGATGAACAATACTGAGTGTGAAACAGCTTGAAAGAAAATACTGATCTATGCAGTTGCTAGAACTACTTGGCTTGTCTGGAAAACATGTCCATGCCCTCATTCAGCCTTAAGCATATTTGACTCTTTATTTTTGTTGTTGGCCTCTCTCTTTTACAGCTGGAAAAGAAATGAAAGAAGGCATGCAAGAAAAGCTAAAGAATAAAAAATAAGACCTTGTTTCAGGTTGGCTGGTGCTTTAAGGGGAGATCAGCCCGGTTTCATCTGTTAAAAATCCTGCTGAGATTGATTGGTTTATGGAGAGGTGATTATAAAAGCCAGCAAGTAGCTTAATTAGGATGGAGAGTTAGGAGAAGTAGCTTGGCTTTTGTAAGAAGTACTGGAGCAAATGACTCTTGGCAAGTGGCTGGTGGAGTGGGGAAAGCTAAGCTCAGGAGTTAGGCAGGATGGTTGCTTGGCATGCTGCATTCATATTTAGAAGGAATAAAGCTGAAGATTGCCAAAATCATGCCTGAATCTGGTTCACGTCAGGCCTTACTGTCCTGAGATTACACTTTTCTCAAATAATATTTACTAATCAGGAGCTTCAGAACACTTTAAACTTGTCTCAGTGATTGTTACTGTGTCAGGTTTTTTAAAGAGCCTGGGGAAAAGCAGCCTCTGCTTTTCCAAGCTGCATGTTAGAGTTTGCTCCTGGCAAGAAGAAATACCATATACCGTACCATGAACTCCATCATATTTACTGTCATAACAGCGGATACGCTGCCATCTAAAACTTTCATGCGCCTGTTCAATGAAGAGCAATAGCTAGTGGATGTGTTCAACCATGTATTGAATAACCATCATGTTTCAAGCTTCCCCTTGCCTGCTGCAAAATCCTACCTCCGCAAGAAACTTGTAAGGAGTAGAATCCAAGCATTATATATTCAAGCAAATTCTGCTGACTGCTGCTAGGCAGTGAAGCTGGAACGATTGTGCCAAATCCTGGCCCTTCATGATAATGGAAGTGGAATTTTCCCCAGAGCAAACCAGTGGCAGAGAGAAAACCCAGAGGACAAGACAAAACATTTGAAAATACAGCCCAGGCATTAAAAAAGGCAAGTAGGCTTTAACTAGTTAAATTACAGAATACACAAATATCCCAGAATTATGTAAAAGCCTGATCCTGCAGTCTTCGGACAGGGAAAACAATGAGTTTAACTGACTCTAATACTGCAGAACCATCAATATAGTCAAGAAGAAGCAACTGGGTCATTCTGTCTCAGCCACTTGCATATTGCAGAACTACTTGTCTGTTCTTGCTACTATTTCATCCCTGCTAATGTCTTTTTTAACCCGCTCAGGATAGCTGTCATTTTGAAAATGTGCAAAATATATTAAATTTTAACTACGTCATTTAAAAATACATGTACTTGTGCAGATTTTTCAAAGTGGCTAGGATCTGAATGTATAGGGCAACAGAACACGACTCAAAGCCCAATTTAAAGAAAGTATGTTTTGAGCAGGCATCAACAGATAGACTGAAAAGCAAGGCAAAAGCGTAGGGTTTTTTTTAGATGTTGAGTGGACTAAATGCAATGTGAATTTATCTGCAAACCATCTGTGATTTCTGGTATTTTTTGATGCCTTCACAGCTCTAATTTTAAGCAGTTATGTAGCCTTTAAATAATGATACTTTCTTCCCGTTCGGTTTTACATCAGATTCCACACTTGATCACTGAATGTTTAAAGAAAAGAAGCGGCTGAGTATACTTCTTTGCAGATTGCACACATACAGAATAAAACAGCAGCCTTTTATTTTTGCAAGTAAAATGTGACATATTTTGGGACAGAATTCCGCATGCATAAAATAACACCATGAGTTTTGCTGGGTACGGTTTACTTTTTGTATTTTGCTTTACACTCCTCATGTAAATTCAGTGCTGGGCTAAGGTGTTAAGTTGACTTCCCCAGGGAGCGAAACTCCAGAAGCAGCACAGCATTAACAGTAGATCTCTTTGAATTATCTTAAAACTGATATCACGGGTGCCAGCTTCAACAGACAAGGGGGAATTAAGAGTCGTAATCCATCCAGTCCTTGGTGGGATGTGGACACTTTATAACCGTAAACTGAAACAAAACACTCTAGATAAGGAACTGAATAGCCACAGGAAAATTGTAGTTCCTACAGTTACAGTGACCCCCTAAGGGGACCGGGAGGCCTCCAGGTCTGTTTTCCACCCACCATCTTGTGGGGGAAGATCCTTTCGAATGTGAGCCAGGTCGCCTGAGATCCTGAAACAATACTAAGCTAACTCTATTCATCCCACAGGAAATCTGATGATAACTACATCATTGTCAGCTCAGTTCATTATTTCACTGTTTCTTCTGGCAGGAGTGTTCAGATAAGATTTTCGCTCACTATTGTTGGATATAGTGGGAGATTCTGATACAGGGAACAAGAGAAAAGAAATAGCACCGAAGATCAAGGCTCCCCCACATCTGAAAATGTCTTGCCATCCCAACCTTGTCTAAAAGGAGGCAGGATGCACTCCCTTCTCTTGGCAGAAGCCTCAAACATGAGTCGATAACCCCCCAGCTTCTCTTCTGTTTCAATAATGCATCGTGTAGTAAACTCTGTGGTTAACTGAAGACTGAAAACCTGAAAGAAATTAATAGGAATGTAAAAATAGCAAGAATATCTTACCAATTGCACTACTGAGCATCACAATTATTTGAACAAAAAAAAAATCGGTTTATTATATTTATCTGAAGTGCTGTCAAGAATGTAGCAATGAAGTATGAAGAAATGAAGAGGCCCTGCTGATGAATATCAGTCCAGCTTGCCACAGAATAAATATCAGCATTTATCTATCTCAGAGGAAGATGAAGATCATTTCTTATGATGTCAGTTATTCCAAAGGTTGAGTCCTGTCCAGACATTTCATGAGAGATTATCTGCACTTGGTATGAAACCCAATAGTCACCATTAGTTGTCTCTCCTGACAACAAAATTAATTTCTCTTAAATGAGAATGCATTTCTAATTGGGCACTTTCTTCCCTAACAAATTGTTTACAGTACCTCTGCAAGGATTCTGGAATCATCCCTTTTCTTCAATGTTGCTGATTACTTACAGCCCACTTGGTTCTTAGTAGCTGCAATTTGAGTAATACTGCCATACCATACTTTGCTGTGAAAGGTTCATCTTAATTACGTGTTCCCCAGTCACGTTTCTGCTTCAGAAGAGAACTGTACTGCTCTTGTCAAGCTGCATGTGATGCCAGGTTGGATTGTTACTTTTTTTCCCCCCTTTTCTCTCCAAGTGAGTTCAGGGCTTATGTACGTTACGAGACTGACAGCACCCAAAATGAAATTCCCTCTTTAGCCACAGAACAGATCCGGAACTGGCAGTTCACTGCAGTCTTCTCTCTATTCCACCTCGTAGTCTATCTACATGGCACACTGCAGCAGTGTGTGGAGATAACTGGGCTAGCTGTAGTATCACCATGTTAGTTAGCACAGTGGTCTGCCAGAGCTAATTAGCAATGCTGAGAGGCAGGGTTTATTAGTCTGGTCAGTATGCTGAACTAACAGACCAGGCTGCTTCCAGGACTGCGGTTGCTGTTTGCATCTCTCTACGTGACGCTGCGTTGTGCAATGTGGATATAACCCATATGCTTTAAATGTGATCATTTTTTGGAGGGAGATCACTAGGTCCTTGAACTTCTGGTGGAGAAGATAAAAGATGTCAGTTCTGATGCTTGCTCAGATGTGGATATGTGTCCATATTGGGCCACCCCAACAATTTTGCAGGAGCCCACTCAACAGCTGTCAGATAGTAAGATTTTTGGATGTTTTGAACATCAGCTGGATTCTTGCTTTTATGTTTTACGAGTGATTTTAAGGCAAAAAGATTTTTATCGGTACCTTGGAGATGTCCTGGTTTCATGTATTTTATATCCATGATGCCCACTTACAATATACCTATAATGAAGTTGAAATTAGCATACTGCCTTGGTTTGGGCAAGCTGCCACTTAAGGAATATTGCTTAAAGGAAAGCAGTGAGCAACTTAGGCAAGGCAATGCCCTACCAATGAGCACACCAAATTATGCAGTCTTTTCCTTCTAGATGTGGCAAAACAGGAGAAGGGGTAATAAGAGGCACAGGAACTCCTGCTCGGTTCTTTAGCCATTATCTTTAGGTGTTGAAGCAGAGTCTGCCTTAACTCCCTCCAGAGCCAGCGGAGTTCTTAGTGCTCTGAATTGCCCGTTGTCTGTTCAGGAGAACTTGGCTCCTCATTTATGCAAGGAAAAGCAGATTCCTGGAGCAAAAAATGTGAATGCCCTCCTTTGAGTTTCTAAGCCAAAGCTATGCTGTACTCTTTGTTCTTTAGGGGCAAGTTCCAAATGTTTCCTTATGCATTTATGGGTTTGTTTTCAGGCCACTGCTTTGTCGTTACTGTTTAAAAATAGTAAAAAACTGTCAAGCCCTTTTACTGTTCCAGGTAGGGTGTAAAATCAGAAATCCTTGCACTTGGGCACCTCAATGACAGGGATCTTGGAGGCAGTTAAAATAAATGCGATATTAACGGCTGAAAATATATGTTTAAAAATAATAAATCTTAGGGGAAGAATAAATAATAAATCAGAGGGGAAGAAATGGAAAAGAATCATCCATTTCCAAGGGATAACATATAAAATAAGATGCAGACATCTGCAATGTGCACCCAGAGTCTGAACTTTGCAGTGAGAGGAAAAAAGAATAATGCCATGTGGGAATGATCCTTCAGCCTACAAGTATACCTTTATAATAACACAGTACCTTCTTGACCAATCTATTGTAGTGCAAAGAAAGGGATTTTATGTCTAACATAATTAATATTATAGATCCATAAACAGTTTAAGTTGCCAGTCTGGCTGAGATAGTCCTGTCCTTTCTGCCTCTGGCTGCTATTCTTTGATTCAGTGCTTTTTTACATAAAGAACTATTCCTATCTTGTTCGTATTTGCCTTACTAAGTGTGCTCAGTCCATTGCTGATTCTTTGAAGTACAGCAGTATATATTTCACTGTTTATGTAGAATGAACTACATTGCTTCAGACTATATTGCTTCCAGGTTTGCTTTATCTCTGTGCTTAGCTACAACAGCATTACTAAGCTCAAGAGAAGTAGAACCGCAGCCTTTTCATTTTCTCATTCTTCATGCTAAGTAATAGGGTTTCACTTATCAATACCTCGCGTGTTGTCTGAGAACATTTAATTGATCGGATGCAATTTTCAGAATCCATTCCATGATAGACAGAAAAGTGTCACTGAGTGGAGGGCAAAGCCTCGCTTCACTTGGCCACTGACACATCTGCCGGTCCTTGTCGTATTCATTTCCATTTTACATATTAAAAGAAAGCACCCCTGACTACAGGGTCTGACTGTGTGGATTGTGCTTACTGAATTTAATTAATACCTTTATGAAAGAGGTTGTTATTTACTTTAGAAGTTGAGAAAACAAAAACCCTAGCCCTGTGCTGCAATTTACTCTCTGTGGAGTGACTATTGGCCTGCGCAGCACTTCCATTTATTTCAGCTCTGTTTGTTTTATCTGCACCCTAAGGGTGAAAAGAACTGGCGGTGGCATTGGAAACATAAGCAGCCCCTACAAAATCCGACTGGTACTACTTAGTGTTATGATGGCAGTCTCGAACTTTGCAGTGCTTTGCAAACATTCGGTAATGAAGGCCGGGCCCTCGTCCTGTTGATTTCAGCAGTAATCACGACCGAGACATGAACCGTAACACGGGGCCCAACCTTAAAATCTGAATCCAGTCTGCCCATGAGCATAAGGCTTATAGAAGTGTTCTTGCCTGCTTGAAGCTAAGCACAGCTGCAGCGGGACGGGGGCCCTGGATTCCTATTTTAACTAAGTTTTATTTCTTCCGTATCGAGCATCCAGAGGAGGGAATATACCCTGTATTATGAGCAGAGAATGATGCACAGCACAGGAAAACAAAATAAAAGAGGACATTTGACTGGAAAAAAAATGTTCTGAGGAAGGAGAGAGGTATTTTAGAGATGCACGTGCCAGTGGTCATTTCTTTGGCCCCTGGCTCCCGCTCCGGGGCTGGGCAGACATCTCCCCAGCCGCTCCTGTCACAGGCGGGGGGCACAGGGCGCACGGGGCAGACCCCCCTTTGCTGAAGAAATCCCTGAGGTTAGAAAAAGAGGATAAAAGGCTTAAAAGTGACCTGTTGTGCCGCTCAACCGGCCCCCCCGCCCTGGGCAGCCCCCGAAGG
>NW_008796111.1:2700015-2719828 GCF_000699145.1 Aptenodytes forsteri | reverse complement strand
CTGGGGGGAGCAGCCGGCCGTGAGGGGGCTTCCCTTCCCCCCCGCGTCGGTGTCGGGCTCCCGGCCCTGCGGTGGCGGCGCGTCGGGGAGAGGCCTCCCGGGCCTCCCGCGCCGCGACCTGGGGTGAGCGGCCTGAGGGGGCCCCCCCGCGTCGGTGTGCAGCCGGGCTCCCGGCCCTGCGGTGGCGGCGCGGCGGGGAGAGGCGTCCCGGGCTTCCTCGGGCCTCTCCCCTCGGAGGCGCCCGGCGGTGCCGTTTCCGCTCCCGGAGAAAGTTTTAGGCAAATAATTGCGAAAACGCTCCGGTTTATTCCTTCCAACATCGAGCGCGTTACCCCTCCGTGGTGTTTCATTCCAGAGCCTCCAAAGGGATGAGTGCTGCTTATAATGTTTACCTGTTTTTTGTTCTTGTTTTGTTTTAAAAAAGGAGCTGTCGGTGGGATTGCCTTGGCAGGCTGAATGCTTTTGGTTGCGGGGAGATTTTTCTCTGTTTTCTGAAGTCTTTTTTAAAAAAAAAAAAGTTAAAAATAATCAATTTCTAGGCTCTGACTATTCACTAGCTTCCAGGTGGTTCAGGAATGACCATTTTATTACGAAAACTTGTAAGGCTGGAAAGTTAGTACACGTTAAGTATAGTTGTTTAGCGCCAGCAGGCGTGTTTCACGTAAATAGAGAGAAACTGTTGAGGCTGATGGTCCATGTGGATCCTGTGGACTGTTGGGTTCAGCTGTATCCTCCTGGAAGCCATCAGTGCTGTCCAGGGAGGTGTCCAAGGGCAGGGCAAGCACATAACTGCCCTTTCCCAGCACATCTTCTGGCCTCCTGAGATTTAGGATTCAGGGTCTTGCGGATAAGAACTTGTTTCTTCCTGGCGAATAGGCCTTGCTGATTTTTAGTTCTCATTGCGGTAATATAAGTTGTTACCTACTTCTTCCCTTCTGTTGGGAAAGATGGTAGATAATAATTCTTACAAATGATGTTGTACACAGCTTTATAGACTTCTGTTGTACCCCTTTGGTTTTTATTGTTTTCAAGTTGAGGAGGCTTCATGATTCTCTGCATGGAAGCTGTGCCATTCCTTTGGTTATCCTTCTTGTCTTGCTCGGTAATTCTTTTTAAAGAATTATCTAGTATAACCCCGAAATCTTATTCCCAAACAATAATAGATAGCAATTGGCTCTGACCTATCTTGTCTCGTGTGTAGTATTTTACACTCCTCTACTTTGCAGTTTATCATCCAGCATTTCAGTGCTGTGAAGTTCTTGTGCAATTCTTTGCAGTCAGTCCCTGTCCTACCATATCTGAGAGTAGCTTCATCACCAAACTTCACCAGTTCCTTTTCCACCATCTCTTCCACGCCATTAGTGGATATGCTTATCAGTGCTTTGGTCACATTTCTTTCCTGATTCCTTGCAAGATAACTTTTTTTAATATTTTGGTGTATATTTAATTTGTCTTTTTTGAAACATAACTGCCCCAAAATATTGTAATTTGTACAGCATCGAAGTGTTACACATTCTGTTACGTGTTTGGGAAGCACAGATTTCAAGTAGCAAGGGAATACTCCAAGGTGGATTGAAGTTAACGATATCAGTGGACTTTGGCTCACGTCGTGAAAGTATTGGCTGGGATCCCTGTTCAACAAATCCTTAGTTGTTTTCTCTATTCACATTTATTTTATTGTATTCTTTTGTCAAGAAATATTACGCACATTCATGACTGTTCACAGCACCAGAGGCTTAGAAAGAATGTAGGCCATGGAAACTTGAAGGAATGATGATTAATAAAGGAGAATTTTGTGGTAGTAAAGTGTGGAAGTCTCTTAAGTGTCGGTTCCCTGATTGTTGGCATTTATTTTCGTAACCTTCATTAAGTGCAAATTGAGATACTTGGGGTTTTTCTTTACAGAGATTTTCAGAAGTCACCCTTTGAAGGGTCTGAATCCTGCTTTTAATCTAGTGGAAGTTCTGAAGTTCGGAGTGGGATGTAACATTCAGAAGTCAAAAGGAAAGGCACCCGATTAGTCATGTCGCTTGAAAAACTGCATTTTATATCTGTGCAAAGTAGCCAGTCTTTCTTCTACAGCTGATTAATGCAAGTTTTAAAAATTACTTAACTTTTGTTATTATTAAAAGTAGTGTTTGACAGATGAGATATGAAGCAATAATAGATCACTTCACGGTGAGCTTTTTTTTCCATGGGAAAAGTGTGCTTATTATGCTTTAGTTGAGTATTTTATAAGCATCTACAAATGTAAAAATTGCTCGTGGAAAACAGAAGATGCTTCCTTGCCCTGAGAACTTGGAATGCGTATACTTGCTGAGAGTAATCACAGACTTTGCAGGACCATCTCCAGGCTTAGGACTAATGCCAGTTCTTCTGTATATTTATATGAGGACAATTTTAATTTCTAGATCTTTAATGAAATGGTGAGGCATCTGCCTGCTTGATGGGAAAAAAAATATTTCTAGTATTGCCCCTAGTATTGCAGCCAATGCTCAAGTCAGAATTTTGAAGTTTCTGAGGGTATGCATTGCTCAGAAGATGCCCTGGATTCTGGAAGTGCTTGTGAACAGGACCCACCACAGTTTGGCCTTTTTCCAGGTTGTCTTACAAAGACTCTTGACTTGTACTTTCTCTCTTTAGAAGCACTGAGCTTAATGACTAACAGACCACTTTAAATTGTTTGGGTAATGACAGTGATTAAGTTTTGTGTGCGTGTGGTGTTTTTTGTTTTGTGTTTTTTGTTTTTTTTTTTTTTTTTTTTTAATCGAATTGGGCAGGTATTTAAAACTCACAGAGGTATTAAATTAGAGTTCATGCATGATTGCTGTTGCTGCAGCAGGACTGTACCTCTCAGATATCTGTATCTGCAGATCTGACTTTAAAAAAACTACTATTCTCTTTTCTTTCAGTGAACTGGAGCGTCTGAGCAACCTAGTTGGTAAACCATCTGAGAACCATCCCCTGCACAATAGTGGACTGTTGAGCCTAGATCCTGTTCAGGACAAAACACCTCTTTACAGCCAACTTCTTCAAGCCTACAAATGGTCAAATAAGGTAACAGAATACATCAATGTGATTTAGTTGTGTATTCCTACAGTATGTTTGATTTGTGGCACAGTAGACCTCTGAGTGTGTGAGACTCAAAATTGCTGAGTTTGTTATGAAGTTGAGGAGCATAATATGTACCTAAATGTACTTTTAAAGGGTAAAAATGGTGCTTTAATTGAGAGGAGACTTTTCTGTGATACTGAGGTGTGCCCTTGCTTTTCAAAGGGGGTGTTAACTCCCTAATCATAGGATGGTTTGGGTTGGAAGGGACCTTAAAGATCATCTAGTTCCAACCCCCCTGCCATGGGCAGGGACATCTTCCACTAGACCAGGTTGTTCAAAGCCCCATCCAGCCTGGCCTTGAGCACTTCCAGGGATGGGGCATCCACAGCTTCTCTGGGCCAACTGTTCCAGTGCCTCACCACCCTCATAATGAAGAATTTCTCCCTTATATCTAATCTAAATCTACCCTCTTTCAGTTTAAAGCCATTACCCCTTGTCCTATCGCTACATGCCCTTGTAAAAAGTCCCTCTCCAGCTTTCTGAAGTAGGCCCCTTCAGCTACTGGAAGGCTGCTGTAAGGTCTCCCCAGAGCCTTCTCTTCTCCAGGCTGAACAACCCCAACTCTCTCAGCCTTTCTTCATAGGAGAGGTGCTCCAGCCCCCTGATTATCTTTGTGACCCTCCTCTGGACTCGCTCCAGCAGGTCCGTGTCCTTCTTATGTTGGGGGCCCCAGATCTGAACGCAGTACTCCAGGTGGGGTCTCACCAGAGCAGAGTAGAGTGGGAGGCACATTGTCGGGTCATGTTGAGCTTCTCATCAACCAACACCCCCAAGTCCTTCTCCTCAGGGCTGCTCTCAATCCATTCTCTGCCCAGCCTGTATTTGTGCTTGTGATTGCCCTGACCCATGTGCAGGACCTTGCACTTGGCCTTGTTGAACTTCATGAGGTTCACACGGGCCCACCTCTCCAGCCTTGTCAAGGTCCCTTTGGATGGCACCCCTTCCCTCCAGCGTGTCGACCGCACCACACAGCTTGGTGTCGTTGGCAAACTTGCCGAGGGTGCACCCAATCCCACTGTCCATGTCGCCAACAAAAACAGTGCCGGTCCCGCTGCCGACCCCTGAGGAACGCCACTCGTCACTGGTCTCCACTTGGACATCAAGCCGTTGACTGCAACTCTTTGAGTGTGACCATGCCACGTTAGCTGTTTAGCATCTTATGTAGATATAAAATAAAAGTATATTGTGTCCTTGCATCTGGCAGTAAACACTGTAGCAGAGGGCAGTGGGATATTAGAACAGAGGATCAAGAGCTTATGTCACCTCCAAATCTATTTCTAAGAAAAACATATAGGGAAGTTGTCGTCATCAGAAATCTTGATGCCTTTCCATACCATTTGCTCTTGCTAAAAACCATTTGCACCTGGTCTCAGAAGTAGCTTTGTATTCAACAGCTTTGGCATACCTAGTGTTTTCAGATTATATATATTGCATTGAATTTTAAGTAATGTTAAAAAAAAAAAATGGCAGATAAAGTTAATGCAGTTTTTTACATTTTTAAAAAATTAATTGTTTTTGTTGAAAGAAACTTCTTTCTCGTGAGCATAATTCAGTTCCATAAACCTGTATGCTGACTATATCTAGAGACAGAAATCTGATAGCTATCTTTCCTTCTCTGCTCTGAACATAGTCTACTTGTGGGTCAAAAATATTCCTTTCCTCACATCTGGTTTTATTAAATAAGTAAACATTGCATTGTTGCTTTTATTACTGGTCTCTGTCTGAGCACCATTATGTTTCAGGTTGCCTGTTCCCATCCTGAATTTTTTGAGCACGCTTATTACTTTTTATAGAAATATTTAAATGAATACGTATTTAAAAGCTTTCTTAAAATTATCTTTGAAATACTAGTGAGCTGTTACAAAATGTAAAAGATGGATTCATTTCTGTTATGATAATTGTTATTAGTGAGAGATTCCAGAGTTGTAGCTTTTAACAACCTTACACAAGACAGCAGGAGTAAGCAAGAATAATAAATCTGAAAATATTTAGGGCATTAAAAGAAACAATTCCACTTTCAATTATTTATTGTGATACATGAGCAAGGAAGACTTTCAGACTACGCAAGTACTTCATAGGCAAATTCTTGTTATACATTGATCCAACCAATCTAATATTATTCAGATTTAAAATAGAATACTACAGTAATGTTTGCATGAATACCACAATAATGTTTGTACAGTCACTTTTCAGAATACAAATATGTGTTAACTTCTAAAATCAGTAGAATTCAGCATTGACGGCAATTTGGTATGGTTGGAAAATGGGGGACATGAAGGATTTTTAAGAAGAGATTTATTAATTGAGAAAATGTTTCATGTTTGCTTGTGTTTCTTGCTGTTAGCAGCAGATTATTGGCACTGAAGAAAAAAATAATTTGTTTGCTACCTCCAGAAAAAAATAAAACCATCTAACATTTAGACATGAAAACTCCTAAACTTGTAACCCAGTTAAGTCTTCAGTGATTTAATTACTTCTTTAGGTCGTTATCAGAGTAAACTCAGCTGGTAATAGCTTTGGCAGAGTTGTTCTAATGGAATGTTTTATTAACTTAGAGCGTTATGGAGCTTTGAAGAGCAGTTTTTTGTAATACTGGATTCTGATTTCAGAAGGCAGAAAGTTTTAGCGTCCTGTGCACTCATACACAGTTAAATGTTCCGGGGGGAAAACCAGTGGTTTTCTTTCTTTTATCTCTGTTGCCTTTGACTTCTGTTTTACAGCTAAAATAAAAGATACTGTTTAAGTTGTATTTAAATAGCTACTTTCTACCTAATGGTTCTTCTGAACTTTACTAGCATCCTTTCTAGGGTTTGCAATAACCAGCAGGCGTGGATAGGTTGCCCCTGTTTCTAACAGCAGATGTGTTGCCTGTGTGAGGGTATTAGCTGCTGGATTTACCATTAGCAGTGAAGACCCTATTGATGCTTGTGTATATTGCTGCTTAAGTCTTCATCGCTAAATACACTTCTTGAATAAGTGTTATTTCATTACATCTTTTGGCCGCCTTCTGTTCTTATTATGCGTGTCTGGTGTTTTCTGTTGCTTCGAAGGGAGGATTTAGATGTGGTGATGTGTCAATACAGTTTATGTCTGTCTGCATTTAATTTTTAATTTGTGACCCCTTTGTGGCTTGCTTGCTTGTATTTTTGATGAGCTGAGATAAGGGCATTTTCCTCTCTCTTTGATTGTTCGTGTATTACTGATGGCATGAATAGCCACATGGCTGCCAGGGGAGGATAGGTGGAGGAGAGTTTCGGGGCTGTGGTGCAATTCAAAAAGGACATTCATGAAATATAGGGAAAATGAGTACGCAGACTTTGTGTTGCATGTTTCAATGCATTCTGTTTATTTTTAAAACATGGGGAGGCTGGTAGTAGTAGCTTGTAGGACAAGAATGAGTAAGGTCGGTAGGAATAACTGGGCTATCTCATGAGAAGCAAATTATTGCTCAGTATATCAAAGCACTATACATAGTACTATATATTTTTAAAAAAAGCAAGCTTTGCTGCATTATTTTTTATCTAAAATTGAAAGAACAATTAGAGGCCTGAAATGGTAATTCTTTAAAAAACCCAAACCACCAAAATCCCAAACCAAAAAAATCCCAGCATTTCAAAAGTTATCCTAGCCTGTTTGTTTAAAAGCTGAGATTTTTAGTTGGTCCACTTCTATGAGTATTTCTGCTTTGGAAATTATAGTCTCAGCCAGTTTTTGGAGCATATAATGACAGTAACCTTCCAAATACCATAAACCACATGAAGTTCTTTAAAGCATAGTACTACCAAATTGCTGCTTTTTTTTTTTTTTTTAGTGTATGAGTGTCCCTAAAACTTAAGCAGTTTTGTAAATCGGGAGGTGGATCATATCTACCTATGTGACTTACTTTTTCCGGCAAAATTGGTTGCACAAGTAATAGCTTGTTTAGTCTTGTTTTCTTAAATTTCAGCTGAGTCTGTATTAGTCATAGTTCCTTGTGGTTCATGAGATACTGGATGTTAGAACAGTTATTTGTTTATATTTGCAGCTTTGTTTTGATGCCGAGTCAAGCAAATGCCCAATTTTGATCTGGTCTTGGATGCATGGACAAGCTTTCTGGGTTAAGTAGCAGTGCTGAGTGGGAAGGGTGGTGAAGATCATATTCACAGACATAAATAGAAAATTTTGTTTAAGGTATGGATGTTAACATAGGAGATTAGACTTACCTGATGCTTTTCAACTTGTTTTATTTACCACGTTTAATATGTGTAGCTGTGGCTGGTTATGTGTTGTGAGGAAACTCACTTTTAGGTGTGAATTTACTGACCTAACTCTTTGGCTTAATGCAGTAGAGATTAATTGCATTTAATTGTGATTTCAGAGCTATTTGCCCCAAACCTTATTTTACTGCTCCTGTGAGTCACAACGCTAGTTCCTCTGTTTCTGAGTATCTTAAGTTTGCCTGCTCCAGGGGTACAGAAAAGTACAGCGGGAAAAGTTAAAACTTTCCTTACAGAAGTGTGTTATCTTGGCAGGGCTTGTTATTTATTAGCACCTGCTATCCTGATATTTACTTACTGTAGTTTATGCAATAGTTTTGCAGATGGTAAAGTTGTCCGTATAATGGAAGCAGCTGTTTGGGAACACAACAGCTTGTCAAATGTATTAATTACATACACATGCAGCTGTAAAGGAACTTTACTTTCCCAGGTGTTTAACAGAGCTCACAAGCTATAGCTGAAAAGGACAGGAAGTTTAAGTTGCTCTTATTGCAAGCAAGAGATAAATGGTTTTTCTTCTTTGCTTTAGCTTCTTTTATGTATCAGTAGATATCATATAAGTAAATTACTTTGACTGTAGGGTGCGTGGAGGCATGTAGTAGCCATGGAACAGTATTTAGGTCTACTTGATAAATTTTTTTCCCCCTCCTCTTCAATTCTATTTAAGAAAAGAGGTTTTCTTCGTTACGATTGAAGTGCTGTTTCCCAGAAGGATCTATATGTGCCCTCTAATGTAATACTGAAGATATAATATTAGATAAGACAAAAAAGAGCTGTCATTCTGTATGGGTAATGCAGATAAAGTATTATCGGTAAGTTAGGAAGTTTGTAGAAATCAGTAGTGGGTTTTGGGTTTGTTTTTTTTAATGTGGACTGTCTCTGTCTGGTAATTGTAGTTGATTTCTGGTTTCAGTAATTATGTACATCTCAGCTGTTGAATTTTTTGTAATATGATTGTTGTGTCTGAGCAGCTGAAATCTAAGATGACAGTAGCAGTCAGAAGGGTTTCTGGTTTGTATGTGCGTGGCCTGGTACTACTTGAAACAGGACTGGACCTGCAGGGTGCTGCTGCCTTATCTCTCGTTACCAGGTGCTTGCTGCTTGCATTATATTGGATGTCACAAGAAACTACCGCAGGGGAGGATGCATTTGCTATAAGTTTAGATGAAAGGAATTGTTAACAATCGCTCACTAAATTAGACTGAAATACTGATTAAGTTTTGATTTGTAAAAAAAAAAAAAAAAAAAGATGTGACCTCACTAGTTTTGATTTGTAAAAAAAAAAAAAAAAGATGTGACCTCATGTATGCGACAGAGCACTGGAAGAACTCACCTCTCTTGCTCTTCAGGACACTTCTGTAGCAAGTGCCCTTACGCTGGCCTTCCTTGTTCCTGGGTGCTTCTCCTTTTCCGCAGTAGATGCGAGCATGATCTCATGAATAAGAGCATCATTTACTAAGCAACTGCGTGTTTCTTGATATTTGTTCTCAATACTGGGTGACAAAGGGGTTTTGTGGGGGAAAAAATACTTGCTGATGGCGTGATTAAACCAATATTATATACTTATTCATATATAAAATGTTTAATAAAGCTTGTGATGGTGTGGTTGCCTGATCCAGCTATAGTAATGCTGGCAGTCAGGGCGGATGCAGATTTTTGGAATCCAGGAGTTTGAACTCATTCTTTGGTATGAACTTTTGTTTTCCATCTGGTGCTTTAGTGAGGTTATTTATTGCCTGTAGTGTGTATTTGTTCATCCTCTTTGCCCTTGGCAAAGCAATTGTATACCCTAGCCCTGTGCATGCCCGAGGCAGTGTCTGTTAAGGTGTTTCCATTGACTTTGGTGGAATAGAAATATGTCCACTGAGCAAGGCAAATGCTTTTATAGGGCAAGTTTCCCCTCTCTTAATGGGTTGCTGTCAAGTAGTTCATGCCCAACATTTGAGCTTTAATTACTGGTAGAGATTTTTTGCTTATTTGCTTTTGTTTGTTTATTTGAAGAGTATATGCAAAATGATCAGCTACCAAACCAACACCATAGAATTCCTCTTTCTACCAGACTTAAGAAACAGTCTTGTTGGATAGCAGCAAACGGTCTTCCCCAAGTTGCTGAGTGATAGCAGTACTAGCAGAGTTTACTTGCCCAAGTGAAAATACTGTCTTCTACAAGTTGTCTTTCCTTCCCCCCACCCCCTTTGCAGTAAAGAGTTTGTTTTCAGACTTTCAAATAATATTATTAACAGCAGTAGAAGTGGGGGAAATTTAGAACAATTGTAGTCTTGAACAGGTGATGTTATTTTAAATTTTTTCCTTGCCTTAAACTTCACTGAAGTGCAGTGTTGTATGTTCTACTGTTTTCAGAGCTGCATTTGTCCGTTTGCTATATTCCAATTCCAACGCTTCCATAGTCTGAACCTCCGTGGGTAGGTGTATGTGAGTGGTGGTGGTATTGTTTTATCATCATGAGATGGTACTTAAAAAAATCATGATAACCGCATGTTTGGAAAGGCTATTATCTACCACTTCAAGCAGAAAGCAAAAAATCAACTTTTCTGACCCTGTGACTCTCTGGGTGAGTAGGATTTAGATCAAATTATTTAATTTACTCATCTGTGAAAAGAAGATTATGGTAACTTGCATAAACTTTACAGTATCAGTGTGTTGTACATATTCCAAGTGAACAAAGCTGGATAGGAGTTGTCATAAATTTATTTGGAAGTAATACGCTGGCATTTGCAAAATGAAAAAAATTACTGTTGATCTGCATCTTGAAATACACTAAAAAATATTTGGATTTAAATTTGTTACTTCATAGCTTCCTCTTGTTTTTACATAAATTTAAAAATCGAACTGTTGAGATGATTACCATTAATGAGTTAAAATGATTTTGTGTCACATGACGAGAAAAGGAATATATAGTTTTTGTTTATTAAATTATTTTGATGTGTTCCCTGATAAATTATTTGTATAAATTGTGTTTGTTGTAGGTCTCAAAAAAAGAAATCAATAAAGCCTGTAGAGGAAGTCCAGACTTGTTACGACTGCCCTTGGTAGCTTAGTATTGATTAGACACAAATATTGAGTTTAATGACAATAAATGACATTAAATGTTAACCATAATAGTAGAGGAACACTGTTGAAGTAATTATTATTTTTTTTTTGTTCAACTTGATTGTAAAACAAAGTGTTCCCTCCAAGGAACATTAATTTTAAATTTTGGATGCACTGAAACATTTTGAATTTAATGTAGTTTTACAGTAGCACGGACAATGTAACTGAATTACTATGTTGGCAGTTCTTTGGAAGTTCAGGCAAATGGCCAAGATTTTGTCCTTTCAGGACTTTTTTTCCCGCAAAAATGTGGTGGTGTAATATTGTGACATACTGTTGCATGGAGAGCCAGCTTATGCTGCTGAGATTTCATCCACCCAAATTGGGAAACATGTTCTTTTCAGGTGTACTGTAATGTCAGTGACAGACGTGTGGCATTGAGGAAAACTGTATCATGGTAACTGGATCATCTGCTTGCCCAGTGCTTCTGGAGGTTGCTTTTGAAGATCCCCTGTGCTAGCTGGGGTAAGAGTGGGAAGGTTAGTGGTGCAGCTTGAGACAACTGGTATTCTCAGTGAGCAGGAGCTCTAAAGGAGTTACTTAAAGAAAAGATTTGAAGTGACCAAAATCCCTTGGTTTGCTTACAGAAGGGAACAAATGAAAAAATAAAATAAGACTCTAATTGAGGGAAAGTGACAAGTCCCTACAAGGATACCTCTGTTGCATTCTGAAGAGCACATTTTAATCTGCTTTGTAAGAGCAGAATCAGTGCTTCGTAGAGGGAGCCGGAGTGGAAAGGCTCTTAGGGATTACCGGCTGTGGACTCCTTTCCTGTGCAGATAAGCCATGGGAGTTTATATTCCTGTCACTGGAGAAATGAATGATGCACGAACTGGTGTTTTCTTATACATGGGTCACAAAATAGGAGCTGGGCCACTTGGATTCTATTCTTGTTTTTCTTACTAATTTTTGTTGTAACCTTGAACAGGATGCATGATTTTTCTGTGCCTCATTTTTCTTAACGGATAAAATAGGATAATAATACTTAACCTACTTCTTGGGAGAGTTTCTAGTCTAAATGTGTCTCAAGTGCATTGGGTTCTTTGGACAGAAATGCTTTGTAGATGCCAAGCATTATACAGCTAGTGACTAATGTTGTTTGCCTGGCAGTCTGGAAAAGTGCCCTTTATGGGCTTTTAATTTTGTGTGATTTTAGGCAAATGTTTTGGTGAAATGTCCTTGCTGTTCAGAATTACATTAATGTTCGTTTTTTTTTTTTTAATATGACTAGGAAACAGGTGGTTACCTCTTTGCCTCCAACTGCCCTAGTTATTAATTATTGCTCAGTTGTCTGCCTGGAGAATACTGAGTTTTATTATTGCAGAATAGATTTTTAGTGACCAACTATGACAGGGGTGGCAAATTCAGGTAGTGTACAAATTATCCTTGGAAAAAAGAAAAAAGACCTTGTACCAAGGGGGGGGGGCAGGAATTACAGTAGTTAACATATACTTTACTGGAGAAGGAAAAAGGTGGGACAAACTTTTTCTGTGGCAGAAATTACAGTAGTTAACATATACTTTACTGGAGAAGGAAAAAGGTGGGACAAGAACTTTTTCTGAGGGTCTCCGAGCTATGCAATGATAGTTTAATAAAAAAACAGTGAATATAGTGAGGAGAAAAATAGTAAAAATAGTGAAAACCATAATGAAAACAGGGAAGCTTATAACAATAGCAACAGTAGAAGTAAAGGCAGGATCACCAACTACTGTATGTTGGGTGGGTTTTATTCTCCCTAGAGATCCTGCCTAGAGCATCATCTGGGGGCGCTGGAGATGGGTAACACCAGTGTCGTGGTTTAACCCCAGCCGGCAACTAAGCACCACACAGCCACTCACTCGCTCCCCCCCGGTGGGATGTGAAGAGAACAGGAAGGGCAAAAGTTAAAAAACTTGTGGGTTGAGATAAAAACAGTTTAATTGGTAAAGCAGAAGCCACACGTGCAAGCAAAGCAAAACAAGGAATTTATTCGCTACTTCCCATCGGCAGGCAGGTGTTCAGCCATCTCCAGGAAAGCAGGGCTCTATCATGCGTAATGGGTACTTGTGAAGACAAATGCCATCACTCCGAACATCCCCTCCTTCCCCCAGCTTTTACTGCTGAGCACAATGCCATATGGTCTGGGATATCCCTTTGGTCATCTCGTGCCCCCCCAGCCTGCTCACTGGTGGGGTGGGGTGAGAGGCAGAAAAGGCCTTGACTGTGTGTCAGCACTGCTCAGCAGTAACGAAAACATCCCTGCATTATCAACACTGTTTCTAGCACAAATCCAAAACACAGCCCCATACTAGCTACTATGAAGAAAATTAACTCTATCCCAGCCAAAACCGGCACAACCAGTTATGTCCATCTTCTTTTTGGAGGGTGCATCTTCCCTCCTCAGCTGGGAGTCCCTGGAATCTGCAGCTCTTGGATTCTTGTGTTGGTTTGTCTTTGATTCCTATGCTGGCTTTGAACAAAAGTCTAAACCAGGGCTATCCTAACTCTTTTATTGTTACTATATATAACTATGAAAGTGTTTCTGACACCTAATAATTCGAACAAAAGGAAATGAAAATTACCGGTTTCTTTTTTATTTGCACTACCAGAAAGACGCTATGGCAGGTGAGAATTTGCCATATTTGCCACCTTGTGCCAATATAATTCCCTTGAAGGTTAGTTGAATTGCATTGACATTTTAGTAGACTGAGTTTAGTTTCTTACTTCAGGAAGAGAAGAGTGATGATGGGTACCTTTGTTGCTTAAAAAAAAAAGAAATAATTAGCCTTTGATTCGGACTTGTTTGTTATGTAGTTGGATGTTTTATAGCTGTGATCTTCCCAGAGTTATAATAGTAATAATTCACACTAGGATGCTATTGTGAAATAAGGTTATGTGTGTCCAAACAGAATTTGCCTTTCTTGCTGAATTTTGCTAGAATACTTTGTTTCAAATCTGAAGCAGCCTGAGAGCATGATATGGTGTTTTTCTGTTGTTGTGCCTGGTGTTTGTTTGTATTCAACAGTATTTTTCAAGGCTCTGATCAAAATAATGCTGTAAGCTGTACCAGTCTCACTTTTCCTAATTATGGGAAGTGATATATCAATACACACTATTATAAATCACAGCCCCCTTGTCAGCTGGTGGGAATTATTTAATGCTTTGCAACACCTTTATTTGCTAATGAGTGGGGTTTTTTTTTCCCTGTTTCTTTGATAAGTATTAATGTTCTAGCTGTTAGCCTATTTCAGGATGGAAATGATT
The DNA here is from genome assembly GCF_000699145.1 of Aptenodytes forsteri. Taxonomy (NCBI): domain Eukaryota; kingdom Metazoa; phylum Chordata; class Aves; order Sphenisciformes; family Spheniscidae; genus Aptenodytes; species Aptenodytes forsteri. The sequence goes on along the minus strand of NW_008796111.1, from coordinate 2,706,104 downwards.
GATGTTGCTCTATTTTAACCAAAACACTTCTGCCCACTCCTGGTTCTTCCTCCCCAACTCCTTTTTTTCCCTCTGCAAGAGCTCTTCATACAATTCATGTTGGCTGGATTATGTAATTTGTAAGTCAGTGATCACTTTCCCTTTCTAAGCTGTAGAATGTGCTCATCAAACCAAATTGGTTAAAACTGCATTGCTTTGTATTAATAACAGACTTTGAATCAAACTAAGCCATGCACAGGCACAGAACTGCGGTATGTAGCTAAGTCAGTCATGGTAGGACCATTAGATCGGAAGAAAAGGCTTTACTTTTAGAAGTTGAGAAACACAACAAAGTGTAACTGGAAATCCATGTTGTCTAGGGATTAATTGAAGAATATGTATGACTGCAGAACAAGGGCAGCATTGTAATAAACCCTCGGACCCAGCACGCCTTTGAATTTTGTATTTGCCTGCTATCTCAGCTCTCGGTGGCTCAGACTGACTTGCTATCAGTGATGAAAGCCTGCTTTATCTTCCAGTGGATGGTGGCCACCGTGAAAGCACAGAGGATGTCTCACTTTCTTTGAGGCAAATTAAAGATGATTGTAAAGCGTTTGGGGACCTTCATATGAAGGGCATTCAAGGAATACGAACACTAATATAAAATAACTGATACAGGTGATAAGCAGCCCATTGGTATTCTTTATATGGAGAAGATTTTTTTTTTTTATAGCTTCTAGAGGAAATCAAATAAAATGGAAAATTTAATGATGTCACCCTGTTGCTCTCTACTATTGTTGTCAGGTCTTTTTGTGTGACTGTTATTTGTTGTTTGGTTTGTTGTGGGTTTTTTTTAAGGCAGAAGTGCGCTCATCTGTAATCTTTTTTGGAGTTCTCTTTTGGAGTTACTAAAGTTGGCCCCCTCAGACAGTTCACAGAGTGATTTAATTGTTTGAATTGCATATAAGCAATACTCAATTCTTCCCCATTGTATCTTAATCAGATACTGTTGATAACTGGGCTACAAAACATGGAAATCGTCTAAAAGCTAATAAAATTGAAAATAGTCTGTATAAGGAGCTGTATGTAATCAAAGTGCAGTTCAGAGCACTGCTTTGGCTACTGCTTCATGGAAATGTACATTTGGCAAAAATGTGGCAAGAGTTTTATATGCAGCAGTAGTTGATACTGAGCTTCTGATGTTGAAGGCATGTAACCCAGAAGGTCTCTGGTGATTCTTGAAATCTCTTGCCTCTTGGGATCGATGCATACTGATTTTTGTTTTCTTGGGAGGAAAGAATAATCCTGCCCTGCAGGAGTGGTGGTGGTTTGTGGCTCTGGTGCTGTGATAATTGAAGAATGTGAATAAGGAATTGCAAACCATGACATCAGTACTGTTACTGTTCACATCTGTGCTTGGTTTTTGGTTTTAATGTAGATAGAGGTGTATTGAAAAAGATGTGCAGTTGATCTCGGATGACCTTTCAGAGTGAATTTGCTTTTCCAAAATATTCCTGTTAGTAAAATAAAATTTTGCTTGGGGAGAACAGACAACTTCAAATTATCAAAGTTGTAAGATTTCACTAATAACATTAAGCAAGCCATTAAGGAAGTCTGTGCTTTGCAGTAGATGTGGTCATTTTACATTCTTCTGAAAATGTTTGTTTTTGCAGGTGAACTTTGTTTCAGATCTGGCTGGATATCTGACCCAGCTTTTAGGGATACTTGAATTTGGTGTTCTGCTTTCTGCAGGAGCTCTGATGAATGACTCTTCTTCTGTAGAAAACCAAGACTTTGCTTCTGTTGTAAAATGCTGCCTCTTGAGAAATGGGCTTGGGTTTTTTCTTCCCCGCTGTCCCCTGTAATTATATTCTTCTGTCTTGGGTCAGCTGGGAGTAGAATGTGAAAAAACAATATTCTAAACGTGGTACTAAGAATTGTAGCCTATGTAACTTTATGGTTGACTGTCAGGCTTGTTTGGCTGTTGCAGAAACCTATCTTGGCTCTCTAGAAGTTTGAGTAGTGTCACAGTCGGGCAGGTTTCGGGGGTTGATAGGAGAATAGAGACGAGAATATGAACGTTGCACTTGGAGCTACTTCACTCCTAACTCCATTTGTTGTTGGTACATCTTCTTGGTGTGAGCTAGCATTTAAATCGATTGGAGTTGTAAAATCCTGAAGTTCTGGAAATAAAGATGACTTATCAGTACATGTTATTGCTCTCTCTACCGATACAAGATTAGCCCAAGCATGTATAGCAGTTCATTTTATCTATTTTTAAATGCCTGAATGTAAGGCTTCCACTTGGACAAGAAACAAAAAACATGAATAAAATCTTTTAACCACTGACATTTGTTCAGTTACAGTATACCTAGAAAAAGATGTCCTCTGAAGTAATAAAGGAAGATTTAATGAAAGCTGATTGATTCTACCAGGTGCTAGTCTTTCAGTTTTGATCTTTTCACAGAAAGATCGTAGTTTATGTATCCTGAGCAGCAGTTATCTTGTTGTGCTCTTTTGTAAGGTTCTTGGCTTAGTGTGAAGCATTCAATCACGCTCTGGTGCTCCACTGAGTTTGCTGAAAACTTAAGTACTCAAGTTTAATGCCTAAAGCTAGACCGTGTGAGTAATCTGAAAGCTGAAATGGCGCATGACTGCAGTTGCACGCTTGCCTGGTGTCTTAATGAGTTAAAAATGCATTTTTTTGAGCATGCATTTTTTATATGCTCATGAATTGGCTTGTTCCCAGATACCTCTTCTTCAAAAGCACATGTACTGACAAGCTGACAGTAATAACTAATATACTTATTGGCTAGAATTAGTATATATCATTATTATGAAAAGTAACGAACATGTTGAAATGCTAAGGATATTTTCAAGATTACTTTAGATTTGGTTGGAGAGCAGAGTATAATGGCTACATCTTACAGCATGTAATAAAATCACAGGGGTCTTTGATATTCAGAGTTGCGCTTTGGAACAAACAGTTCTGTTCAAAACCAGCAGCAGTCTTGATTAATTTGGTTATTGTATTTGGGTTCTCTAAGCTTCTGTAACTGACAGCGATATAGTATGAGCGGTGCTCTGTATACTGCATGGGCCATTAGACACAAAGGAATGATATCTAGATGTGACATTTTACAGTATATTCTAAAATAGATGTATTTACTACTCATTATATGAAACTGCAATTCCTGTGGAAATCGATATTGAAAATACGCACTAAAAGCCTTCTAGGATCTGCAGGCATGCACAAAAAGGAGCTGTACACATGTACTGTTACTCACAAGTGGTGGGTTAAAGTGAATTATTTTAATCTTTTCCTGTCAACAGCAATTGAGTGTATTTTCCTTATTGCGACATCCTGTTACTGCTACAGAAGATGCAGAGAATGTGGACTAGAGCAGAAAGAGTCCTCAGGTGTCTTTAAACTGTTTTAAGCTGCCCATGGTTTGAAAATACTCAAGAATCTGTGATATGAGCTGTTTGACATTTTTCCTATTCCAAATGCTCAAAGGAATAAATCTACATAAAGAGTGTTAAAAATGAGAGAGTCTTTGCGACAACGTCTGGAATCTCAGAATGTTACTTTATTTTTCTCTTTTGGCTGACCACCACGATAAAACAGCTGAATCAAATATGTTCTTTTATGTATAAAATATATTTTTTGGGTCTTGACAGCTTGTTTCCAGTTTTAGTCTAATTCAGTTTGAAACAGCTGTTCCTAATCTCTGCAAAACAGGTTTTTTGATGGAAATCATGACATTCTCAACTCCTGCAGTGTTACTGGGCTCTATCTCATTTCAGAAGTTGGCTTTTCTTTATGTTAAAAGTACTCTTCATTCAGAGAAAATGTCACTTTTGTATCAAATAAGCTGCAGTTAAAAGAATAATAGCTGCCTCCTCCCCACAAGGTTATCTCTCAATGAGATTGGATATATGTTTCTCTTCCTACATGACTTAAGAAAAAACATCACTGTGTGTTTTACCATTAGTTAGATTTTTATTCTAATGTTCCCTGCCCTACCCATATGCTTTCCGTTGGGTTCTATTTAGAATTTTCTCTGCAGTTGTCTCAGCACTCAGACTTAACAAGTTCTCTGGCTTGCCTTATGGTTCAGTTTTGCTCTGGAGTCAAATCTGGTATTTTCAGAATTTTCAATGTAGCATTTTCAGTTTGCTCAGTGCCGTCTTTTCTTCCATCCCTCCCCCCCGCATCCCCCGCCCCGGTTGACTGCACTGCTTGGTGCCTCTTCCAAAGCTGTTTGTAGAAATTGCATAGATCACAGAGCCGATCAAGTCTGTAAGCTCTCTTGTGCCCGATAAAACAAAAGCTAACCTTTCATTTCCAATTTTCTGGTTCTTTTGGACAACCTAGCATGTAATATGGAGTGAAGTCAATGACTTTCTGCATAAAAGAACTTGCTATCTAGTTGACTGTGTGAACACAAGTGTATGATGATACCGTGTGAGGACATTTCAAAACATTTTTGATGGGGAGGCTTAAGGTTTCAGGCGTGGCAGTGTTGCCAAGTTTATAACGGGACTGGAGGGACTCTGGAGTTGTGCATCCTTTTCTTTCCTCTCTCCTTAGCTTGCTGGATGAGGTTTCACAAGTCACTTTGTTATGCATGTCTTTTGTTTTCCTGTCTATATAAAATGAGGATTGTGCTACAGAATGAGTACTCTGAGAAATCTGAGAGAGACGCCGCGTATGAGTAGGACCACTAGTGGTTGCTGATCTCACTTCTGAGCCCTCTGTGGGCAAATACCATCCTGAAGCCTCTTTTGGGTTATTTTGTTAGAGCACAATTTATCAGCTGAAATAAAACAACATCTAACACGACACAAAAGCTTTACTACTTGAAGAGCTGTTAAATATGCTTTCAGTTCCAAATTCAACACTTTGCCTGACAAATATTTTGGAGTGTTTATTGTTTTCCTTGCAATTTTTTTTCCCCCACAGTCTAAAGAACCTGACTTGGGGCTGTGCTAGGATTAAGTAAGATTACTAGCATCTTCTTTCCATCCCTCTTGTGTACCTTCTATGAATACATCCTAATAACTATTGATATTGCATTCATCCTGCAAGAAGCTGAGACCTTTAGTGTCTGCTGATGCTGCAGTTTTGATGTTGTGTTTTTCTTGCAAGTAAAATCAATTGAGACAAGTCTTGGTAACTTTTACAGCAAAATAAAATGACTATGCCAGGCAGCCATTGGAAGTTTTTAAAGTATGGGTATGCTCTTAGATCACATATACAGGGTTGTTCCAGCAGAATTGATTGGTTGATCTACTAGATTTAAAGGTCAACTGTTATCACATTTCAGGAAGATTGAAGAAGATATAAAATTGCTGCTATGCTTTTCTAGGTCGTATACCCACTTCTGGTGCTCTTTGCTTTTCCGCTGTACATCTTAATTTACTCAGCTAAAGCATCAATACATAAAGGGCACAAGTCAATGTGCTTGCTTTCTCCTGTCAGTGGGGGAGCTAGCTAGTTGTATTTCCTCCAAGCCAATACCTTCCCTCTGGAAGACCTGAAGCGGAGAGGAGTCCACTAGACTCTACAGAAATGGAAGAAACAAATCTCTCTCTCTCAGGGGAAGGCTGTGAGGAAAGCTGCAGTCTAGCTGTCTTGTTAGATGATCCGTTCAGTTCCTAGAGTTGACGCATCCAAGGGGTGATATGGTCTGTTCAAAGTGCAGCACAGACAGAAGAGAGAGATGGCATAACCCTCTTAATGGCTGGAGACCTTTGATTGTGGGGAATCAAAACAACATCTCATTAGTAGCGTTTTATGTGGCAGCTTGGTATTATACAGATGTCCTCAGAGACCAAGCAGCTTTGGAATATTATGTTTTGTAAAGTCATATTTCCATGTAATAGGCAACTGTATCTGCATACAGAGGTAAATAAGTTTCTTGTTAATTTTTTGCAACAATGCAAATGAGACAACTGCTTTGCTGTAGCAGGTTGCATGAACTAAAAGCAGCAGGGACATAGAACATTCACCTGCTCAGATACAATTAATTTTCCCTGTAACAAAGGAAAAGGAGTCCTGAAATGAAAAAGGGGTTGATGGGGGGGGGGGGGGGGGAAAAAAAGTT
>NW_008796111.1:2695818-2699951 GCF_000699145.1 Aptenodytes forsteri | reverse complement strand
GTATAAAGAAAGAAAAAGAGAAGGAGAGAGAAAGAGGGGGGGGGGGGGGGGGGGGGGGGGGGGAGAAGAAGATTTAATTTAAGCTGATAAACCAAAACACATTATTCTTCAAGATTTTTCCCTTGTGAACCATATTATTGCTATATTAATTTGATAGGACTTTGTTCATTGTTAAGTTTTGCTCTTTTCCTGTACTGATAAACTTGCTGTCCTTCCGTGTGGATCTTCCATAAAGCAGCAGAGGACAAAAAGTGTTTAAAATGGAATAGACTTTAATGGCATGGGAACTGTTCCTGAATCAGAGAATACTGCATTGCAAATGCTTTTAGCTAATCTTCAAACAAATTTCAAAGTAACTTTATGATTTTGTGTGGCTAGTAGATGCATATTTGATGACGGTCATGCTATAGTAAGGGGTTTGTTGTGTTAACAGTACACGGGAAGATGACTCTCTTTAAGAGTCACTATCCCCCAAAAAATCTGTTGTAGGGAATGTTAACTGTTTTACAAAGGTTATTTGTAGTAGAACTCCCAGAGTCTAAATTAACTCGGAGAGTACTGTCCTTAGTGCATTTTCTTATGCGCTAACTTGCAAAATGTAGTAATTCCCAGATGTGTAGAAATCAAGGGTCTGTGGCTTTTCTGTAAGCATCCATGACCTGCTTTTAAAATAGACACTGACATACAGCAGTGGCTGAAGACTGTGCTTGAGTGGACTGAGGAGACATTTATTGTGCGTTTATTTAAGGTGGCCTTTTTCAGAGATTCTTGCTCTGATGGCCATCTAACTTCAAAAAATTGCGTTTTGCTTTGTCAGCCGCAATGTGAAGTCTGGGAAACTAATGTCTCATGTTCACTACACTTATGGTAAATATGGAAAGAATATTTTTTTAAATAAATAATGGACCAGGCAAAGTTTTCAGAGGCTTGCATGATCAAATCAGAGTAGCAGCAAATCCTTTGTGATTTTCCCAGTGGCTGATGAAGTCAACCAGTGCCTTCACTGACTGATTTGGTTTTTGTTTTCTTGCAAGTTGCTTAAATCTGTATTTTATTTTTTTTTCCTTTAACCCTTGATGATGTCTGCCTTCATTAAAAGGTACTCATGGAAATAATAAATTTTCTAAAGTGCAGTAGTAGTGCGTGTATGGTACTGGAAATGTGATTGCTCTTCTTATGTACGCAGTTGCGTGTCATCCTGATCAATAGGTTAGACAGACATTATTGCAGGGACTTCAAAGAGGTTCTAAACAAGAATACACTATACGTTCATGAGGCTTCCAGGTTACAGGGAATTGTCAAGTTATAAAAGAATGCTTCTGTGTGGAAGAAAGTTTGCAAGGTAAAAAAAAACCTGTCAGCAGGAATATTACAGTGTTGTGCAAACTTTACGCCTTTTTCTCTTCTTGTTTTCCCTTCAAATCACAGGGCTGTAGCATCCCTCCTTTCTTCAGCTTGGTGACTGTAGCAGCACATTGCTGTTTTGAATGAAAAGTTTAATATAAGATCCATCAGTTGCCAATGTAAAAAACCCATTAGAAAAGGGGAAGAAAAATCCCTGTATATCAAGAGTATTTATGCAAAGTAGGTATTTAATCAATCTCAGTCGTTTGCTTTATTGAGAAGAGCAATACCAGTAGCAGCAGTCATGGCAGGCAAAATGCTGTGAATATACATGCTGGTAATTAGTTTGCAGGTTTTGTTCTAATTCTTGTTGTACAATGTACTCATCAGGCTTAAGTCCAGAAGAAGAGAAATGTATTTTGAAAGCATCTTCCTTAAAATGAACTTACTTTAATTTCTTACTTGATTATTGCTTTGAAGAACAATAATACTTGGTTGCTCACTGAGAGTGATAGTAAACTTGTGCTTTCATGTTTCTTTTACAAACTAAACACAAGTGCAGTCGTGTTTTAATGCTGACTTCTTTCATAACACTGCTGAGCTTACGCCTTCATCAGCGTTCAGACAGTGCACTATCCCTGCACTTTGGAAATGCTTCAGACCAATTTATTCTGTTGTTTGGTGGGGTTTTTTTTTTTGAACCCCAGTTGCCTCCAGTTGTCATCTGTGGCAACATGTATATGTTGGTGTATTACTTACAACAAATTGCACTTTTCTCATCTTCAGCAGGATTTATGGTGAAATTTGCATTCCAGAAGTTGTTGCAGCCTCACAGGGAAACATTTGCATTTCAGGAAACACTGATAGGTAATGTTATTGAGTAAACAATACCTGCAGATTGCTTTAATCAAATTCCTGAACTATGGAAAGTTTGGATGTGGAAAATATTTCAAAAAGGCATGGGGCAGGCTGATGCTTTGGTGAAAGTTCCCTGGCTCTAAACCATATTGTAAAACTGCATGCTGAGGCCTTTGGTTTCTACTGCCGTATACCAGCATCAGCAATTGTGTCAGTGAGTTTTGATTTAAGAAAAATAATAGACATATTCCACAGTAAAACACTTGTTTTAATGGATTTTTTAAAATTAAAATAGTCTTGTTGCTAAAACAGAGAATATGTCGGCATAATATGTATAGCATCACCTGTCATGGTGTGCAGGGCAAGATGATACTTCCTCTGTTAACTCCAGCTACTGACCTTGCCCTTTAAACAGCCTGGTTTATCGTAGGAAAGTTGCAGAGGAAGAAGAATCTTAATGCTTGGCTTTAAACCTAGGTTTTCATCTGTGCTCTGATTCCCTAGAGAGCATATATATATATTTTAAGAGGTTCCTGTGGTTGAAGAGTTTATAATGATTTGACCTTTCTGAAAAGTTGCAGGTTGGATTTTTAGATTACTAGAAGTCCTTGCATGATGGATATATTGCTTGGTCATGATGGCCTTGAAATGTAATACTTAAAGAAAACAAATTAGTTTGAGCTCCTTACGCATTTGTCAAGAAGTCCTTCACCTGTTCTTCATGTGTTTATGTATGCATGTGCACTGCGAGACCGTTGCCTCCGAGTATGTCCTCAAGGTCTGAAACAGGACTTCCATTTGGAACCAGCCAGCTGCTTGTCTGCTCCAGCGTGTAGTTGGAAACTTCCCTTGGCAAATTCTGGTTTTGTTCCACAAATTAAATAAGTCTGCCAGAAAGGAAAACAAAAAATAAAAACCCCACAGCTTGGTAATGCTGCCCAGTTGCAGTCTGTGCTATCTCCATGGTTTTGAGCCTTCATTATGCAGCTTGCACTCAGCACACTTTTATTTAAAGCAGAGCTAAAAGTAGAACTAAATAGCTGACGTTCGTAGCTGTTTGGTATGATGCAGAATTACTGGGAGGGGGACGGGACAGGAAGAGGAACACTGCTAGTGCCGGGCGGATTAGGCTTATTTATTTGCACAGAACTATGCAGAGCTGTCTAAAAAAACCTAAACTAGACCATGCTTTATCAAGGAATATAAGCTTACTAAACTAGGAAGTTCTATTTTGTTTTATTCTCATTAAGTTTTGCTTTGTTTTATACCCTGAAATGATGCAGTTCAGTTTGCTGTGGCTGTTGCAACAACCAAACTATTGCTACTATGTTATTGCAGCATCCCTGTGCCGATTGCTTTTCATGGAGCCATCTCCATATTGCAGAGCCAGCTGTTTTTCTTACTGTCCGAGCATTAGGCTCAGTAGTATAAATTACTAACTGCTCCGTGGCTTTCAATTGTCCCTGTTTGTTTAGTGTGCCAGCAGCAAGTCTTCAGCTCTTTCAGCACCATTTATAAGTTTTCCTTTTTCTTTTCTTTTTTTTTTTTTAATGCCTCAGGCAAAAACTATAGTTGAGTGAATTGTCGGTCGTTCATGTTGCTGAATTATTGGCTTGATAAAATAAACTTTGGGACGTAGGTAGATAGTGTCCTCGTTTACAAAAGATTTTGTAGCTAGAGAAGTGATAGAAACAAGTTAAAAAATCATGGTTTGTGAAAAGCAGTATTTTGCTCCCCCACCGCCCCAGTTTCCTTAAATGCACACCAGTTTGTCAGATTGCTGGCGGTATGATCTCATACAGAAAGATCCTTTTTGGCTGTGTAAGTGCGTGCACTGCTGAAGAGTTAGGATACTTTTGGAAAACTTAATGCTGAATTTATCAGCTTGGGTCTGTTTCGAAACCTAATTGTAATGTAACAATTGTGTAGGT
>NW_008796111.1:2622347-2695212 GCF_000699145.1 Aptenodytes forsteri | reverse complement strand
GCGGGGGGGGACGGCAGCGAGGAGCATTGCGCGGGGCAGCCTCCGCCACGGCGTGCTGTGCCGTGGGGTAGTTCTGCCATTTGGTGTGGGCTCCCTTCTGGGGAGCTGTCAGCCAGGTGATAGAGTTGCAGGGAAGGAGAACCTGCTCGGAGCCTCCCCAATTTTTTCAAGAGACTAAGTAATATTATGATTTTTATATATTTATATATATATATATTTTTATATATATATATAAAATATATATATATTCCCCCCCTGGTAATGGGGAGCATTCAGAAAAAGAGAAAAAGGCCAGTAGTGTCCATTTGTTCTCACCACTGTATCCTCAGGGCTTGTTGGCAGTGTGGCCTTCAGTAGAGAAGGGTAAAGTAGTTGAAACAATCACAAAAGTTTGCCTTATGGTTTGAGGGAGGAAACACAGGTCTTGGTCAGATGAAGCTGTATAGAAGGATTTTTTTTTATTCCAATCCAACGTTATTAGCTCGCTTGTAGCACTGTGGTCATTAGTGCTCTTAATTTACCTTCCAGTAAATATGCCAGATAAGCCACTGTGGCCAGCCACATTAACTTTCTATTTATTTCTCTTATGATGGCCACCTGAAGCAATAGATTGATGTCTGCAATTTTTACTTCATTAATAATGAAGTCCATAAAGCAGTGAGAGGAGTGTCTGTTTACTTGGTACCTTAAACTGGGGTACTGATGAACTGCTGGTTTTTGATCCAGTAAGATGTTCTTAGTGATTATCAAGATATAGCAATAAAGTATGTGCAGATTTAGATGAGGAGCTGAAACCTCTGCGGGATAGATGGTAGACATTTAAGTGGTAATTGGGTTATTGAAGAGTGCCTGCAAGACAGCCGATACATGAAAAGTCAAATGTATGTCAGTCTCCTTTGAAATCCATAAAAATTAATCTTTTAGGTTTTCCTGTGGTTTTAACTGTGTCCCACAGCAACTTAAAAATGGCTCAGTCTCAAAGTCTTAAAACTCTTCTGATAACAACAGTGCAAATTCCTAGCTAAATAAAGAAGCTGTAGTGTTTATAATTTCCAAAAAGTATTTTTCAAATGCTGTTGTGGCAGTTAGTGATAGGAGTACTGTAGGGCTTGTGTGGGTGGGGATGTTTTGTGCTGAATACAGTGACAGCTACAAGTCTAGTCTTCAGAAACCCGGGTTTGGCCCCGAGTATCATTCTCTTTCCCCTCTATTCCTATTTTGAGTCCAGTAAAGAGAAGCATATGTTTTCTTGCATCAGCTACATTGGTGTTACCTTGTGAAGCATGACAAGGTCATGTGTTTGTATGGCAAAAGAGGAAATCTCAAATTGTGTTTGAGCTGTCTTAGACCTGCTTTTTTTTCTGTGATGTATTAAAGATTTCCGTGATATACATGGTTAAATTCCATTCATGTAGGTATGCGTGTGTTGATGCTACATTGCTGCTCCTGAAATTGGTACTGTTATATTATTAATATTGCAGATCATGCCAAGAAGGTGTCTTGCGTTTAATATAGAATGTAAGAAGGTTTGCCTACCCCATATGAAAATCTGAAATTGGAGCTGAAGATGCTATGAAAATTTAAAAGGGACAAGGTCAGCCTGAAAATCCCATATTTTTAAAAAGCAGAAAATCATCTATTTTTCACAACAAACTTCCTTACCTGTTAGTACCTGTACTAATAACCTTTTCAGTTATTAAAGCTTGAAAATGGTTTTAAGCATTATTTTAATGTAAAACTACTTAGTTACCATTTGTCTATGTGCCTGTTGATTTGGGGTTTTCTAGCTGAGAGACGTGAGAACTGATCAAAAGCATTTGAGTTCCTATGCTCCTTCTATATGATCAAACAAGTTCAATTTATTTCACTCATAAAAGAAAAGATAACGGATGACTCACTTGCTTTGTACCAACATCTTTATTGAGGGGGAAAAAGTGGCTAAGAGGGTTCTTTGTTATAGCAAGCAAAGACAAAAAAAAATTCAGTAATTGAAAATAAAAATTTAACAAATTTAGACTACAGCTGAGGTTCGTGGTTTAAACACTCGTGGTAATTAAGCACTGGAACAATTGGAGAGGAATAGTATGGGACTCGCCTTCCTTGGAAGACTTGACAGGTGAGCACATGGATATTCTGTTTTTTCTAACTCCGTTTGCTAAATTTTAAACACAAAAGTAACTTGAATTAGGGAAGAGGCAAGACTGAACGTTCACAAAGGTTGTTTTGGATTGACTTAATATTTCCTAGGAAGCATCTGGAAAGGATCAACTCCAACCGTCCAGGCTCTTGACCATAACGTAACTCTTTTTTTAATTCCTTTTCTCGCCCCCCCCCTTGGCCTGTGCTGTGATCACTAACTATATGCCTCCTAATTTGAGGACTCAAAATGAGAAGGGTCGGTATCCATGAGAACATGCTGTCCTCCAGAGCACAGAATTTAATGTGGAAGTTCAGAATCTCAGTTTTTAACTTATTTTCAGAGAATAGCTGGCAAGATGTGCTTCAGTTCCAATTAGTGGCTGATCAAGACAGGAAGTAATGGTGAACTGCTACCGACTAATCCTTTCTTTCAAGTGATAGAAGTGGGAGTAGAGATTCCAACCTTGCCATGACCTGACTTAAAGCCTTTTCTGGCTGCTTCGAAGACTTGCTGAGCACCTGACTGCAGTTATTATCTATAGGAAGTCTACTACAAATATAGTAAATAGTAAAAACATTTAGTGTTCTTAAAAATCTGAGATTCCTCAGATCCACACCCAGCATGAGTGGAATAAGAATTGTGAAGGTAAATTTAACAGTATTTGTAAAGAAGCAAGATAAAGCAGGAGAATATAGAAGACATCTGAGAAGATAAGTGTGGACATTGTGTGAAATACTGTAAATAACATTCTGTGCATGAAAATGGGTGCTGAATAACTGCCTCTTCATCCGTGCGATCCTGCAGACTATGGTAACTTGAGGTCCTTTGGAAAGAAGCGCGTAATCAAAGTCTGAATCCTTACCACAAGCAGGCTGATTTAGATTGCATAGGCAGTATGAATTCAAGCATTTCCTAGTTACTGAATTCTTCATTTGTAACCTTAACCATTTTAATATAACTTTTTTAGCATATATAACAATACATGAAAACCCACTGCTTTTCTCCTCCTGTATGTTAGCCTTTGAATAGGAAATGTTTCTTGTATCAGCACAAAAGCTCAGATCTCATTGTAAATGGTGTGTAATAAATACCTAGATAAATACAATAAAAAGCTATTGGAGAGGGTTTCTTCCTTTTGGTTCCAGTGAGAGAGGGGTAAATAAAATAATCGGTGTGCCCTGTTAGCTGTCGACCAAGTTTCATGTGGCATGTCTTTCCTTTGGCATGCATATAGCAGCAGCACATTTTAGCACCTCGCCTACAGCATCCACCTCCTGACAGCAAAACTTGCCAATAGAAAAGCATTCAGCACTTCATTATTTCTACAACCTGAGTGCATTTGCAAATTAATTGATGTGTGGGAGGAAAGGCATCTGCTATTGTAGAAGACCTTAACTGTTGCAGCAAAACTAGAAATAAACTGGTTAGCTGTAGTGAGCTGATACGCTGTTGCAGGTGTTGAAGCCTCTGAAGTGGCATCTTGTCCATTTTTCTTCTGTCTTTGATATTGTTTTTTTAAAAAAGAAACCAAACTGCTCACTGAATTGTGAACATGGAAACAAACAGCATGGTAAAGATAATACCATATATAATTATATATGGGTAGTTAGCAAGTAGTTTCATATTTCTTGCTGGCTCAGCACCAAAAGAGACTTTTAATTAGGCCTGTAATGAATGACTGGGAGCGTTTTAAAGGCTATTAATCTTGTGGTGTAATTGAGTTAATTATAATATCATTATAAGCTCCCATGAAAATAATATGAAGTGTATTCCATTTGTTTTACTCCTAAAGATGTTTCTGAGGTCCCCCAGCTTCATCTGGAATACTCCTACTGGAAGTCTTCAACACCGACAGAGAAAACCGTAAAACCGCTTTATGTGCCATTCCACCAAATGTTTCTGTTCGGTGCATCATCCTGTTCCCGGTCTTGGGCTCTCTGAGCTGCTGCTTTACCTGTGAACTGCAGGTAACTTCTTGCAATGGAGTGTAGGTTTTTTAGCTTTCATTGCACAGTGTAGCATTTCCTTGTTTTTCTGGTTTCTGATCGGTTAGCTTACCTGAGCGTGGCAGATGAGAGTAAGAATATGTGATCTATTTTCAGAGATAAAGATTACAGCAGCTTTCGAACTGTTACTCTTTGTGCTGTGGTAAAAAAAAACGTGTAGCAAAAGAGGTGTTTTTGCAAAGCATATGGCTTTTACACTAGTTCAGACTACAGTAAGTTTTGGATTTGGTTGTAAAACATCTCTGTGCTTTTTGCACTCTCTAGTCAGAGTGTGACATCTTCAACAGATGGACAGATAAACTTTCCATAATCCATCTTTCCTTTCAGAAGAGGAGATGAGATTCTCATGTGTAAAAGTTGTTGAGGAAAACCTCATCTGTATAAGTCTGTTGTATGCTTAGATGTTGGAGTGTGAAAATTTGATGGATATGCAGCTAAGCACTGGAGTTACTGATATTTTTGGGGCTGTCTTTTTGCGGATGCAAAGTCAGCCCTGCTTTTCTACGTACTTCAAGCCTTATTAGAGCATTTGCTTTGCCTGTTTTCAGAACCACGCACTTAATCGTGGAACAAGTATGTTGCTCAAATCCACCTTCTCTCTGTTTTGGCCGATATACTGTCTTGTTTGCTTTTTGTAGCCCTGCATCATCAGGACTGTTTTGGTTTAATATTTTTTAAATTCTACAATCAAGAGTTGTTTCCAACCTTAATTAACCCTGCTGGGATGGTAGAACTGCCTTTTTTTCTTTCAGTAACTTCGCTGGTCACACTTCTATATTTTCCATCCTCTTGACTATTACAGATTTTGTAAATAGTTTAGAAATGCCAGCTTGTGATGTATTGGCCTCTTTAACATTTCTTTGATTTATGTGCACTGTGCTGAAAAAAAGCAGAGGAAGCATATTATTCTGGAAAAAATGTTGCCAGTCTTCATTTTTTTCAGTCTTAGTTAAAAGCTACACTTTTATCAATCAAACCTGATAGATTCTTTTTTCATTCCTAAAAACGTTCATAACTTAACTCTTTGAAGTCTAAAGAAATAATTTGACTAAGACTTTTATAAATGTCTATCTATTTTTTGGATGTCTAACTTGAAATATCTTTTAAACTGATTTTTCAAAAGTTGACTTTTTCGTGCATCACAGCTTGGTCATCTAAAAGTAGAGACATTCAAAAATCACTAAGGATAGGGGGGTTATTTATTTTTTTAAAATAAAGTTTGGCCATATGTTGCTATTATTAATAGTGCATCGCACAAACTGATGTAGTAAAACACGTTTTGGTCTCAGCAGTATGGATTAAGATGATGTCTCTACCTTGTATACAAATGACAAGGATTGCAGGTTTATGATTATCCAGCTTCTCATGTAAGTGTCCTAATTAAATGCAGAGAGCTAATTTTTTCTGAAGTCTGGTGTTCTGTTTCAGACAAAATTCCTCAAAGTCCATGTTGTAAGCCATAAATGGCTATTCTGAAGGGTTTAAAAAAAAAGATAATTGAGTTTAATTTAGAGTTCTTAGTTAATGCATAATATTGTCTTAGCTGGAGAAAATTTTCAGCAAAACTTCTCAGAGAAGGAAGAGCTTGCGCTGCTGGTAGTGATCTGCAGGATTGCTCTGTCTCCCAAAGGTCAATGTGAACTTGAAGACAGGATTCAGGTATATATCATTATTTTTGAACACAGAAAACTTGAGTAAGGGCAGAAAAGCTCTTTTTTTAATTGCCTTGTTGGGGGGAAAAAAGTTTCAGGTTTTGTTGACCATTACATTTCAGCAGTCTGCTTGCAAGTAGAGTGGTTATGGTCATCTTTTCCAACAAGTATTCTAGAGATGTCCATTCAGTGTTGAATGCAATATGTTTTAAAGGGGGAAGATGATGTCTGTCTTTCTGATACTTGTCCTCCAGAATGCGGCTGATCTCTAACTTCCAGCCACCTATGGTGATTCTAGGGTTTGTCTGTGCAAAAATCTGTGTTGTTACAAGGGAGGGTGAGAATTTAAACCTCTTTCTCTAACCCACTTATAACAGTGACCTG
Organism: Aptenodytes forsteri; assembly: GCF_000699145.1. NCBI lineage: Eukaryota > Metazoa > Chordata > Aves > Sphenisciformes > Spheniscidae > Aptenodytes > Aptenodytes forsteri. Next base: position 2,689,030 of record NW_008796111.1, on the reverse strand, counting down.
TATCGGTTGCTCTTATTTGTGTATGAATGCTTTCTGTGGGTTACTTTATACTGTCTTGGAAGGAGTAGAAATTAATCCGATCGTGAATGTTCTGAAGCTATAGTAGGAATGCTCATATAGGGAAATAGGCCACATACATTCTGTTCCAGATCTAACTGTCCTGCTTCAAGCTTTAATTGGTTGTCCTTGCTAGTGGGCTGGAAATTAGCATTCCCAGCAGCATTGCTTCGGGATGCCTGCTAGATGTAAAGAAAGAGGATGTTAGCAAAAGTAACCATTTAAGGAAGAATTCTCTCCTAATTTGGCAAGTTCAGCTCAAACAGTTTAAACCGTATTCATGCAACCCCTTCTACTGGCACGGTAGTGTGATAACCTCTAGCAGAAGAGAGTGGTGATGTCTGGTATAGCTTTGCAGCGTGTATCCGTCTGCCCACGGCATACCTGCATCAGGATGAACTGTATGCTGGAGTTCTGATCTTTGAGTACAATGTCCCCTCAGGAAGGCCACGGGAGACTGAGTAAAGCCAGGTTTCCGTATGCTGGCAGAAAGACCCACGGCTAGGCTAATAGCTACTGTCTGACACTCAGTATGTTTGCTAGTCTAAATATATTGTGCATTTTAATTATTGTGTGAATGACCAAAGCTAAGGAAAAACATTTAACAGAAGTTAAAATAATCCAATTTAATGAGTTAGGGGGGAAAAAAAAAATTAGCAGCCCAAGTACCAGCCGGGTCATTACTGCTACATCGCTTATCCACTAATGGATTTCCCTCTCATCTGTTCTTTGACCGTCTTTCTCACCTTTTGTCTGATGGCGCAACTGGACCAGTTGGATTTACATAAGCTGTACCTTGTAGACATTTTATTGAAGAAGAGTATTCATTTCTTGATTCGTCTGAAAAAGTAGTTTGTTTGCTATAGTGGTAAAGCCCAACCACAGTGCTGCAAATCATGGCATGCTGCTAGGCAATTTGAAGAGTGTTTCTGTAGCTGATTCCAGCCCTTTATTCTACCACTCAGTTTTAAAGTATCTTCACATTTCTTATATAAGCACCTGAGCATCCCCTGTCACCGAGGCAGCAGGTCATTCTTTGTACTGACATAGCTGCCACCTGAGCCCCTGACACCAAAGACTTAGTCTAGGGCTTTAGAAAATACTAATTTTAGCGTGAGAGCGGTGTCTTCAGTTCAAAGTTCTGGTGGCTGTTTAAGGGAGCACAGCAGCACTGGGGGAAGATGCTAACTGTGTCCTTATTCAGTCTTGAGTTTTAATGATGACTTTTCCCTGCTACAGATTATTTGTCCTATGCAAAGATAATACTTTTGTCAAAAAGGAATTTGGATTTTTTGTCAAATATTGATCGAGTGCACTTCTTGGGTCTTTAATGAAATCCATTAAATGAACACACAAGTGTGAATATATCACATAGAGCGACACCGAGACCATTTGCATATTAGTGGACAACCTCTGTACCAACTACTACCCTTGAGCTCAAGGTCACTTGAAAATACTACTGTTTGTTACTGCATGTGATTTTATTTTGTCATTTGGATGCAGAACGCAATGTAATAATTTTAGTCTGCTTTTTGTGATTCTGTTAGGTGTCTGGGTTGTAGTTGCATATCCAGTAAAATGCCAGTTCATTTAGTTATCTTTCAGGAAATATATATGTTCAAGCCCTTCAGAGCACCCGGAAGTATTTATAAACATCTTAAGCCTAAAATACAGTTATTCTTCTGAAGAGGTAAATAAGGTAATGTGTAGCCTCAGATTATGATTACTCTGCCTCTTTATCCGTTTCAGATACTAGATTTCTTTAAACCTCAGAGCCTGTTGTCTGGGTAGTGTCCCTTTGTGTTGACATTATCCAAAAAGCAAGAATATGTCACTGATGTAATTATTAAATGGATTCCAGAACCCTTTAAAAAAACCCAAACAAACCCTGGAGGAGGAGGAGTGGCTTTTGCAGTGACTTCGAACAACGCAGATAATTTTATTGGCAGCAGGGATGCAGACGCTGAAGTTTTAACCAATTCCTTGAAGAAAGTGCCACCAAATTTGCTATCTCTGCATGGTAAAAAGCCAAAGACTTGCAGGCAGTATTGGAGTGAGGGATGCAGTCATTCAGCAGCAGAACTTCAATGTTTTCAAAAGAAAAGCATGGGAAGAACACATTTTAAGGCTGAAATCTGACACTAATTAAAAGAGTGCTCTCAGCAAAAATAGGAATTCAAAGACAATGGAATAAAAGATGTAGTGAAGACAAGATGTTAAAAGAAACAGGGATATGTATCAATGCATTTCCTACTATTGTATCTTTATGTATAGATGTCTAAACTTGTTTTTCAACTCCCTAGCCTTGGGAGGGAGGAGGAGAGACCCAAGGGAAAAGCAAGACTGCCTGTGGAGAGGCATGTGCAGGTAGATGTCCTCAGAATGCTCCCTATCTCCTGGTTTATTGACCAGGGTGAGGCAATGGCTCTGTGCATCTCAATGCAGTGCAAATAAGAGCCGTTACACGAGAGAGGTTTTTAACAGAAGTGCGAGCTCATTAGTTTCACAGCTTAGTTGGATCGGGGTGTTTAGGAAAAGATGCAATAACTTTTCTACCGGGATTTAAAAAAAGAATGGTATGGGGGTAGCCTTTGTTCCCATCATGGAAAGGTATTTGTTGCTTAAATATTCTTGTAAACTGGAAAGTGTTTGGGGGGCATAAATGCTTTAAAAAATTGAACAAAGTGTCCAGATTAAATTGTAAACTAGAGCAAAGGCACAATGCCTAGCTTTCCTATTAATTGAAAAGCCTGCAACCCAGTTCCACAAGAGGAAAACCAATGAGTAAATAAATTGGAGACTGCTCTTTCGGTTTATTGATGCTGTTTTGGCCAAGTCAAGAATTCAGCTATCCTAAAATGATCAAACCTTGTTTGGAGAAAAAGAGAATTTCCAAACCGGCCTCATTATCTGAGAGTAAAAATATCAATTAAGGTAGTGTAATTTCTCTCTTGCCTACTTTAGTCTGCAGAGATGAAACTGTGGGAGTGTCCTGCTTGCTTGCTCATTGCTCTATTCAAAAGAATGACTAGAGTTTTATCATAATAGACAAATCCCTTGTTAGCGCAAGGGAGAAATAATTTAACGATGAGGGGCAAAGTACTACGCGTCTTAAAAGGAGGCAAATGTGCACGCATTCACCAGTATTACAGTGAACTCGGAAAATTCCGTGATGGACAAGTATCTGTCAGCCGCTTCTGTAAAACTCTTATTTCTTGGAGGAATGGAAATAAACATTATTATTTTTTATATTACCTGTATCTGAGAAAATGCTTTTCTGTTTATGTACGTGGTCTGTAAGTATTTACATGAGAATGGAAAAAATATCACAACAGGGTAATGTGATCACAAAGAAAAGTCATTCTTCTGATTTCATTTTTTAAAGAAAACCTATTGGTGCTTAAAAAGCTTTAAATAATGGTAATCTGTAAATTTAATGTGCACCTGTGAGTTGACATGATCAATTGTAAATGCTCCAAGTGATTGTCCCTGATTCTTACCTTCTTCCTGCCCAACCAATTTTTGCAACTTTAAATGGCCTTCTAAGTAAGTGGAGTGTAATGACTTGTTTGGTCAGCAGTCAGCACATGCAGAATCTCCAGCCCATGAATTATGTAAACAAAAGACCTTTAGACCCAGCATGATTCTAATGATGAAGCTTTCATTTTAAAAGTTTCAAATTAGCACTGTGTACGTTTGTAGTTTCATAACATACACTGTAGAGTAATCCTGTAGGCCGAAATATAATCTGTCACGATACGCTCAGTCCATTTCTGTTGAACGAAGGGGCCTTACTGCATTGTTCTGGTTTAAGCCCTTTGGCTGTAGCAGAAGTTCTCTGTCTGCTCCAAACATTTTAAGATCATCTGCAGAAGACAGTGGGATCTTTCAGGGGGGATGCAGGGGTTCTTTTTTGTTTGTTTCGATTGTTTTAGGGGGTGTGTTGCCTTGTTTCTGATAAGAAGAGAGTACCAGGGTAGAGTAAATAAAAGATACTAAGTGATTAACTTTTAAAAAAATATTAATGCTTATGGAACTAAATCCAGTCTGTATTTCTCTAATACACGTTCTCTGTTTAAATAGTTCATGTGAAAGCCAAAGACATCTTATGTGAATGAAGAAATTGCCCTCCTTACGATTACAACTGTGAGAAAAGTGACTCCAAAGTGCTATCTCTGTTATGATGTATTTCACTTTGTGAGGAAGATTGAGAGCCGTTAATATATGAATGTAGTTTTCATATACTCAGGAACACTGTGAAAATGTGAATTATGGCACCTGTAAAACATTAGTGATAATCTTTTCTTCTAGAAAATATAAGCCATGTTGCCATTAACGTAGAAAAATAATGAATCTCAAAAATAATGACATTTAAAAATTATCCAAGTTCTGTTTTTATTTACCTTCAGGTAAAGCTTTTGCATGTATTGACGTGTTATTTTCAGTACTTTTCCTACATCCTTGAGAACTAGAGTCTCTTTTGATTTTAAAATGTGGAATTCACACATCTACTTGGAACCACAGTTTTAAGAAAAATATCAGCTATCATAAGACTCATCATAAAACTGTACAAGTTGGCACTGGTGTGTATCCTAACTGTTAAGTGTTATAAATTGATTTTTTTGTTGTTGTTGTTTTTTATTTCTTAGTTTTCTGAAATAGATTTTATGTTTCATCTGCATGTATTGGGGGAAAAAGATCAATCTTGTTGAAATTTTACGGAGGAATATTTCATTAGCAAGTAAAGAGCTTAGCTTCACATAAACCAGTTGGAATTCCCCAAAGCTGAAAGACATGGATGCTTCCTGTAATAAAGCCTCTGAATGATGGGGAATTCCTTAGCGACTGATAAAGAAATGATTTGCTATACTACCTAGTGCTGCACCAATACTCAAGTTCAGTGAGTACTTAGCATATTTTGTGGTTAAAGCTATTGCTGTTTACCATTCTGCTGGTTTAAATGAGCACAGTTGTCAAAAGCAGATGGCAGGTCATTGGGAATACGCTTAGAGAAGGCAGTCGTGATCGTCCACAAGTGCCCAACTTTTGGCTGCGTTGGGTCGCAGGGTCTCTTAGACCTGCGTGGACCACCCCTCTGTAGACACTAACTGAAACGCACAACAGCTCTGCTGCGTCAGACAAAAGGCTCGCGTAGCCGCGTATTTCATCTGCAGCAGTAGCTATAAGCACATGCCTGTATACAACGTTCTCCCCGGTGTTCTTCCAGCCACCAGCAGTCTCTGGCTCAGGGACTTCTTGAGCTAAATGTGGTTTCTGTGTGTTTATTAACCCTCGAAGGGTTTGTGTCCCATGAGTTCGTCTCAGCTTCCCTGCGTGAGCCTCTCAACACCCATAATGTCCTCTGACAGTACACTACATGTGGCTTCCTAAGGTGAAGATAATATGTTAGGAAATGGCATTCTCTTGTTAGGAAACAAAAACTTTGAGGGTATTGGTACGTTTTCAGCTGAGTTTTGCTGTCATGGCTGATGCTGGCAGACAAAGGTGTTTATTTTGCAAGAGGAAAAATGAACTGAATGGCAGTTCATTATCCATCATGACTGTTGAATCTCCCGGCTATAGTTTTGATGCTAGTGGTACTGCTTTGGCACTATTTTCAGTCTTGTTTCTGTTCCTCAGAACAAATGATTAAGAAACAATTTCCCAATCTCTTCAGTTAACACCCCTCTGCCCACAAAAAGGAACGCATTCTGTGCAATACAGTATGTGATACTTTAATAATGTATAAATCAAGTTGGACAGAAGCTGCCTGTCAGTTTTATTAACTTTGACCTTTTCTCCCATTATAAGGATGGTTTGGTAAATATTTAATGGCCCTTATAGATTTTGACAGTTGGATCTGCATTCCTGGGAGCAAAGGTAGATTATAAAGAAATAATTAGTAAAAATAGCTTAATCACTGGGAGTGAGCATTCAAGGACAGAATTGTTTTTTAGAATATATTTATTTTTAATTCCTTTTTTTTTAATGCCTGACCACTAAATGTCAGACTAGCCGGGAGGTTATGAAATGTGTTTAAAAGGTTGCATTTAAAATTCATCTATGATTAGCACCTGTGATTACCTCCGTCTCTGAGCAAATGTCCAAATGATGTTATTTACTTGAAATACCTGTCAGTGTCATTCTGCGCGGTGAATGTAACTGAATCGTGTCAACAGCACAAAATGGCTGAAGGAGGGCTGCTCGTAATAAGATGCAAGAAGAAAAGGGAAAAGCGTGTTCCTGGAGTCAGAGGGGTCTTCTGCCAGAGCTGTCTTTCCCTTTAATTCCCTGCATATTGCACTCACTGCAAATTCTGGTAGTGAAGATTAAAAACTAAGCCCCTGACACTTTGAAACATTGCCTTTCAAACAAGTACTGTCCATCGCTTCCATTGATTTCTTTTTTTTTTTTATATTCCCCCCCCATTTCAGAAATCTGTCAGAGAAAAACAAGTTTGAGCAAAATTCATTGGTCTAAGCGGAGCTGTTGGGGCAATACAATCCCCCCCTTCCCTGGCAGAGCGCGGTTCTCTTACCATTAGGAATGCAGCGTGTCTTCATGTTGTGCCACAGCTGAGATCATGTGGCAAAGCAGCCAGCCTGTTAAAAAGCCTTATGGATGTTCTGAGCATTGATATTTGAGTCAAACTGGCTCACGGGATAGCTTCACTCATTTTAATAGCCATTTTCAAGTAGATCGCTTCACCAAGCTTTGTTTCCCTCATTTTCAGTCAGTACCGTGCAGAATAGCTTTGCCTAAGACCAGTTTATTTTCTGAACATCCGCAAGTCATAGTATCCTAACTGTAACCTTTTTTTTTAATACGCAGATCATGGGATTAGAGTCATTAATGTGTTAAACAGTTCACCTTTTTCAGAACAAATCTGTAGATAATGAGCTCATTGATGTGGGGACTAGAATGATGAAGGAAATTGCATTTGTCTGACACTGAACCTTGAGCTTTTTTCTCACCCCCTTCTCTTCAAAAATGGGGAGCCAAGAATGTAAATTGAAAGTGTTTAGAGGTGAGCTTGTAACTTGTTGCAGTTGAGGCTGGTTTCAGGACTGACACAGCACTGTAGCTGTTCTTAAATCTGTGAGCAGTGGGAATGCACTCAAAATCTTGCAGATTCACGTTGTGTCCTTCACAAATTTGTCTTTCATTGGCAAGTAAAGTAAAAGGTTAGAGGAGAAAGCTACTGAATGTGAATCTTTCTGTTGCAATGCTATGGAGACGTGCTAGCAGGTATTTTAAAGGCTAGGTTTTTCTTCTTTGTGAATGTTTTGTGTTTTTTAGGTTTAAGAAAAAAAGATGAGTGTTATTTCTAAAAAGCTGGTTCATATAGTGAAAGGGTTGCATCTTTCTTCCTCCTATCTTCTTCCAAAAAGTAAGAATGCTTGATCCCTTGAGAGGAGAAACAGTCTTAACATTTAAAAGCAAGCCCAAGTTTCAGGAGAGTTAGGACTTCAGAGAAAGTCTTTGATTCATCATCTTACTTGTCCTATAGCATGATTTCCTTGTAATACCTATTTCACATCAGACTTTTTTTTATATGCTTTTGTTCATATCCTCTTACATCCAAGCAAAAAAAAAAAAAAAAAAATGAAATACCATACACTAACTTACTGACTGGCTGTTATTTTAATCAGATGGTATAGATAGTAGAGGGCTGACATAGATAGAGTGCTGCAGTGGTGTGTATTTTAATATATATGGTTTTTTTTATTATCCAGTTGCAGTACCATGCAGGGCTAGCATCTGGCCTTTTGAATCAGCAGTCTTTGAAACGTTCAGCCAACCAGATGGGAGTATCTGCAAACTGCAGACCAAAAGCCCAGCCAACAACTCTTGTCTTACCTCCTCAGTAAGTAATGGAATATTTTGAAGAGTTTGCATGGGGGGGGGATTTCTTTTTTTTAAACTTCTTATTGTAATTATTATTTTTTTTTAAATCATTGTAATAGCAGCTTTGTGCTTGCATTTTTGTTTCATACAAGATGAATTATTCTTGTTGGATGGGTGGGGTACCCATGGAAACAATATCTTGTTTCTTCTGTTTACGGAGGCACTGTGACAACAGAAAAGTTGCAAGGATTCTTCTTTGTAGCAGGTCATAAAAGTTTTTGCAATACGAGATTGTCATTGAGGAACGATGTTCCCCTGATTAGTATGACTTGGAGCTTCAAGTAGGACTTTTCTGAAGGTCCTAAAAGGCTGAAGCCAAAAAGTCTTTGGTGTGAGTACTTTCTCGACAAACGTCTGTTCTGAGTCCATCTGTTCACCATATGTTAATTTTGCATTGGATCTAAACCTCTTTTACAGGTGACAAGCAATTATGAGGACACTTAGAAACTGTTTGAGGACATAGAGTATCAACACTTTAGGCAGTCTGTGTACTGATGCCAAAAACACAGAGATGTCCACAACTAAGCTTATAAATTAATAAACTGCTTAAAATATTTAGTTACATATAAGAAAATGATTATTATGTAGAAAATGAAGCGCTAAGCAATTATTCATTGTACTGAGCATCCTTGTAGTTTGTGGAAACTGCCTGCTTTTTTTCACAGAACAAGAGTCACTGATGTATAAACACTATGCTACTAAAAACTTCATAGTTGTAATAATAGACCCTGTTGTCACCGGAGTCCACGGGCCTAAGTTGATGAATGAATCAAAGGAAGTTTAGAGTTTTTTCCTTAAATGAGAAAAGAATCAGAGTCAACAGACCTTTCCCCTTGTATATTAACTTTAAAGGGCTGCTAATTCAAGAATCCATAAAATGTTCTATTGTTTTACCGATATGTCAGACGAAGACGACTGGTTAGAAGGGCAGCTCTAGCAGAGCTACAGGTTTGAAAACTGGATGTTGTTTCTCTGTGAAAGAACAGGGGTATGTTGTGACAAACTGGCTAATTAATTTTCTTCCTTGTTGGGGTATCGGGTTTATCCGGAGCTTAAAATGGACTTCTCCAAGAAGTCTATAAACTAGAGTACTGTGATACCAGTTGTCACAGTTTATATTCAGAGGTCTTAAAATATTTTGGTGTTTTGTTGGTTTTTTTAAACATGGCTTCTCCAGTTACTAGAAATACGTATAGTGAGAGAGAAAGAGCTGGCTTCTATTTTTGCATAGAAAAGTCTGTACTTAAACAGTTGCAGCTCTGTAAGTCTTAATATGAGGTATATAATATACACATTTAAAAGTATTGTATGTCTTTTTATCTGCAGGTGATTTTTCCTTCAGTGGTGCATTTACCTAGAAAATATGTTTATGCTGAGCTGGCCTGGTTTCCTCCTCTCTGGCTTCTCTTTGACCTTTCCATATTTGTCCTTATTTGCTATCTTGGTGTGCATTAAGAAGAGAATAATAGTTACATTAAGTCAAATCAAATACCTGTTGAGCTCAATATCACGTCTCCAACACAGGGCAGAAGCAGATTATGAAAAGACTTATGAAAAGTATTAAAAAAAAAAAAAAAAAGTATGGCAAATAGATTTTAATATCTCGATTTTGCTGTAGTTCATGCAAATAATGATGATTCATGCTGTGATTTTTTTTTTCCCTTCATTCTCTCTAAAATGCAAAAGAAGAAAACATCTAGGTGCAAAACTGCATATCTCCTTGAAAGGGCATACTGCATACTAATTTTCCCACGGCAATTCAGGGAATTTTTCTTTAGCTTTATTGATTACTCAGGGAAGGGGTAACTATTTCTTTGTCTTTTTTTTGCTTTGATGTATGCTATTAAAATTAAGTTCAGTGACAAGTCTTTGGGCTGAGTAACAATATGCTATGAGTCAAGTATATATTAAATGTTGTTCAGAGCAACTATATTATCTAGAGATTTTCTTAAACCTAAGTAGTTAAAACCGGCTATATGCCACAATGTCATTTTGGGATAGTAGACTGGAGCAAATAGCAATACTGCAGTAATCCTTTTCAGCAAGCAAAGGAATGCAGGAAACACTGTTGGTCAGGAGGTAACATAGGTGATGATTTGGACAAAGAATCTTCTAAAAACTGTTTTATTTTTATGCAGATTTTGCATATGGATAGTTTGATATTAAAAGTCTTAATTTGAGTGAAAGGTAGCATTAGAGAGCATGTTACTGATCTATTTATTTATTTATTTTCCTGTTCCTTGAGGAAACTGCATGGGTAACTTCTGCTATTGCACATTACATTCTTAATGGCAAAGGTGCAAGCTGAGCAATTATCTTGCTAATCCATATCTTTGGTCTTTACTGCTATGGTGAGACTTGAGTTTTATTCCACAGACTGAACGTATCCAAATGGTGTCTCTTCTCATAAGGGTGGTGATACAAAACTTGATTCTTGTGCTGTGTCAACTCATTGTTCACTTGAGCCCTTAGTCTCTCTCCCTGCTCTGGTTGCTCTTCTCCTTTCCTCTCCAAAATGGCTTTTTTATTTAAAAAAAAAAAAAAGCCAAAAAAAAAACAAAAAAAAAAACCCAAACCCAGAACATCCTTTCTCCTTTCCTCTCCAAAATGGCTTTTTTATTAAAAAAAAAAAAAAAAAAAAAACAAAACAAAAAAACCCCCCAAACCCAGAATGTTCTCAGCCTGTCTTGGAGGCTCAGCCATCTCTTCCTACCTTATGCTCACGGAAGGAGTCAGAGAAAGGGTTTCAAGAATGGCAAAGCTGATTCTTGGTGGGCCTACTCATTTGTCCCTTGCTAGCCTTAGGCCATCTTTTGATGTGCTGAACAGTTTTGAAGAGAGGCCTTTCAGTGTTCAGTTTTGCTTTTCAGTATTGGTTTTCACTGGCTCTGAAAGTGCAGAAAGGAGTACTAGATTGATACGCGTCTCATTTGTAGCCAAACATATCTGTATGAGAAAATGACTAACTGCTGGCTGCTTTCTCTCCCTGCTTTGTCCCTCCTTCTGTCTTCTATTAACAAGACATCTTCCTGTACTTGCTAATAGATGCATTCCCTCACATGCTTCTCATCTGGCTGCTGGTTCCTTCCTTCTGTTAAAGAATCTCAAGCAGTGTTTGCTGAAGTGCTGAAAGCTGTCAGCTCCTTCCAAGTGACTAGGAAAGCACAGACATGCAATCCTTCTGAAAACCAGGATGGCTGCTTCTGGGTTGAAATAAATAAATACAATAAGAAATGATGGCTCTTAGGTTTTTTTTTTCTTTCCTCTTGAAATGTAGTAATTGACACAGTTAATTCATCTTGTATTATTTTGCTTGGCACCACATCTCAAAAGCAAATTCCCGGTTATGAAGTTGGCTCCACGACCCTGCGGGAGCCGAGCGCTGTGCCCCAAAGAGTCTGGAGTGGCTGAGAGCAGTGAGCCCGCAGAGGTAGTCCCTGCCGGCGGACTGCCCTGCTGAGAGCCCAACAGACTCTGGTGTGTCACTGCCTGGCTGGAAAATGACAGCAGTGGGTTACTGTGAGATGAGGAGGAAGAAAGAAAAGAGGAAGCACAGGATGTTGACTATATTCTTGCAGTTGTGTTCATTGGCACACACAAGAGGGTCAGTCAGTTTTAAAGGGAATTTTTAGGGGTCTCAGCTGAAAACCTTGTGACTTTGATAGCTCTGTTGTGCGGGGCTTTCTCAGTGCTCCCAGACTAATCATCTGTCTTCTCTGTCTGGAAGGAAATTGCCAGAACAAGAACTTGCTCACCACAAAAAGTACTGAGACTCTTGCCCTTTATGGTGCCTTTTAGGGCCATTTGTTGTGACATTTGCAGGTTGGAGGAAATAAGCACACTATAAGCAATAAACAAGTGGAAGTCTGGTTCTTGTTTGATAACTTCAGGCTCGATGGACAGAGAGGCTTGAGTAAGAAAGTCCAATTTTTTGTTTTAGGGCTCTTCAACTTGTCTTGTAAATCTCTTGTGCTCTGATGTATGCCCTAACCTGACAGTGAAAACATTGTAATAGATTGAGTAAAAATCTCTGAATTTGTACGCTATTGCTAGGAGCAGACCAGCAAAATTACTTTTCCTTTATTTAAAAAAAAAAAAAGACAGTGTTGCCTGTGATAGTGTTCTAGATAAATGAGCAACAAAAAGCTGTGAAGATTTTTCTTTTAGGAGATAGTAAGGACTTGAGGATAGAGTGCTGGGCAGAGACTCAGGAGGGCCAGGTTGTTTCTGCCACTTGTTCTGGGTGAGATGGAGGAGGTCTCTATTCTGCTCTCTATGCCTCAGAATCCATCTGGATTCTTCTTCTAGAGAAGATGGATATATTAAAAAGAAGTCCATACTTGCTCCATCCTTTGGAGCTACGTTAACAAAAGATGCTCTTTAGTGAGTGGTCTCCTTTAAAAGCTTAATTTACTGGCTCAGAAGGTATCTGTTCATCTGGATTTGGAAAATAAATTTACAGATATCCCAAACTCTGTGTTTACCGTAGCTTGATTCAGTACCAGCATAGTCCAAGTGTTATTCTTTCATAGCATTAATGCCCTATCAGTTTTAATGATTCTGTCATATAAGTAGTACTGTATGGTTCTATTGTATTTGTTCAAGAGCTTTCTTCAGGACACACAAGTTGAGTCTTGAGGAAGGAATTTAATTTAAAATAGTCAGTGATGTAGTATTCAAAAAAAAAATTGCTATTTTTAACAGTTAACTGAAAGGTATGTGGTGTATATATATAAACTATACACCCAGACATCAGATGTGCCAGAATAAATTATTTGGAACTTAACTTGTGTAACTTACCATTTTTACATTAAGAAAAATCCTGATGAGCCCTTTGCCAAGAGTTTTTGGAGGAAAGGTTTTTTTCAGCATTTTGTTTTACAAACGGCATCTAATTGCTTCCTAGGTTCAGGGATTTTCGTTATGAAACAAAGAGGCAGATTAAAGAGAATGTCAAAGCATGCTTAAGCCAATAAATGTTCATAGGTTTTGTATTTTTTAAGACTGTAGGTTTAAATTATGCTTATCCAGTCTGACCTCGCTGTGTTAGAGGTCTGAAATCCCAGCCAGGAATTCATACTTCGAAACCAAGAATCCAATGTACCAGTTAAGTGTGACACCTGGTATATAAGCTGTGGGGAATGTGGTTGTTTAACATGCAAGTGTTGTTATTGCAATAATCCCATTCAGTATTACGAGCTGTACTCCAACATTTGGGCCTCTTCTTAGAAGTATTCAAGAGTAGAAGAGCAAAGTGTGTGGCTGTATTTTCCGTTTTGAGGAAAGTCATTGGAAGTTCTTCGTGCAGTTCTAAAATTCTTCTTTCCCCCTACTGGCAAAGCTGCATTAAGTATCAATATTCATTAAATATCACAGAGATGATAATGTAATAAAGCAATAATCCTCAGGCCCGCATCTGTACTTCTCTCCAGAAGAGTTGAGGTTGAGAATATAATTAAAGATTAAAACTCTGTTTGCATTCTGGAACATGGAGATATCTTTTTGTACATGATGGGGAATTGTATTAATAAGGAAGAGATCAGTTTCCAATAAGTTTCAATACTAGGAGCTCATTTAATATCCCTGTTCATGTTTAAGTTTCTCAAGGTATTCCTTTAGCTTGACTTTAGCCAGACGGTGCAACAGCAACTGTAAAAGAACACGTTGCTGAAATGTGACCCTTTTGCTCCGCAAATTAATCCCTTTTTATATGAAGAAAAAAGATTAAAAATTAGTTCTTTATATTGTAAGACAATAATATTTACTTGAATAAGTTTAATTACTTTGCAGCCATGTACCATGTAGATCGAACATTAATTTTCATATCTGGTATCTTGTGCACAGTTTGGATCACATCGTTGTACTGTTTTCTTTTTATTTTTAGTAAATTGGTGAGCACCTGTTCTGCAGATGTTTTGTGAAGCTGTTTTAGTGTAAGTTGCAGCATATTGCTGTACAGTGAGATTGCATTTATCCTTAACTGGTATACTGATTTTAGTGTGTTCAGAGTTTACATGCATATCTTGCAGGATCTTTTCATACTCAAGTCTCTCATATTTCACCTGGTTCAACTAAACAGAAAGTCTCTTTAAAACTTTGTATATTGTATTTCATTAGCTTGTTAAATAACTCTTACTTTCCCTTAAAGAATCTTAGCCAATGGTTCTTTGCTCCCCCCCCGCCCATGTGTATGGTTTTGTTGTGTATGGTCAATCTTTGTTAAATACTTGTTTATCTTGTTTTTTAATAAGCTCCATAATTTTGCACAGAAGGTCCAAAATACTGGCTTTCCCCCCTCAAATACTGGTATTTTAACTCCCAAAGCTAGTCTCGCTAGGTAGAGTACCAGTTCTTAGTAACCTCTGGTGAAAAGGATTGTGCTCATTAAACAGGTGGTTTTGTGAGCATTTGTCCATTCCCTAGAGGAAAATCGATTTCAATTATAAAATCCACGCTGTGCGTTTCAGGGGTTAGCATTCCATTCTTTTCTAAATATAGTGGTGGTGGAGTGATAGGATGTAACAATGGTGTTGCATGGTATTCATTCCCCTAAAATTTTTCAAAGGAATACAAATAGTGTAGTACCGAGTTTCTTTAAAGGAAGACTACTGAATAATATGAACCTATTCAAACTGCCGCCTACAACACTGCTTCAGAGAATAGCAACGTCCCCAAGTGAATTTTTCAAACCCTGTAGAATGTCATAGAGAATAATGAGCAAACAGGAAACCACTATTTTGACAGCTTTGTTACAGGAAGGTAAGTGCTGAGAAATTCAGATCATAATGAATTTTAGCAGCTATTGAAAATATGATAGTTTTAAGTTATTTTAAGATACAGACATGTTTTGGTTTGGTTTGGATTTTTCTTCAGGTTTCCCTTCTGCCTACCAAGCAGAGATGACAACAGTTGCTTTTAGGCAAGTTGTTTTGGGGAAATGGGACTTGAGCCTGTCAGAGTACACCTTTCGTTGTAGGTTTAGTGAGACCCTTGGGTACTTCTAGTTTCCTTAAATACAGTAAGTATTAAAGTTGTATCCTAGGGCATGGGAGGAAAAGTTATAATTACATAATCCTAATTTCTTCATTTTCTTCTCAACACTATTTCCCCACCACTGAAAGCTCAGAAATCTGGTTGTCTGGATTACTACAAAGTACGTTGCCACCACAGTGTTAGAAATTCTGATTTAAGTTACCCTTAAACTCAATGGCAACATTTAATAGACAGCTTGGAGCTGATGTGATTCTTTTCAGATTCAGTAGCTGGGACACTCTGATCCCAAAGCTGCATCTGCCATGATTGAACCCATATTGTATTACAAATTACAAGGGAAAATTCCTAGGTGATAATACATCATTAAACTTTATCGGACTGAGTTTTATCAAGAGAACAGCTGTGCGTGCGGGTGTCACGTTGTTTTTTCTGGTTTTCGCATGCAACACAAGCGAGTTAACTAGCCCTTGTCATTTGGATGAAAGATGATTCTAAGCTTTTAAAGAGAGACTTTTTTTTTTTCCTAGTGGCCCATGTCAACAGCAGTGACAAGCAGTTCGTAGAGTTCAGTGGCCAGCTGTTCTCAGGCGCAGAGCAGCAATGGGCCTGCCATTGCTTTACCCTGTTTCTTTTAGTGTGTTTTGTTTAAATACTGGGGGGGGGAAGCAGTCTGCTATTAAATGTAATAGCAGTCTGTCTCTTTTAGTTATGTGGTATTTACTGTTTAGCACTCAATATAATTTAACTGGAAAGAAAAAAATCCAAAGTACTGTTTTGATTCATGAGGGGCATTATTAGACAACTCCAACGAGATCAAATCCAATAACTTACCGGGGATATAACATTGATTAGTCATCTTACTGTTTGTAGCCAAAGATACTTTACCAAGCTCTGCTCCAAAAAAGAGAGAAGGGGGTAATCCAGTTGAGGTTTTGATTTCAGTGTAAGAAGTAAATGTTAAAATAAGGTGCTGTTAGTTTATGTCTCTGCTTTGTTTTCACTGCTGTTCACTTGAGTTATCTGTCATGTTAACTTTGGAACCATACATGTGTTTTGTAACCTGTTTAGATACCAAAGATACAGAAGGCAGGCAGATGATTTCCCCCCCCGCCTCCTTCCCCTGCTTCTTTCTTTCTTTCCCTGTTCGGTCTGTGGGACTCCTGAGGTCAGTCGATTGTCCTCTTCTGTGCTTTATTAAGGATGTATGTGGTTTCTTTAGTTAGGGAAAATTTTGAATAGTGGATCAACACAGATTTGATGAGAATCTGAAATCTGAGGAAGATATGTGATCTGCTTTTAAAGTTTGCAGATGATAAAAACGTACTGTAGCACTCAGTCCTACAACAGAGAGATGCTGGGACCCATAGCCTGCTTCTGCATCTCTGACTTCTTCTAAATTTTTGTATGGCATATTGTAATACAATATAAATCCAATTGTCTTTTTCACTGTCAACTTGATCACTCCAACAGTATTAAACCAGCATTTGGACAATAGGAGAAACGCTCTTACAATGTTAATGTATTTTGGATTTTCATTTATGTTTATCTCCGATCAGGAGAAGTGTTGGAGCCGCAGATAGAGCTGTATGACTTGAGGAGTTGGGTAGGATCCAAACTAGACCCTTATACTGGTAAGAGGGAGCAGTTCCATGATAAACTGTTGTGTTTTTTAGCAGATTTGGTCCCAGTACGTGTGACGTGAAGAGTGGTGGGGTGAGGAGGCACTTGCCTGCTCTGTGCTCTTTGCCCTCCTGCAGTAGTCAGTAGGTGGGTCATAGAGTGACTTCTGTGGAAGCTGACTAAGTGCTGGCAGAGGTTTAGTAGTAATCTGGGTACACTCCGCGTCGCCACTACTTGGGTACAACATGACTTTCTGTGGAAGTTTTTTGGGGTTTTTTTTGTGTTTTTTGTAACAGCTGCCATTCTTGAGTCTGGTGATGCTTGGTAACTCAGTACTGAGTCAACACCTTTGCTGTTCTATGCATCTTTAGAAATAATTCTTTTAAAAATTTTAATCTTGATCAAATCTCCTAATATGTTGATATATCTGACAGCAGGGTTTCTGTAATAATCTTCTTTGTTTTGTTATACTGGATCAATGCTTTTTTTGGCTATAGTTACATGCTGAATTTCATTTCATTCCATTAAGTACTATACAGCTGCCTGTTTTCTTACAAAGTAATTACAGAAAACCAGCAGGCATTGTTCAACACAGATTGTCCAAAGAAAAGATTTTGACTAAACCCAAATGTTCCTTATGATACTCATTAACAGGATAATAATTTTCTATCCATACAAGTACAAGAGACAAGGATCTTGGATGTTGCTTTAGCCCTAGTAAATTGCTGAAATGTGCGTTAGTTGTGTTGTAAAACTTTACAGTGTATTTTAACACCAAGGAAAAATCTGTTTTATTTATTCCCTTTTCAACAAATATTCTAATCAACCACTGTGGAAAGAGAGTGCATGTAATTAAGATTTCATCATTCCTTTACAGTGTATAGAGCTTCGCTTACTAGTGTGTTGTGAGCTGGTATGGACTGATAGCCTTAGCTCAAATGTCTTTGTAGTGGACAGCTCCGTGACCATCTCTGTCTTGAAGACGTTAGCCAAAAGAGGCCTGGGGCGGATTGCTGTTGATATTTTGGTGTCGTATTCCACAAACTAATCCTGCAAATAGGATTGCTCCGGGTGTGATGTGCAGCCCTGTGTGACTGAGCACAGTGATTTGAAATAATTCCCATCTACTTTGCTGAAGATGAGCTGGAACACGCTATATCTGGGAGATGAAAACGGTGTATCTCTTTGGAAACTTTGGGCTGCGTACCGGCCGTGATCTGCATGTTCATTTTCTGGAATATGCACAGATCCGGAGCAGCGTGTAGCCCTTAGTGAATGTCAGCATTACTGGGGATTGCAGCTCTCTTGTAAAAGAGCAAATTTCTGACTCTTTGATGTATGTTTGCCTTAAAGGTAATGTTTGTGTGAGAACCGTGCCATTAAAAGGTGGCAATTAATTAAAAGCTGTTCCACAGTCGCAACTGTTAGAAGATGCCCTTGCAGCATTTAGAGCAGAACACTAATATTGCACTGTAGGGAATCCCTGTACTTTCAGAAAAAAGAAAGTTAAGGATGAAGATTTTAATGTGTAATTAAAGACTGCAAATACTAGTTTAACTGCTTGTTTCTGTGTCAAAAAAAAAGAAAAAAAAGGAACACACTACCAGTGGTTGGACTAATTAGTGAAGAACAAGCTAGATAAGAGAGGAAATTTGTATGAACTTAATAAAGATATCAAAGCTTTTGCTAAAGCTCTGATTTTATCATATGATTGCTTTAACCCCCTTTTTTTTTTTTAGCTTGACTATTTGGGGGAGGGCGATTAGAGGCTGCTTTACTGCAGCAGACAATCAATCTGAAAAGAATAAATTAAAACTGCCACTTGCCAAATTCAGAAGCACATTACAGTAAGTGTTTCCATCTGCATTGGTTGTATATTCCCTTGTCAAAGATGATGAGCAAAAAAAGCAGAGCCGTAATAAGGTGGATGGAGAAGGTCTCTCTATTTTGGTGTCTTAGCAAGAACGGCATTATTGCATGATCGTATTGTATAATGTGATATGATATGGAAGTATTGTGAATGTATTTATTAATGACTCTATTTCTGTACCTCTACATGATTCCAAGTAGCCTTTAGCTATTTGAGAGGAAAACTAAACAGCTATACTGTGAGGGGGATAAAAGTACTTTCAACCTGTGAAACCTGTACTGTTAAGGAGAAGGAGGCTCTAGGTGTATCACAGTAAGAAAACTTTGAAATGTAAGTCGTACCTGAAAAGAAAGGCAATTAGAAAACCCCCTCTGGTTGCAACAGTAACTCTACAGACAGGGAAAGTTTTCCCAAGTAACGAACTGCGGGTGGGGATTTACCTGGGGACTGAAGTGGCTGTTCCCGTCCCTGAGGACCACAGTGGATGGTGGGCTGGCCGGGCTGCAGCGCTGCCTCGAGCGGCTGTTTTCAGCATCCATCAACCGACTGGACTTTTTGAGTTTGAGAAGGACAGTTAAATGCCCTTTCTAACCAGAAGGGATACAGAGTAGGAGAACTGCTTTGCTCTGCTTTCTTTACTTCATGTGAAAAATAACTGTTATTACTTTTTAATTTCACTTTAGGGCATTCTCGGGTATTCATGTGTTTACAAGGAACCCTATGGATGGGTTAAATGAAAAAAGCTTGGGTAGCAAATTCTAGCTGATGACTTCATAGAGTTTTCCTCTAAATATAATATTCATTTGTAATGATTTGAAGGATTTTGGTACAATTATTTCGCTTGTCCCATTTTCCCAACTGCCAGAGGAAAAAAATAAATAAAATGCAACCATTAGAAGTTTCACTGGGTGAAGAGGCTTGGTTTTCATCCCTTTATAGATGCTGCTCTATTCTTATTTTCATTCCTGATGGTTTAATTGGGCAGAGCACTTCCTCTTTGCTGTATAGGTTTTACCTAATAAAGTCTTAGCACTGTCTTTGTAATTTCAGTAATGTTACTCAGTAGTCTGTGTATGTCATTTTGAAAACAAGTGTATTTATATTGTAATGCACATTTCTAATTAGACATAGATACATTTCCCTCATTATTTTAGTTTATTTCCCTGATTCTTGTTTTTGCATGGGTAACATAGGGAGTAAAAAACTGTGGACAGGGAAGACCTTGTTAACGTTGGCAGACTTAGTTTTGCTTTTTTCTGTGGGTACATGAAATCTCTTTATTGTCGGTGAGTCATGGCCAGGGGAATCCTGTATTAAGTCCTCTAATTTTAGCAACCAAAAGCGTCTCCATGCAGCAATTTTTGCATTGAAATTAAATTTCTCTTGTGTTTTTTCAGGATTGTTCTTACAAATTTTATTTTGGGAAAGAAAGTAATAGTTTGGCACAGAGATCATAGTGAAGTAGTTAATTGCTTGTTTAACCTTTGCTAAGTTTACCTGGACACCTTGAATGAAATGAAATAAAGATTACATTCTCTGTATGACCATTGTGCTCCGTTATTGCCTATAATACTTTGTTTCCATCCCTCACAGGATATGATTGTGCAATAGTGTTGAGCCTTTTCATTCTGTACCACATATGTTTAAAAGCACTTAAAGATACAGAGATTCCTGAATAAGTTGTGCAGAGCAAATTACTGATTTTTTTTTTTTTAGTTGCTCTATGCCTCGGTTTCCCCGCATGAACTGTGTGAATTGTATCATCTGGGAATTGTGCAGGAGCGCTGAGAGTGACTCGAGTAATATTTGTACAAAGCTGGGATAAGAGAATACATTAACTATAAAGCAGATGCTTTCATCCAGGGGAAGAGTCTGGATTTTTGTCTCTTATTGTCAGTTGTTCAAGACCTGTTAATTTTTTACAAAATTCAAAGTCCAGGAGTGACACATTGTGCAGAATGAATGACCGTATCATCCCTGTTTGCAAGACCTAATAGGAAGCTCTAACTGTCCACTGTCAGTGTTCATTCTGATAAATGAATGCTGATGTATTATTCTGTATCCTTTGTGTTCTTGCCTTTAGGTGTTCATTTCAGTGATGGAAGACAAAGTGCAGACACATGAAATAATTACACAGCAAGCTTGGCTGGAGCCTGTCAGTCTGTGTCAAGCTCCCTAGACTTCTTGAATCTAAATTGTTGAGCTCTTTTGCTGATTGTCGTGCTCAGTGTTTGGTGTTAAAATCAAATGTGCTCTAGTAGTGGCAAAAAATACCCTACTGTTTTGATGTATGTTAAGTCAAAAATTAATAGTTGTGTCCAAAATAGCACTATAAAACTGAGCTCCCCTCAAGCCAAAAGCCAGGCTTTTCTACTTTCGTATTTTACATGCAGAACCTTCTTTCATTTTGGCTTTTGCATTTTGACAGTTGCTCAGCAAAGATGATGATTTTGCTCATGACAAATTTGTATGTGCCTTGCAGACAGGTCTTATAAAAGAGCCTTTTGTGAAGGACTGAAAGACAAATCAAACTTGGATCTAAATTTGGGCCTAATCAGCTACATGGCAGACTCATAGCTTGAAGAATCATAGTCATATCTAACAGTACTTTACCTTTATTATAAATAATACCTAAGTTTAAACATTTATTGCTTTTCAACTTTTTTTATCATTCAATTTTAAATTTAAGTTAAGAAAAGAGGGTGTTAGGCTGATTAGCTGAATGTCGCTGAGGTGTTTTGTTAGCAAGTAACCCATAAATTTGAAAGTTTAGGAAATAATTTCTGGTTGATAATCATTGGTTTGGTGTTTCAGTTACTGAAGCGCGATCCGTCCACTGAGCGCACTGAATAGACTCCGTAGCTGTAATTCCTTCGACTGTTCTCCTGCGTGTTTATTCTTCGGGTACCGGCTCTGCTAACCCTCTGCCTGCTGCAGCTTTTTGTATTTTCTAGGCAAGTAGGCATTAATGGAAAAGTGTGCTGTGGGCAGTAGGTGCTCCAGACTCTCAACTCTGAATTCTTTTTGATTTCTAGTTGGAGATTGAGTTGGAAGGGACCTCAGGAGGTCATCTAGTCCAGCCTCCCATTCAAAGATGGTCTCTTGTCACAGCTAGATCACATTAGCTGTGATGTTGCCTGGCTGAATCCCCAAAACCTCCAGGGATGGAAGACTACACTTGTAGCTATCATCAAAGCAGTTCGCCTGCTTCTAGAGGTCCAGTTAGTGCTGTTCTTGTTTAAACAGGTCTGCTGAAAACCCACATCTTGAAAATAACCCCAGTCTAAGGAGGGTTTGAGAGGGTGTGGCTGATGGAGAGAGAAAGCAGGTATTTTTGGAGAATCCATGTTAAGTACCAACAGTAGCCTGTTTAAAAAACAGACAGTGAGAAACAGATGAGTTAACTAAAAGGAGGGCTGCAAGGAGGAGTGCTTGGGATTTAAAATAATATTTGTATGTTTTTTTTAATTTAACATTTGGCTTAAAAGCAGTTTATATGTTGATGCTTGCATGATCCTTTCTACTTTGAAAGTTGCTTTTCATTTAGACAAAAGGTTACTTCTTCAACAATGTGATTTTAGAGCATAACAGATGATAAGCAAATTTAAGGCTAAATAGATAAGCAAATTTAGTGCTAAATAGACGATAAGCAAATTTAATGCTATCTAATCTTAGGTATTTCTAAGGAAGTGAAATGGATTTCTTGACATGACAGAGCAATGGTGGCTCTTGTACGCCACTTGTAAAATGAGCTTGTTGACAGAAAATGCCAGGTAGAACTATTTTAACATGTGGTTATGCTTTTAAAATGAAAATTTATTTTCACTGCAAAGATAGCAACTTTAACACCACAGACAGAAAATCAATTATAATTTTTGTTAGAACAGCTAAAATATTATCTGCTGCTACTAATTTCTTTTTGTTGTTCCACAATTGCTGTCTTCCCTCTGTTTTTGATTAAATCATCGATGGGGATAGAAATTCTGATACTGAAGCCTGAGCATTGTAATATCCTTCTTTCTCTCCTGCTATGTACTTTTGCATCTGTCTGCAGTACCATGGTTGAATCATCTGTTTCTATGCTTGTATGTATTTAAGCCACTTAATTTTTATTGTCTTAGGTGTCATCCTCCATCAGCAAGCTCTTAAGCAAGTGAACCGCTGTTTGGTTTTGCTATTAATTGCTTTGTTAAAGTGTAAGTATATACTGGATCTTAAAGATCTGCATTTTGCAAATCTCTCGAGTACCTTCTGCTGAAGTTCTTCTCCACACATCTTAAAATGCTGGTGTAAACAAGCTACACAGAGAACCTGGCTGGTTGTTGGTCTTTGGTTTTCAGGTTGTTTCAGATATTTCCTTATCTGTTAACTTGTTCTGGCTGGTTGTTTCAGAGAATTTCAAGAAAAAGGCTTTCTCTCTCTTCTTTAGATTATTAGAGAATTACATAAATTCTCTCTTATGTCTGTCTCTTTGGACAGACATAAGGTCTGTCCAAATAGTTGACTCCCTTCGCTTTCAAAAACTAAATAAGTACTTCATTTCCATCTCCTGAGTGTGAAGGATAGGCTCTATTAAGAAAAGTTCAGCTCTGATTTGAGCATAGAGCTTCTCCAGATGTGTCAGCACTGATGCAGTGTGGCACGCGAGGATGGCAAGTGCTCCTTAACTGCTCCGTGATACTGTGAAATATAGGTACAGATATGTATTTAAGCAAATGTCTTAGGATTTTGGGTTGGTTTTTTTAAGCCCTTGAGAAGAGTAAAATGAGCCCTGTGTTTTGTTTGCCCATATTTTCTGTCTTTTGCTGTTGCTGATTTCTCACTAGTCGCAGCTTATGAAGTCGTCTATTTTCAGTATAATGGGATGGGTTGCAGAAAGACAGTCAAAGCAGCAAACCTCTCGGTAGTGCAGCTGAGGGTGTAACTATAACTACATTTGATTTGTTTTCAGTCAGGCTTTCTTTTTCAGCTTTCCCATCTTCATGCTGCCTTTTCAGAGATGATGTGCAATGTTGGTCTCATGTCTTTTGCCAAGTAGTTATACAATACAATCAATGGCTAGTATTTTTGTCTCCTTTTTAAAAATACCTATAAAATGCTACTAAGAGTGTGTCTGACTTATTAGATCAATGCAACTGTATTTTGTGTTTGTGTTTTGAATCTACAGAAAACGATGATTGCAATTAGGCAAAAAGTGAAGAATAATTAAATGATTAGGCAGAAGTCAAATAGAGAGTGCGTGTCAGTGCAGAGAATACTGAATGCAAAGTGAGCATGAAGGGAGAGCTCCCTTGAAACATTTGCAAATTCGCTGATGTTTGGAAATAAAACTGCAGGACAATCTTTTGAGGTGATGGATAACATTTGGTAATATTTTACCTGTTGGGCATCAGCTTCAACTGGTTGACTCTCAGTAGCTACACGTTAACTAATTAATCATATAACTTGCTGTCATGTTACTAGGTGAACCTGTATCCTGGTAGCAGCATGAATTTGAGATAATGGTTTCCTAATGATCAAAATAGCTGTAATAGCCCTGGCCCTCATGGTTGACCTCAACTTTCCTCTGGTTGCTTTTAGAAAAATCTTGGGTATAAGGTTACTCTTAATGAAAGTTCTGTTTGCTAATAGAGATGGTTTGCAGCTGTATGTATTAATATAACTGAGTCTCATTCTCTTCTTTATACAGTATATTTTTAGTTAAAACACCATACTACAATAATACATTGGTATATTTTGTACATGTGTTTGATATCAAACTATTCTGTAGCTCTTACTCTGTGATGAAGCAGAGATTTTATTTTTTTTTAATTGGGTATGTTTTTTTGTTTATGCTATCATCAGACCTTTTCCTAAGAAAATATAGAGCTTTCTGTTGGGTGGAATACTTCAGAAGATTTGCATAGAGAGTTTTTAATCAAAAAATTATTGAACTTTTTTTCACGAGAAACCTTTAAGCTGGATGGTGTAACTGTATAATGTGAACAGCCATCTCAAGAAAAGGAAAAATACAAACAGTGAGTTTAAAACCAACAAACAAAAAGGAATCTTGCCTTAAAATATGCTATCATTTATCTCCATATTTAAAATTTTGTCTGTGTGCAGGGAATGTCTTTAGTCAGTGTAAAAATCTAATTAAATCTTCTCATGATAGTGATTCATAGCTGACCCTCTCTTTTTTGGAGCATCTTATTAGAATAATAAACCACTCCCTGCTGAGAGACACTGTCATTGACAGACAGGCGAGACACTTTGGCTGCTGATTAGGAAAGGTTGATCAGGCTGGTATTGTCTTCAGAGTCTGCAAGAAATCTTTTATTGTCCCTTCTGTAGCAGAACTTTTGAGATGCTGTTTGGCAGAGTCCGAGTTCTCACTTGTGACCATGTACGGTCCCATCCGATGTTGGATTATTTCATGCCACTCGTTCACATTACAGAGGGCAGTCCCCATCCGATGTTGGATTATTTCATGCCACAGAGGGCAGTCTTTCCTTTTTATTTTTCTTTTTTTCTTTTTTAATTAAGGACTGTGAATGCATAGAGACTTTTCTTTTTTTTTTTTAATCTGTACCTATTTACTATTAGAAATTACCTGATAATTTGGAATGTTTTTACTTTGGGTGACCAACTTGACATTCCTTAAAGGAACTTGCTTTTTACAAGTTTTGAGCCCAATATTCGCGAAGTGGATACTCAGAATTAGGGAAATGTATCTAGGAGCAAAGCTAGGCAGTGTTAATAATCGTGTTTGTATTTACCTAAGGAGATCTTCATTCCTTGTTTTTCACTTAGGCAGTTTTCTCTGTTAGTATATTTACATAAACAGAATTGTATTATTTTTTTAATGGGCTGAACATTTCTCCCTGATAGCACCGGACACAGTCGTTCTAAAGTGGTTATTCTACTTTAGATATATTTGGCATAAAAGCTGGTTTATGTTTTACTTCTTAGGGAAGCTCTGCAGGTAATGTAAAGTGATGCAGGTGCAAGAATATACTTATGAACAGAACTGTATTTGCTTGCCGTGGTACTTCTTTGGCTTTAGTCCAGGTTTCAGCCCTGTGAAGCTCTGCCCGTTCCGCGCAGTGGAGGAACACAGGCAAAGCAGAGACTCCAGTGTTTGAAAAGCCACAGTGAACATAAAGCCCGTCTGATCTCTGCTGTGGTTGCACACTGATCCTTGTGTGCGAGGGGAAATAACATCAGAGGAGAGAGAACCTGGTTACAAGAGTGGGAAAATGGTCAAAAAGGTGTAGTGAATTTCTGCAGTAGCTTTGCTGAGGTGTCTGGACTGTGTCTGGCAAGCCCAGAGTAACTGCCATGATAAGCCCTTTCCTTTAACCAACGCTGTTGTTTACTTCTGCTAGTGGTGGTGGTGTTTAAAGAGAAAATTTTTTCAGAGAATTTGCTTAAGGGAATTAGCCCTCCTCCCCCACATGGACTTTCATTGGAAGCCACGCAATTAATTTCCATGAGCCCTATAAAAATCCCAACCTAAGGAACAGCTTGTCATGTTGGAGGAAGAAGTGATGAAAGTGTGTTTTTTAGAAAATAATATTTTGAAGGGCTTTTCTCTCCAAAATGTTTGTACTGGGAGAGTCTTGAGTTTATAAATGTCTAATTGTACTTGTTATATGCAGCTTTTGCACTGGAGTGTAAAGGTGACCTTGAAGGAGTCTTTTGATAAACCTCTGAGTTTTAAGATAGATTTTTCATCTCTGTAGTATCACAGGCAGATCGAAATACTTGGTCAGAGCACTTCTGTTGGTATCTGAGTGTGCTTAAAAAGCACACTAAAGCATGGTTACAAGCTTTAGAAATCTGCTTGCAAAATACAAGAAGAGTTCAGTGCAGATTCTACGGTAATAGATAGCACTAAGTCTTAGCTTGGATCTGTAGGAATTAAACCATTTTGCATAAAAGTTGAGTATCTTATCCCAGTAGCTTCTAACAGGTCACGAAACACTAGCTAAGATAGAGTCAATAACTGTACAACACAACACACCCTACATGCATTAAATAATGAAATAAATAATGAAGCTCTGGTACGTGTGCTGGTGCTGTATTAGGTGATGACACGGCAGAGACAATAAGCTATTGTGTTTATAGCTGAAGTTAAAAGAAACATATGGTAAGGATAAGACAGGTTTTCAGAGTACTGAGCCATTGCAAATGTAAAGAATGTTTTAAAACCACATGATACTGCCTGCAAACTATCGGAGTGTGATTTAAGTAGGGAACACTTTTTTAAAAGCAGAAAATGTCAGGGCTTTGGTAACTTAACTGATACAAACAAAACCTGTCTTATGAAACGGTCCGCTCTGCTCTCCAGTTTTGATATGTTAGCCATTCCCCAGACGGTTATATCCTTAATCCTCCCTTCCTCCCATCCTCTGGAATTTGTGTTGCCTTCACTAGGTTCTGGGACTTGATGTGCCTAACATAAATGATCACTAAGATCTCTTCCTTCCAGCAGTGCTAGTTATATGGTCAAGCACAGCGTATAAAAAGGTCTAACTGTGCAAAACATAGTATGTTTCCTATTCATCAATCTCTCCACCCAAAGGTAAAATCTTGCTGGTTTTGATAGGTATAGAATACATAATAGGTATCATGCATCATCGGTTGCTTTTCATAAAAGCAAGTAAGTACTGTAATTTCTGCTCTGTTGAGGGAGAAATAAAGCACAAAGAAAGTAAGTGAGAAGACTTTGCTATTGAAGTAATTCCTCAATAGCAGAGCTGAAAATAACATGTTACAAAATACTGAATTCTAGCTTTAGAAAGCTGAATTCAGCAATGACAGTGTGGAGTAATGTGCGCCATTGGGATCCCATCAGGCGGCCAGCCCACACAACGGGACCTTTCCCATCTGCAGGGAGCCCCATTTACTTTGTTTGGGAATCTGGCTGGGCAGGTGGGCTGAAAACCAGCCCAGCCTGTCATCTTTTCTAGAAGCAGGACTGAACTTGATGTGTTATTTTGAGGCCTTTGTCAAAGCACCGTCTGGTGTTTACTGAACATCAGCATGTCACAGTTTTCCTCTCTCCCTTGCTGCATGATTGACTAGTGAGTGCAGGAGAGGTGATTTCACCTTACAGCGCAGACCCAAGCAACCTCAGATGAAGTCTGCTGAACCACAGGTGGTGGAGAGGGTGGGGATTATCCATCTCTGAAACCCCGTGGGGGAGAACTGTGTGTAGTTTGTGCAAACGTGTTTTTTAAGGAGAACTGTGTGTAGTTTGTGCAAACGTGGTTTTTAATTTTTTTTTTTTAATTTATTTTTTCTTTAAAAGGCCGGCTGGATCTCCTGGCTTGAGTTTCTCTTGAGGACTTTTGGCACAGCGTTACTGTATGGAAACATGTATGTGCATGTGCAAATTTAGGCTAACAGGTGGGGCACAAATTGCTTGACAAGTTAGGAGTAATTCAAGAACCATCTTTGTAGATAAACACTGATGTAATAGTTCTGATTCTCATCCAGGCCCCTGAAAATTACTGTTGTTAGCATTCATTGTTGGGCTGTGGAGCAACATCTAGTTTCATGAAGGAGTGGAAATATAAACAACACATATGTGCTGTGAAGTATTGCTTCCGAAATTCTATTACTACTGATGCTGCATAGTTAGGGAGGGCTGTTTTTCCTCTCGAGGTACATATAAGGGAGTTAATGTTTTCCACAAAGCACAGACTAGTAACAGGCTCAGACAAGATCCTGGTGATGACTGTAAAGTAGATGCATGCTTGTTTTGTTAACCAGCTTTCACACATTCTAATATCCATATTCCTCTCTTGATTACTGCTGTGAATTAAAGGCATTTTGAAGAGCGTTCCACATAAGTACAAAGAAAGCTATTTCAACAGTATAATAAAATATCTATGGGAATTTGACTGCGAGGTCTCTATTTGTAACTTAAAATTTTCCTTATTAAAGTTACACTTTTTAAGGTGGTGCACTGGAATTTGATATTGTGAACAAATGTCTTTTTGCTCTGTCTTAAAAAACAAACTACGCACTGTCAAAATGTGTGTTTTCAGAGTGCATTGAAGAGGTGTTCATGTTTAACTTAAATGTGCAGATGTCTGGAGACTGTTTGATTCAGAGGCCGGTTTGCATTTTATAAGCATTCAGCATGAGAACCTGCGTGCATTCGTAGCATCACTGTCAGCTCATACCTTTGAGGACATTCCTCGCAGGTTGACACCATGTCGCTTATCAATGGATTCACACTAGCACTGAATGAAGAATTCAGAATTGTGTTTCTTATATAAACAATACAGTATAAGTAACACATTTTACCATAAACCACTATTTGATTGTTGTAATAGAATGACCCCGGTGTACAGTATTCCTGGCCCCTGATGCATGGTCCCAGCAGGAGTTGTGCTGGCGCACAGTGTGTGCAGCCACACAGGGAGCTGAATCATGAAGCTGGTTTCGATTTAAACTAATACATTTTTCTTCTCTTTTTTTTTTTTTAAAGCCAGATCAGTTGTGTGATCCAGCTCTCCCAGCACAGCACAGTTGAGGGGGCTGTACACTGCAGCATGCGGGAGGGGATGTGTCAGTGCCTTATGGCACTATTGGTGCTGAAGACTGAAAATTGTTGAATCACAGCCTCAGGTTTCTAAATGTCTTTGTAAATCCAACCCTTAAACACTCTGTCTTGGCTTCTAGAGAACTGTCCAAACGACTTCACATGCATCCTTAAGTGCTGTACCAGGTTTGGCCTTTTGTGAGTGAGAAGTGCAGATGGTTAAGTGTTTGATACAGCTATATGTGCATATGCTTTTGAAGCAGACCACCCTGTGTTTATATGTAAACACTTCTAGACTATTTAGGCACATAACTTAATCTTTTGCATCCACTCAATAATAAAACGTAACTCTTCTATGACCGAAACAACATCCCTAGCAAAGTTGAAAACAAGCTAACTTGCAAGAATAAATGGAAATTTGCCTTCTTTCAGGTTTGGAGTTGAATCTTTCAGCGGTTTCAGATGCGTGTTGTCTCACTTGCCCACCTTCGCCCCACCCTGCAGTAGAGATGAATCTTAGCAAATTTGTTCCTTAGGACCTTTGTCCAAGGTCTCTCAGCAAATTTCTTCCTTACAATCTGTGCATTCTGGCTTGCTTCTTCCCACACCTGTGGATTCACGCTACCAAGACACTCCAGTGCCAAAACGCCCTCATGCTGATCGTATGTTGTAGCCCCAAGACTGAAGAACTGTGTATAACTCGAGAGACTCAGATTTGCCCCTTCTGCCCTCAACTTACCTCGTGGTAGTTAGAAGTCGGTTAGTTATTTGAAAGAGGTAACATTTTTCCTTTATAATGTATTATGAACAAAGATTTCACAGCAGGAACGGAGGCATTGAAGGAGTAGCAGAAGACTGAGTTAGTGTGCAGATGAGAAGGGAACAGAAGGAAAGAAGATGAGCCAGGAGGAGCCTGGCTGGAGTCTTCCACCAACAGAAACTTGGAAATTGGGTGAGAAGAGAGAGGAAACCACTGAAGCAGTTTGTTCAGAAAGGACAAGAGGACAGTGTTAACAACTATAAGAGAAGACAGCCTGGCAAGGAAATTTATAGCTGGAGGAGAAGTTGGTCAAAACAAGCAAGTGATTTTAGTACTGGAGCCAGGAAACTTGAGTATTTTTCTAGAGGTTCTAGAGAAGAAAAGAGCAAGAGCCTGAATTAACAATAAATAAAAAAAACCCAACAAAACCTGTGGAACTTGGGGAAAGAGGTAGAGACTTCCAGGATTGACGTAGAGATGTCACGGATTGTGCCAGCTGTCTAATTGAGTCTTGAGACTTGAAGTCACTTTCTCAGTCTGAGAGTTGTTGAATTTCTTTTCATGCTCTTCATTGCCTATCCAAGCAGGAAGTGTCATCTCACAAAAGCTGGCAGAGGTCACTGTTTTAATAACTATTGTTAATTGATGCTTCTGAAAAGCCTTCTAGCAACTTGAATTTGCTACCTGCAGAGACTTGCTCAGCAGGTAGCTGACTCAAATTCTAACTTTAATTCATTGATGAATAAAACACTAGAACTGTGACTACCTTGTATGTTTTAAAATATAATATTTCTCTAATCAGGTTGCCTGAAAACTATTTAGTCTCTGTATAAAATCTGTAATATTTAAAATCCTGCCCCTGCTAAAAGCTTTAAGTTACATATTGAGCCTGGCTCTGCAAAAAATAGCTGTTCCATAGGTCTTAGCAGAGTACAGGCAAGCTCTTTGCACCGATGCCTTTATTAGCGAACACTGCATATGCTAGCAAGAGTCTGTAGGGCCAGCCCATGCTTCTGAAATATCAGACATGTGAAAAGAAATGATTAGCTGTGTTGAAAATAGTAACTGAAAGCCGAAAAAAATAAAATCTGGGAGCAAGTAAATACTGGGCTAGTAAGTGAGAGAATGTGTGGAGAGTTTCCCCTGTTGCTGTCCAGAATATTATGAATCCAGATTCAACAGAATCGTAGAGTTTCTCTTCATCTCGTATGTGGTCTTTTCCACTGAGTGTATAGGAAAGATTCCGTTCTTTTATATTACAAATGTCTATTTTTTTTCTCCCTCTCTCTTTTTCTCTGTCTCCCCAAGATCATTTAGCAAAGTTTTCTTTCTTCTGAAAGACCTCCTCAGAAAATTATTATTTATACTTATATTTCTAATCTTTAAATTGTTGTATTGGGTGGAAAAAATGAACAGCATGCAAGTTAAACACTGTGTGGGATAAACGCTATTTATATCTTGTCTAAGCTGTTAAACATCAAACTAACATTGGATCGCTGGATCTAATCCAGTCAAAATAAAAAAAATGAGAGGTCACTTTAGAGATCTAAGCCATCTGTCCAGTGTGGAATTGAAAGGCATTTATAATGAATTACTTTTCTATATTACTGGTTTTTGGGGGGGCCTTTGTGTGAATCAAGGAGATGTTACAAGACCGTTTACCTACAAAGATGGTTCCTGAATTATATCTACCTTGTCAACCTGATGTTTTAGTATGAAACTTTTCGTTTAGCATTTTGCATAACTAATTAGTCCCTTATAAACAGTATTTTCTAACTGGCTTCAAAAGTGTCTTCTGTCCCAGGCATTGTTCCTCTAATAGGGACTAAAGGATTTATGTATATGCTTATTGGCAAAATGGCAGAGAGATTTTCAAAGAATGTTTCTGTTGCTTTATTCTAGTGTTGACTTTTCTGCATGTTCATAACAACTTCATTTGGAGTATAACACTTCAAATTCATTTTAGTCTTTGCTAATGTTCATGAAGTAGATTGCTGTGTTTTGACTTTTGCGGTATTAATATAGCATGTTTGTAGGAAAAAATATTCTACTACATTAAAATGAAAATAACGATTCATAGCGTTGACAGCCTTGGAGAGCATCTGATGTCAGGTCTGATCTTACTGGCTGGTTCTGTTGCACATTCAGATGCATACCCCTGAATGATACTATTTATCATTTTTAAAGTAAAGATTTTCTGTCAAAAATATAATTCTAAAACCTCCTTAAAAATTATGAATCTGTGTCACGAAGGAGAGAAGGATGAGAAAAAATGGGAGAGGGAAGTTGGTACAAACCTGCTATTACAGCTTCTTTAAAAATCTTCCCTCTGACCAGTAAAATTACATTAGCAAAATTGCTTTAGTATCTGATATGCTTTAATGATCGGAAGTCCTGTTGGTCGAGTCTGTTGTTCTTTTCTGACTAGGAGGCATACAGGTCTGGATTAGGATGCAGGTATTGATGAAGTTACTTGAAGCTTTTTTGAATAGAATGGGACTAACTTAGGATGTTGCAACTACAAGGTGTTAATGTATTGTCTTTTGAGGCCTAGAAGAATAAGGAAGATGAAATTCTGTCTGTAGAGACTTTAAATACTGTGCTGTAATTGAATATGTAGTCTACTGGGTATGATCTTTTGCAGTTGTTTGCGATCTGTCTTCAGACCTTCTTGAGCATCCTTTGCGTGATAGAGAAGCTATGGGGAGGGAGTTTGTCTAAACACTCTATTCAACCCTTCGTAGGTGGAACAATGCCCGTTCTAGGACAAGAGGGGAAGCTACTACCATATAATTTCAGCTTGTATTTAATTCTGAGAATTCCATGAATTTTTTTTCTTGAGATTAAGATATGCCAAATGTTTGAGCAAATCTATTTCCATTTGCTTTTCCCTGCTTTGCGTTATTTCTCCTGGGTTTGTAAATGCTCGTTCCAACCATCATCTTTTGTAAGTAGGAGAAAACTGAGATGTGGTAAGTACGTTAAAAGTTTGAAGTGCTTATTGGCAAAGTAAAATTAGACTTTTCTCCATCCTTAAGTGCTACGCTTCTCTGAGACTGTGTAAGAGGTTCTGTAACACAAATAGGAACTATCATATTTTTGAGCTAAAACTGAGTGGACAGAGATGTGTAAATTGTGACTCTGCTTATTTTGGCACTAAATTAATGTATTCTAGTTCTGTAGAATAAGTTCCAGACAGCAGCTTTTTCTCTGACCCTCTTTCCAGACAGCCTCAGGAGTGCACTTTATCTTGTCTTTATCATATCTTCTTCAGTTTTCTCTAAAGTCGTCACCAGTTACACTTCTACATTACTTTGCTGCATCTGATTTATCATATCCATCCCTTCGCAAGATGTTTTACCAGATGTCCTCTCTGAAGGGCATATCTATAGAAGAATTTTGCCTTAGATTAGGTTGTTTGTCATTTTATATTTGAGGCCGCCATGTAGTCAGGCTAATTTAGTAATTATATATGCATCTTTGAAGAATCCTTCTGTTCTGATGAGTCCTCAGGAAACCCTGATGTCTACTTGAAAAAAGGCAAAGGGGCAAAACAATGATAGGTACATCAATGCTCTTTTATCATATTGGTCTTGGATTTTCTCTAACATCCTCTTGACTGAGAAAAGAAGGAAAAGGCTACCTGTGTGGATGGTCCTGTTGGAGAGTTGCTGAGCCTTGCCAAAGTAAAACATTATATTTCCTTAAGCGTATGGTTTTAATTTTCTTTTTTTGTCAACTGACTTATGAAGAGTGGTACAAAATTAACAGGCTTCTAAGCCCAAAGTGTCTTAGTAACTCATCTTTAAGTTCTTTCACGAGCTGGTTAATACAAATGAGAAGATTTCTGTTTTGCTGTATGTGTGATTTCACTTAAAGGGAAGACTCTTCCCAAGCTCCCTGTGAATTCCCTGTTCTGCCTTATACTGCTCAGGTAGTAGTAGATGACAGTTGGGTTTGAGTCAAGTTTTAAGGCACACGATCAAGACAATTTTTACATTTAAAAAATAATCAGATCTAAGAACGACTTGAAGAATTGGTTACCTCCAACCAGCTTGGATCACATTTTCAAAGAATAAATGTACATCTCCCCTGGGGTTTTTCAGAAGGACCTAGGCAGATTAACTGCCCAACTGTTGTTTATATGATTTAAAATTACTTGACTTTTCCTTCCTTAATGCATATAGACTGTGTCCGTGTGTAAGCAGCCCTTTTTTTATGCAACTTCATCTTTTGATTGTTTTTAACTGATTATTGCCCAAAGCTTGGAAAATTAGAAAACTTAAGTTATGCAATAATCTGCATCGTAGCGTGCAAGGCTATAAGACATGTTCCTAACCACATACTAGTCAAGAAACTCGGAATCTCTCCTTGCCTGTTTCTCAATCAGTCATCTCTATTCATGCACAAGCGATAGCTTAACTTATTTGCAGAGCCTGGAGTAATTGCGTTTAGGAAACAATATAAACTCTCATGCTATATAAAAAAAGTATGGGATTAAGTAATGTTTAAAATAGTTAGGTGCATACTGTCAATGTGTAGCTTACTCATCCTGAAGCACTCTTACGCGTCTCCTCTTTCACCCATGCTAAGGAAGTTCTTGGCTAATGGATGTTTTGACTTTGCTCATCAGCAAGCAAGCTGTTAATGAGTCATTCAAGTGAACGGGGAAACTTTTTTCTGCACAATGAGAAGTGCGGATTAAGATTCTTATGCAAAATTGTCATAACTAATACCATTTTTTTGTTACTTTTAAAAGTGGGGTGAC
The DNA here is from genome assembly GCF_000699145.1 of Aptenodytes forsteri. Taxonomy (NCBI): domain Eukaryota; kingdom Metazoa; phylum Chordata; class Aves; order Sphenisciformes; family Spheniscidae; genus Aptenodytes; species Aptenodytes forsteri. Next base: position 2,654,517 of record NW_008796111.1, on the reverse strand, counting down.
TTTACCAGCTGTGTAAGTGTAGCTTTCTTGATTTTATTTTTTTCTGATGACTTTTAATCCCTTGCAAAATAGCAATTGGAGCACTAATACCATTTTTTTGTTACTTTTAAAAGTGGGGTGACTTTACCAGCTGTGTAAGTGTAGCTTTCTTGATTTTTTTTTTTCTGATGACTTTTAATCCCTTGCAAAGCAATTGGAGGAGCATAGCACTTCATTGATTTTTTTGGGGGGGGGGGGGGTAGCAACTAACACTAGAACTGAATAACTTCGAAGAGCAAGAATTCAACGTTTTTTGCCTTTATTTAAGCAGGTTAAAGGGAAAGAATTCTATTTTTCAGTTTTACTGTTAATCTAACGGGGGCAACCGATTCTTCCAAAATCTTTTTTTCAGAGCACGTATGTGGGCTAGCATGAAAACAGTTTTATCAATAAAATCGTTCATGGATCTGATCAAGTTGCAGAGTTTGTAGATGCATATGATCACAAGGCAGCAGTGCCCCTCCCTTCTTCTGCATACTTCAGGAGAACTGAAAGTAGTACCAGAGGACACATTAGGGCGCAGATGATACAGACTGTCTTGTAAACTCTGCTAAAGAAATACTGTGCATTTTAATTTGTCCAGAGGAATGGCTGACGGATGAGAGACATGCCCATGGATGGGGTGATGTGTCCTGGGAAACAAGGTCTCTGAAAGGAAGTTTTCACTGTTAATGGATGTCAGCTCTTAATATGATGCCAGGGAACCAAGCAAATGTATGCTGGCTCGCTTTGGCCTGCGTAAGCAGAGGGATTATACCCAGCAGAAAGGATGTTATTTTACCTCTGTGTGTGATCACCCCAGAGAAACTCCTGGAACGTAGTAGCCGATTTCAGAGTCACCAGTGCATGAAATAAATTGGAAAGATTCAGAGGAAAAAAAAAAACCCTAAGAATAGTCTGAAGACTTTGAGAAAACCTGTATCTGCTTTAGTTTATCAAAGAAAGGGTAAGGAGTTGACAACCTATGAATTCCTACACTGGAAGAGTAATTTTGATAATGTATCCTTCAACAATCTGAGGCAAAAGTATAGAAATGTGATGGCAAGAGTTTGAGGGTGACAGATTTGGACTAAAAATTAAGTGAGTGCATGTTTTTAAGGGCAGAGTAATTAATTTTCAAAACAACTTACATAGGGCTTTGGCATGTTTCCTCTCATCAATAACTTTTTGAATTATGCTTGCATGCATTTTTGAAGACTATGCAGGTATCAAAGAGAAATTAATTCAGGAAAGTCCTGCGGAGATTGTTAAAAAGGAGTAATAATCTGAGACTGTGGCAAGGAGCGTGTGTGTTAATTCTGTTGTTTGGTTTGTTTGGTAGATATGTTGATGATGTGATCAATCGCATTGATAGGATGTTCCCTGAAATGTCTATCCAGCTATCCCGGCCAAATGGAACCTCAGCAATGCTTCTGGTAAGTTGGATCATTTAATCCCTTGAGATGGTTTTCTTAAGGGATTGAGTTACTGTTCCTAAAATGCAGGATATTAAAGATTTTTTTTTTTTTTTCAGAAACATACTGTTCTTCATTTGTCACAGCAATGTAGGATCTTTCTTGCTCTTAGGCAAATGAGTGCTAAAAGAATTTCACCTTTAAATGAAAGATCTATTACTTTTTATTGTTAAATGTGATTGTAGAAATATGAGCGCGAACTCAAATATTTGCTGTGTTTTTCAGCAGTCTTGGCAATGAGTGAGTCTTAATCATGATAATTAAGAAGGAAAAGAGTGGTGGGAGGAAGAAAAGAAGGAGGAAACCAATATGATTTAAATTTGTTCAAGTTGTTCTTGGGTCAGTGAATTGCTGTTATATGATGAAGTCAAGAATTTGCCTTTGAATTAAAGGAGCAGTAGAAGCTGGGTTAGAGGTAAACAAGTCCAATACATTCGACTTATTTCTGCCTGACCAAGCAAGATTTCATTCCAGAAGAACCTATTGTTCACATCAATTTTCACAGGCAGCTGTTGTGCTTATAGCAAGAGAAGTCTTTAAAGCTGTTACTCTAAGACAGCAACGTGGAAGTGGAGTCTGTAGCGTAGCAGTTGGATGCTGATTTTCCTCTAGTAGGGTGAAAGACAGAAGTCGCATCTTTAGCCAAATTTTAAATAAAACTAGAAAATAATCGGTATACACAGGTGAAGAACTGAGACCAGATCGGTCTTTTCCATCTCAGATTTCTCATCGTACTTCCTTTTAATTTTTTCCTTTCTCACACAAGCTATTACAAAAGGCTTGGGTGTAGTGTACGTGTGAGTATATTTTTTGTTTCCAAGCAAACGGTAAAATGAGTCTGAAAATCAGATACCTTATCAAAACAGAATTGTTGAGTCAATGTAAGTCAACGTGAGGGCCGCTCCTTAGATTTCATATTGGTTTTAGATTTTGTTGACTTTAAAACACTACTATGGTTAGATTTTTGTCTATATTTTTCAAAGGTTCCGTTAATTTCTCTATAGTAAATATAGCTGTGATTATGTTTAGTTTTAATTAATCAACTAACATCCCATTATTAACTTTCTTTGAACAGCCCCAAATTTGCAAGAGATTAACCGAGTCAGAGGTTAAAATAAACAGCTGGCATTAAAACATTTAATCTGCAATTGTTGGATTTGCCAAGTGGAACAATATATTCCAGAAAAGAATTGAATTCATCAGTGCAGTCTTAAGAAGCTATAAGTCTTGGAAGCTTTTGTGTTTCCTCTTAAGCTGACTTTATATTTAACTGTTTTCCTATAGAAAAATGTCTAGTTTTACTTCCTTGCTTTGAAACCCTTTCCATTCTCTTAGAGCCCCTTTTTGCATGTGGTAAGTGCCTTCCACTTCTAACGGCTTTTTGAGGTCAGAAAATAGATGACGCTTTTCAAGGTTTGGGCACAATTAGGAAATTAGATAAATTATCTTGGATGTGACTGATAAGGAATCAGGTAGGGTGGAAGGGCGGTAACTGTAAAAGAAGCCCCTTTTGCAAGCAGTAGTAACTTACTGAATTCCATGTTGCAGTCGCTCTCTAAATCAAAGACATGATTGTTGCTACAAGATAGCAGCCCTGTATTGAACCAGTGGCATGCATATTTTCCTTGGATCAGAGATCAAAAGATTATTTTTAAAGTATTTTTGTATGTGATTGTGTGATGGGTTTATCATTTTTTTCTTTTAGGCAGGTTTTCCCTCTTTCCCATCTGTCTCAGTTGATGTTGCCAATATGGCACTTTCCATCTGGCCCTGACTGCTACAAAAGCTTTTGCTGTTTTCAGCCGCAAATCATTCAGTGAAAGGTGCTGTAGGATGGGCAGTGTGAAGAGCACCTCCCCCAGAAGAAGGGAGGTTTCTTCACTACTTGTGATTTCTCACTCTGAACTTATCCCAAGTTAGATTTGGAGTTGTTCCCTTGCAGCAACGTGGTTTACCACAATACCAAAGGATTCAGATGATGCTTATTTTATGTAAAAAATATTTCACAACCATACTGTTTGCCCAGAGTTAATTAATTAACTGTATAATCTCAACTATTTTCATCCTTGGACTGTTCATATCATACCTGCCGTTGCTTATGAAGGTCTTTGACGCGGAGGTCTAGTTGTTATATTAAAACATCTTTAAACACAATCATTCCATTTACCAGAAAAAACATGTATCCATCTTCAAAGGCACTGGTAAGCACTGTACATGTTTTAAAAGCGTGCAAATGATTGGAAAGAGATGGGGAAGAAGGGGAAGGGAGCGCCTGTGAGATTCTTTGAAACTTCAGAATAGCTGGAGACTTTGCCAAACAAAGCATCTTTAGGAAAAAGACCTAATACAGCAAGTTTCAGCCCCAGACTCTACAACTTCATGCGCACATGGAAATGAATTTATGTCCTTAGCTGTAGCAGTGGGACTTTCACGGTCTAAGATTCGTCTGGTGTTTCAAGAGGAATAATTAGCAGCCGTGTGAGCCTGCTGGTCAAACTCTTCTGGCGAGTAACCTTTGTGTTAAGCTGGGTTCTCCCTAACCAGGGTACAGCTTTCACATCAGCTGAGAACTTTAAGCAAAGAGAAAAATAAACTATTCCTGAGAGCATAAATGCGGTGTCTTGAAAGGTTGCTACCTCCTAGTCCTTTGAGGTGACTGTTTCCTCCAGACAATAAGGAGGTTTTTTGTACTTTAGATTTATACACAGCAATTGTACCTCATTAGTCTGGATTTATGCTACGCAGACCAAACACATAAATAATTGAAACCTTTCAGAGCTGTGTGAAATCCTCAACTGATTTTAAAAGCAGTTTATCATGGCATTTCAAGGTGCTGTTTAATCCCAATCTTCACTAGTGATTTTTCAATTAATCTTTTAATCGCACTATGCATAAAGAAGACTCAACATAGAATTATATCAGCTTTAGTAACTGGGTTATGCAAAATTAATTTCCAGCAGCAGCAAAGGGAACTGTGGACTCCTTAAGGTTTTTGTGAGATTTTGTTGGTCAAATGCCAGGAATTGTAAATAGATAAACCTCATCTCATATGTTAAGAAAACATGAATTGATTTTTAATTAACGAAAAATACCTAGATTTTTGCTTGTTTTGAATGATTACTTGAATTCCTAGATATACATTATTTTTTCTAATACAATAACTTGATGGTGTGATTATTATGAGAGTTTCACACACCTTGTTTCCATTATCAAAATTCAGAATATTTTTTTTTCGGTGTGAAACACTTAATTCCTGTGTACAATTCATTCATTCCTTAATATCAGAAATATTTTAGAAAACAGTAAACATTAGCCCCACTTTTCCAGTTGACGGATATACCTTCCTTTGGGTCATGTACCTAGCCAGTCCTAGTCAGGTGTAGAAACTTACTTTCTTGTCTTCATTTGGGAACTACTTTGTCTTTAAAATTGTTTGTCTCCCCAGTGTTTGTAAAGCTATATAAAAGCACTACTATAGAAGTTACAAACACTGGGTAAATATTTTTACAGATAATTGAATAGTTTTCTGTAATTTGAGCTGTTTCTAAAGGATAATGATATGTATAACTATCTTCCAATTTGAAAAATTGAATTGTTTCTGCCAAACCAAAGCTCATGGCAGAAATCATGATTTTGTCTTTTCGTATTCTCTTACAAATTTTTGATGATAAATTAATTTTATGAATTTATACTGATGCCTAGATTTTTACTAGATCTTTCATATAAAAATATGAAACGTTTTTATACAATTTTATTCATTCTCCATAAAATCAGACACATTTGCATTTCAACTTTCAAGTCTTGTTCCAAGCTTTTTAAACAGTCTGATTGCATGGAAGTGGGCTGTATTAATTGCAAATAGGCTAGACATCTGTTCACGGAAACTGAGTAATTTCTTGTGTCTCATTTTTGTTTATCAGTGTTTTACTTAAAATCGTTATTATTTTCTGTTGGAAAAATGGATTCTGAAATTTATTATTATTTGCCCATTAAGAAAAGCCACCAAATGGTTTTTTGTTCAGGAGACCCTGATCTTGAAGAACTGGGGAGGGGGGGGAAACATGCTAAGGGATTTGAAGTTAGCACTGATGTCATACTTGATCGGAAACAATTTAATGCTGTTATTTTCAAAACAGTCTCTTTTCTCCAAAATGCTTAGCAGTGTAAGTGTTCCTCCTTACCAGTCCAGTGGTTCATTAGGAAACTAGCGCAAAGTAGGCACTGGCTAGAGGTAGGCAGGTTTGTGATAGGGATATAGATTTGATGATCGCGTTTGGTGGCTTAGGCACCTAATTTTAGGCGCATACGATGAACACTAATTTAGGGATTTACTCTCTTGGAGACACTAGGTTTTGGTGTTTGATGGAGGTACTGGGTTGTTTAAGGATCTCTTGTGTGAGCTGGATCTTGAGGAATCACTTCTGAGCTCATAGTGGGACTGTTGTGACTGTGGTGGCTTCACAGTTTGTCTCTTTAAGATTGAGAACCAGCATTTAAAAAGCATTAAGCCAGCATTTCAGGTCACGTATGTGGAGGAAGAATGTCCTGAATCAGCAAAGTATGTGAGCAGGGGTTGGCAAGTAAATTGTAAATTATTCTCTGTTTGTGTAATATAAGAATGAGGAAAATGAGGAAGGATCTTTTGATGGGAAAGTGAGCAAGAGTAGGAAAAGTAGAGGAAGACCAGCAAGAAATTTCCTCAGCTTTGCTCCCTCTTACTGTGTCCCAGGGTTGCTGTCCGTCCCAAAGGCTCACAGGTCTGTGTTGATATTCCCATAGATTTATATTCTGCAAGATCAGACATCTTTTTCATCCCTGTAAAATTCCTGGTGTGTTATAATTTAGAACGGAGGAAGAGACAGAATCCATTTCATCATCCGTAGCAATGCTGGACTAGGGTGACCCTTCCCTAAGTGTGACTGGCCACTGGCAAAATCTGTCTTTCAACCTTTGAACAATATTCTGTGCCAGTTTGTTCACTTTATTAAGAGAATATGCCGTGTTACCGAGGGAGGGGATCACCAGCTCATCCCTAATATGGCAAAATCATTTGAAGTCCTTCATTTATGTTGACTTTTTATCATGCACTATTGCAATTAGGTTAGATTAATGAAAGGTAAATTCCAGCCCTTACATAAAAAAAGAAATCCTTGTAAAGCACCTAATTAGTATGTTTGTTTATTTAGACTCTAATGGCTTAATTGCATCTTATCTTGCTATTTACAAATAGGCATAATTAAAGAATAATAAGCATGTGAGGGAAAGCGCAGCGTTCATACCAGCAGCAGATGAGACATAGGAAAAAAAAAAACCTAGTTGAAAGTCTGGGTAGGGTTCTTTTACTTTATTTTTAATATAAAACCTTATTTTTCAGTTGAGAGAGAGAGATATGATTTCCAGGCATTGCACTGATTAGTAAGATAGGTACACAAGTGGAGGACAAGCTTATGGCTGGCTATATGGCAAGGAGCAGGTGTCTGGCCTTTTGCTGGAAATAGGTACAGCTTGGTTACATCTCTGGTTTGATGTTGCCTTATTGTTTTCTAAGGTGAATAAAAAACGCATACAGACTGGTCCTCCTTTTTATACAAGCAGGGAGGTACCCATGTTAACTGAAAATAGTGTTTTCTTTCTTTTAGCTCTGCATTGCAGAGCATCTGCAGCTCAAATCAGCAGCAAATTCCCTGGGATGCTGAGAGGAAATCTGGAGCTTTGGGAATATTTTGCAAAGTGTTGGAGCTTGGTGTTGTCAGCATATGTTTTCCTAATACCAAACTTCTAAATAAATTTGAAGAAAGAATGTTTGTTAATGCATTTTTTTAAAAATTGTTTATAAAGGGGCTTTTTATTTGGTATCACTTTCAGTGAGGAGGCAAAATTAAAGGGGGGGTTTTCAAGCTATTTCCTCCAGGCAGAATTCTGGCGTGGTAAATTAATTTTGATCCTTTTCATTTTGTAAACTAATTTTTACCCCAATTCTGACTTATTTTGAGAGGTACTTATTTCTTTTCCAACCAAAAGTGATGTTAAATGGGAACTTTTTTAGCAGTCTTAAGACATTATCATTTTGATCCTTTTCATTTTGTAAACTAATTTTTACCCCAATTCTGACTTATTTAGAGAGGTACTTATTTCTTTTCCAACCAAAAGTGATGTTAAATGGGAACTTTTTTAGCAGTCTTACAAGACATTATCTAAGCCATTCTCACTGATAATTCTGTTTCCCCTTCCCCCTTTCTTGGCATGCAGTGTCTGTCATATGCTCTTTGAGAATTATCTTGGTGATAGACAAAATATTTTTAAAACTGGGATATTTCAATATTTTAATTTTATGTCTCTTTGTCAGAAAAGCTGCATAATATTGCAGATTTCAATCAGCTGCCTGTCCTACCTTCTTCTGGAGCTTGCCATTTTAGGAAGCAGGGGATTTATGAATAACTTAACTGTCTGAATTTAGTACACTTTAGTTAAAAGGAAGTTAGAAGTACATTGTTATTACACAGACCAAAACAGAAGCTACAGAAGTATTTAACTTGCAACTGTTCCATTTTCAGCTCACAGAACTGTGGGGCATATTTTTTCATTCATATTAATTGAATTTTAAAGTGACCTTGTACATGTATTGATTTGAATTAAAATTTTCTACATCAAGGACGAGTTGGCATATATCCTTCAGGCGAAATATTAAAAAGCCAAGTGCTGTCTTAACAGGATATCGACAGAAGTTGTTGAAATTTAATAGGAAAAGTTGGCTTAGAAAGGAAATTGTTGCCTTTTTGTCACAATTGAAAGGTATCTTTTCTGTATAATGAAAGAAGTTTCTTTCAGTTGATATCTGTGGAAATGTAGGGACATTTTAGTGCCCATTAAATAGGGACCATCTGGGTGAGTCTTGACCTCCAGAAGGAGAGACCTGCACTACTGGAGCTTAGAGTAGAACTATCAAATTACTTTTTTACCAGAGTCATTAGGTTTCTACTACCTTCTTTCAGGTGATCTGTAGGGACACAGTTGTATGACTATAGGTGTAAATTACATTCCACACATAGATCTTTTTTGAACGTGGACTCCAGTTAGCTAAGTTGAGCAGGCATTGAAAGAAAATGGTTTGCTGGAAAACATGATTTGTAAAATACGGTTGAGGTGAACAAAATCATTAAGTCCTGAAAACAGTTACAAGTCTTGATTATTAGAGGAAAATATAAAGGGTATCCCATTTATTGTGTACAATTTGGAATGTGCTTTACCCTGAAAATAGCTGCAGAGCATACTTTTGGCTTCCAAATCTAACAGCATCCTCCAGTCTAGTGACAGGTTGTTGTTCATTTTTTGTACTACTAGCCTCATTCTTTCAATGCTGTTAAAATGATGAACTATAATTTCTCCGAGTTACGCTTAGTTTTACAAAATTTCTGCTTCTGTCAGACTTCACTAATGATACGGTCCTGCAAAAATAATCTGAAAGTCCCGATCTCTCTTCCAGCCAGTGTAAAATCCACAGGAATCCCATGTCATAACAACAGTGACACAAAACAGGAAAGTTTTCTGTTTCAGTGCCAGAGCACTGTAAGAGCTAATTCAGACAACCTAGCACTAACCTGGCCAAAGTTGCAATGCAATTCAATAGTTCATTTGTATTCCCACGACGCCTGGGTGCCCCTACTCCTGGAGAGGACCCCCTGGCACAAACCCTTGTCTAAGCTGAGATTGCAACAGTAGTGCCTTCCTCAGGGAGCTCACAGTCTTAGGTACCCATCTAAGGATGGTTTTACACAGCTCCTGACACATGTGGGAGACGGTGTAACACTGCTTGTTTGACATTCAAGCAAGTAGGTGATTGAGGCTACTGTCCCGGACCAGTATGCAGAATTTGACCTTTCAGTATTGCAGGATGGATGGTAGCTGGTGTCTGGCTAGCTGTGACGGATTCTGAAAGTGTGGAGTAAATCACTGGAAGGGCATGAAAACAGATGACCTGGGAAAAGGCAATGAGCTAATGCAGAAGCATTTTGAAAGCATTTGTGCAGGTAAATCTTGTGGGGAGGTTTGAGGCCAGCAATAAGTATATTCAAGCAAGCTGGAGTGCCAAACATGGGATTTTTCAGCTTGTTATGTTCCACTGTTCACTCTGAGGATTTTCAGGAACATCCCACACAGGCTTCAGATCAACTTCATCCAATTTTTTTTTCCACCTGGCAGCAATGTGAGATATCATGAATGCAGAACGTAAGGGAAGAGGAAAGAAGTGAGCATCCACTAAAGTGCGTGAAGGCAATGGAGATAGAAAGTGTTATACGTAAAGCTGGGTCTGGGTGTTTGTAGGGCAGCCTTTTTGCTCTTCCATTAAGAAGATTTCTTTTCTTTTTGTTTAAAATTTCTTCTTTTCCTCCTTTTAATTTTACTGTATATGGTTGATGCCTAGTGTGAAGTTACAAAAGTCGGTTCTCTCAGTAGACCTATATCCTAGCGAAGTGCCAGTCTTACTAAGGTAGAAAAATAAAAACAAACTGTTAACTCTAAGCGTGCTGACAACTTTTTTCGAAGTGACTCCATTTCCTCATCTTAGCAGTTATGACAAAACTGTCTTTCTGATTCTAGTGGATGATCAGCATCATAGATCAGGCACCTCTGGGTCATGGCTTTGTATTTTTAACTTAACTGATACAGTGGTAGGTGCTGAAATAACTCTGCCAATGTCCTTTATTTGCAGACCAACTAGGTCTTATTACAGAGTATCCCAGCAAGATAACTACATTTAGATCCAAATTCACGGTACCTGATATCATGATATGGTTGCCTGAGAACACTAGGCAGTTCCATACACGTTCAGAAAATCTATTGTAAGAAGGCAGGAACCAGAAAAAGCTGTTCGTGGGATGTGCATGGCTCAGGCCTTGGTACAAGTTACCCTACTTCAGCCTGTAACATTTTTCTTCAAAAACTTACCCATTGTTCTGACCTGCTTTTTCTCTTCGTGTTCTTGCAAAATTATACCTAGCAGCCTGTCTTCTTGAAGTCTATCACTGACTCTTTTTTCCCGTCTCTTCTCCCTGTCGTCTCTCTTGCTGTCAACTTGTTCTTCCCTGTTTAGACTCCTCTGTCCTAGAGTTGCTTTCTCCATGTCCCATGCCAAAGAATTGTCATCAGTTCTTTTCAGGATTTGTGACTCTGTCCTGCTATATAGTGATATAATAAGCAGCATTTAGAGTAGTTTGGGTAACTGTTCTGCAAAGTCCTGTACCGTCATCCCATTCCTACCACCATTTCCCCTCCTAACCCTCCTTCAGCAGCATGGTCCCTGCCTCAGCTTTGAGATGGAGTCTTTGTGCCAGATTTTCTGTCTTCCTTCTTGGTGGGAAAAGCAACTTGGCACTTCAGAGTTGATTTGCCTGTTAGTCTCTTAGTTAGTCAGCATCAGGTTGAGGTTACTCATGTTGAAACAAGGTGGTAGGCAGGAGTCATTAGCAGGATTTAAAAAGGAAAAACATGTAACAAATCAATAAAGATGCATATTGACTCATTTCTTTGGGTGTGGATTTGTCTGCTGAGGTCAGCAGTAAAAACACAATTGTTCTAGCCTGTGTTAATCTACACTGGACTAAATGTTGGAACACAGACAATGGAAAATGAGCCGCTGCTGGTTGGGAAATATTAAAATAAAATAATTGTTTCTTTTTTATCTCAGTTTTATGCTTTTGTGGGTGAGGAAAAACTCTGTAATAATCTCTGTATAACAAAACACAAAGACAGAATTATTGTTAGACGCGCATCTTAACAATATTGAAGTGCAAGTTCATCTTCGAAATGTAAATTGATTTTTAGATTAAAATGCCTTCATTATTGCATTTTTGTCAATATAATAATTTAGTGTTTGTGGGTGAGGAAAAACTCTGTAATAATCTCTGTATAACAAAACACAAAGACAGAATTATTGTTAGACGCGCATCTTAACAATATTGAAGTGCAAGTTCATCTTCGAAATGTAAATTGATTTTTAGATTAAAATGCCTTCATTATTGCATTTTTGCCAATATAATAATTTAGTGTTATATCTGTTGTTATACTCTGACCCTATATATTTTTCCATGATACTAGTTTTATTCTTTACACTTTACCACTTCCACAGAAGAAAATTAAATCTTTGAAAATGTAACATTTTTACTTTTTAGCTGTAGTTTCCTTTTAAACAATTTTACATTTTTACTGGACCTAAAATGTTTTCCATTAAGCTCATGACATGCTTTTAAAAGCTAGCATTAGAAGAGTCCGATTCGTCTTTCAGATTATTTTTCTCTAAGTGGACTTATATTGGAGAATATCAAATACATCGAAAATAATCACATTTGCTCATTGTTTTTCACAAGTTATTGAGTCGTGGTGTTAATAAAATTGAGAGAGTTGCTTGGCAGTGTCATGTCTACACAAGGGAATTCTGTGAATTCATATATTTTCAGTTGCAAATGAATGTTTATTTGTTCTGCACTTTACAGTCGATCTCTTCCTCATAACACACACCATGGTTTTAGATCTTTTATTTTGGTCTGTCTATAAAATATTGAAAGCTGAAATTGCATCAACTTAAGCTGTTAACTTGATGGTCTTGTGAATTCAGACACCATTGACTCTCCTTCAGCTTGTTTTTGTCCTTCTCTTGTTCTTCACAGGTTACCTTAGGAAAAGTGTTAAAAGTGATAGTGGTGATGCGGAGCCTCTTCATTGACCGGACAATAGTAAAAGGGTACAGTGAAAATGTCTATACTGAAGATGGCAAGGTAGGTTATTGTATATCCAGCAACATTAAATTTTATTTTTACCTGGTAGTTAAATGACAGAGAACAGGAATCCCATCACAAGTATGCTAGAAACATAAAACTGTCAAAAGACTCTCTGGATGTTTTGCAGAATGCTCTGGTTTAAATGTATCATGCTTTGCTTGGATTTGCAAATGTCTGACTTTTTTCTGAGCTCTGAAGCCCTTGCTTGAATTTCTAATTTATCACCTTAGACCCCAGTTGCCTCATTAATAGTGTGTACTGAGAAAACATTTTTTCAGTGTACCAGCACACCAATAGCCCAGGGTTCAGCTTTCTCTTTTCTGAGAGCCATTGGGAAATCTTGGGCTAGTTTTGTGCTTAACTTGATAAATGCAACTGAGAGAGTCATCGGTAGGTAGTCCCCAATAATTTGCTTGTCAGTAATAGCACATCTTGAACAGCAGCTATTAAAGGAAGTGTTACCTGTTTCCACAAGTGATTTGTTTTACGAACAATTCACCCCACTTGAACCGTCAAATTCCATCTGACTGCACACACTCCATATGGCTCTCTTTAGCGCATCAGGAGATGTTAATGGGACCTGACGGCCTTCAGCTCAGCTTGTTTCTCTTTTCAGGGTGGAATGGTCTCTCTTACCGAGACATCCGCCAGGACTCTCCTTTGCCAGTAACAGTACTAAATACCTCCATGTTTCACATTTTCTCTCTGGAGCTTTCTCTTCTGATTATGAAGCCTATTAAAATAAAAAGTTCATTATATCAAGATGAGTACTTGGCAGCCATAGGCCATGTTATAATGAGGTGAGACTTTTTTCCCTTTCAAAAGTGATAACTGTGTTTTAGCACACAGAAGCACGTTGTGTACTGACCCAGAGTTCAGCAGCTCTCAGTCTGAACCTCTGTTCTCTAGAAAAGGCCAGGAGCTGATCTCCTGAAGGAAATAGTACAGTTGTATTTCCCAGGTGAGAGATTCTCAGTCAAAGGGTGGGGGATTGGCCTAAGAAGTAGTAAAATAAAAATTGCCTGATTTTGATTTGCGTTGTTCAAATATGCAGGTTTAAATACCACTTTGCCGCAGAAGCAGCTGCACTATACTCCCTGTATATTAGCATATAAATACAGACTTACAGCACCAGCCCCTCTTCACCCCAAGTTCTGCTCGGAAGTGAAATGATAGTCTGCCTAAAGAGCGCTGACAGTGCTTGATGGATTCCTGTGTCACACTTCATTTGGGTGTGCTCATTTTCTCCGATGAATCCAGTTTCCTTTGAAGCTCCCTTGAAATATAATAACGCTATATATGCTGAAGAGCTAAGTAAAAGAGTTCCTTTCTGAAACGGCATCTGGCGTTGGGCTTCTGTTTAGCTCAAGGTTAACTCTCTTGAGAGCCATACACAGTTTCTCTGTCATCGTTTCCTGCGCGGGGGAGAGCGGGACTCACCAAGGCTGGTTTTGGCACGGGGCACTAACCTTTGTCTGCTGTCAGTGGGGAGCAGTTCACCTTCTCCAGAGCATCGGTGCTAACACCTGGCTTATTTTCTTGCTTTAAGCCAGTCTGCAGGGGAATCGTGTTTTCTACCAATTTAGCTTTCTGTGTCCAAAGCTAAGCTATGTGACTGCTCCCACAAGGCTGCATGAACCTGTGACCTTTACGTGGCAGTTTGCTATTCCATTGGGCCATCCCAGGGCTTTCGCAAACCTCAAGGTCTGCGTTTTAGGTATAAATAGGAACATTTCATTTGACTTAAATAGAATTGGTGTTGCAGCCACTTAAATCATGAGTAAATTTGGCTTGGAAGATTGAATAAACGCGAAGCTTGCTAGTTTTGCCAACTGGAGCACATATTGACAAACAGTGAGCTCCCTCTTTTTCACTAATTAACTACGCTGGTAATTGGAGAATAAGAATAAGATTGTGCTCTTGCAATGATTCGCTTTACTTATTGTGTCTGCTGGGAATAAGCAATTACAGTCAATTGCAAACATAGTCCATTCCAATTCCTTCTCTGTCACAACAGATGCTGTTGGGAAAGTACTCCAGTGAGGTTTCACCATACTATTCTAGCTTCTCAGTTTCTAGCCTGATAGGGGGAAAAATGCACTAGCTTTCAGAAGAGACACAGAAGAGTATGAAAAAGGAGAAGATCAGTGAGTATCTTCTTTATTAAATAACAAAAATACAGAGAACCCTCAGGATCACAGTAGGAGGTGATCGTTTTTCCAGTGAGCAGTTTACACAGTAGTTGCTGGTTTGGAGGTTTGCTTATGTATTCCTGGGAAGCATTTAATATTTGTAAACAGCAGCGATAAGATTAACTAGGTGGTATCTTACAATATGGCAATTTTGAAGCTCCTGTCTTTTCTGTAAGCCATGTTGAAGAAGGGACACTGGGTAAGTCATTGTGCTTCTTTACACTTAAATAGCTGAATGAAGGTCTGTTGAGTCACCCTCCTAACTGCGCAAGTCAGAAGGTCATTTAAGTAACAGAAGTGAAATTCAGTGGGGGGCTTTCTCCAAGTAGAGCAGGGTTTGGGACAACAAAATGTATTCAGCAAAAGAAGAAATGGCCATCATTGGGGGACTGAATGATCACACAGACAGTAAGTGAAAAATGGGCTGTGCGCAGAAGAGGCCAACGGTTTGCTTGTGGATCAGGGGAGTCATCATTTATCTCAAAGTACAACTGTTTTAGCAAATCTTGCATTACTGGGAAGAAAAAGGGAAGAGGTGAGTGCAAACAGCAGAGGCGTTGATAGTCTTCTGGTCCATTAGTCAGGCAAATCTAGAAATAAAACAAATATGGGTGTTTCTCATAGTTGTAGAACTGTGCGTGGTGGCATACCAGCAGTTACACAGGAAAGCTGACATTGCATTATCCAGGTTGCTTTAGCTTGCTGTGTGCTTGTACGTTGTACTATGTAGGTTGACGGGTACTTACGTGAAAGCTTCACATGGTTTCTGCTGTTCTGAAGTCTAGTTAAATTGGGTACTTCGTCTTAGAGATTTAAATACTTTCAAAATTCAGGTGAAAAAATAGAAGTCTTAAGCTTGCAGTGAGTAAAATAAGACACTACATTCTGGGGCTTTATTTTCAAGCTTTGCTTATACAGATGAAGAATCATTGCATTTCTTAAGTGCTTCATGTACTTCTCTCGTGCATTATTCACAAACCCTGCAGAATATGTCTTTGCCAGGTTGCCAGCTGCATAACTTAGACATTTTTGGTGACACTTTGCAAAAACAATAGGTGAGATCTGGCAGCCTCTCTCATGTCGTGGGTTCTGGATGCTGATCGCTCTGCAGTCTCTCTTGCTTACCATACTAACCCATTGCATCCACCACATACTGATGCGTTTTAATTAGCCCCCTGGTTTTAGTGATGGCACCGTGCCACCCTTAATTTCAAACTCTGGCATACTCATTGTGCACTGGAATTTAACCATGGATAGCAATTAATTACTAGTGTTGTCCTGATTCCTGAATAAATGAACCTATGCAGCTCACCCTCGCAGGGCAGGCTTATTGTCAGCTGAGCCATTAGTAGCCCTAGTCTGCCAATAAAAATAAAAACGTATTGGGATTTTTTGGCATAGTAATACCCTACTTTTCTTTGGATGCAGAGACCAAGAACCACCTTGACAGGGCGTATTTAGAGTGGGTACTTAACAATGCTGCCTAGCCAAATTCCTATTTTTGCATCCGTTGGACTTAACTAAAGAAACATAAGTGTCTGTGTTGAATTACCATGTTAAGGAACTTAGGTTATGTTAATGCTATGGCTTCATTAATTACCCCATATCAATAAGAAAAGGCAGCTTTTAGCCTCCTAGCGTAAGAGAGGAAAAGAAATAGTAGTATCAAAGGAAAGCTTCAAAGACAGGCAGAGCTGTCTCTCGGGTAATTTCTGATCCCTGCATTCTTTCCACTTCAAAGCTGGATGTGTGTGTGTTTGGGTGAAAGGGGGGTTGAATCCGATTTCTCTAATAAGTGTTGGCACCGGACCTGTTTGATATTAGATGCAGGGAATGTTCTGATTTGTTATCGCCTTTGAAATCGTTCAGACGACCTTCAGAAAATGGCCTCTTGTTACTTATGCTGGGGGTGGGTGGGGAGAGTGGGGCGTTGGGAAAAAAAGCCCCAGTTTAATTCACATGCAGAGGATGCCCTGAAATTGTGCTTTCAGCAGTTTTTTAGTTACAAATGTGTGTCTTGATTGAAAGTGAAAAGTTGAAGAATAATAGACCTGTAACGATGCATTCTTTAATCCGCCTCTGCCTTAATCCTCTGTTTCAGAGGGAAAGGTGGGCAGTCATTTAGGATGTATGCATGTGGTTTGGGGCGTTTGGTTGCTTTTTCTTTTTCTTTGTTTTTCTTTTTTCTTTTTTTTTCTTTCTTTTTTCCTTTTTTAACTTGGATAACATCATGTCTGTAAAACAGACATTCATTACTTTTTCAGCTTTTCGTCATGCCAACTAATGAACGTTCAGAACCTGTTGGACTCATCTTAATGCAGCATCTGAAGTGGAAATTTTTTTTATTTTTTATTTTTTTTTAGATCTTGAGTCTTAACTGGAGAGGATCCCATACTTGGTTTGATCACTAGAGATTAGCAAAAGCATATATACATTCCAACTATAGCAACTCTGTCTGCAGTCAAAGAAAGCCTTAAATTACAGGAAAACAGTTTTTAAAAAAATACACTTTTTTTTTTTTTTTTTTCAAATGTAGACTTTTCTATATGGAAATGCGGTGCTTCCTTCCCAACAGGCACGGGGCTGCTATTACATTGTAAATCAAGCTCAGGTCCAAGTCCAGGCTGGACTGCCGCTTGTGGACTCTAGAGTATGAGTGTTGCTGGTGCACGCACAGGTTCTTGATCCCACCCTAAGAGCGAGTAAATGTAGAAAGGGTTGTAGGTACATGCCTCAGGGTACTTCTGTCTTCATCTAACCTGGAAAAGGCGTTGAGACTTCAGCTGCCTTTTGTCTCGCAGCAAGGTCAGCAGTACTAAGCCATGAAACATCTATCCTGAAGTGATTTTTAAAGTCTTTAACATCGTCTCCTGTCCGGCCTGAGGTTTGGGGACTCAAAAGTTACCAGTATTTAGAAGTGGTAACACCTGTGTCTTTAACAGTGTTACTCTGAAAAGAATGGGAACGTGTGTCCAACCATGTTATCAAGCACTAGAGGAGCTACCCCCGCTTCATAAATTCACTCAAAAAAAATTATTTTCTTTGGTCTAGACTAAGATTCCTGAGGTTAATGCTGTATCAAACACCTTTCCTGTGACAAATTTTGTGCATATGGAATTGTTGAGTACAGTGGGATCTGCAGGGGAAAAAAGTGATTTGCAATTTTGGGACTGATGGAAGCTCCTCTTGTTTTTTCCCTGCTGCTTTTCCTTGACAGAATACAAGATCTTCCGCAGGGCTGGGCTAAAAGAGCATTAGCATGTCAGCTGAAATTGTTTAACATGTGAGCCATTTGGTTGTCTAAGAAGGACAGCCTTACCTTCTGGTTTCCGGGGCTAATAAAACTTATTTCAATTTTGTTCTTTTAGTTTGCGTATAGTTGAGCACGCATTTAAGTCATGGATGTGTGCAGTTATCTATAACCTTAAATCTCTTTTAGTGTGATTTTTGTCTGCAAATTTAAATGCGGTTTCCTAAGGGATGTTTTATTTAGCCTCAGTAGACCGGTGCTTTGGCTTAATTCAGCTAAACGTTCTTTGTGTCATTTGTAACTGAATCACTTATTCAGACACAAGACAAGCATAAACTTAGTAAAAATGCCCTCATTTTAGAAACAGACTGAAGCTGATGAATATTTGCATAGATCAGCCACAACCCCATACAAAAGAAGATTTTGCTGTTTTTAAAGAGAACGCATTAATTCAACAGGTCTTGTATATATAATTTTTTTAATTGAAACTGTGATGAACTGTGTTCATTCTTCATTGCAATACAAAGGAAATCTTACATCATTAATTCCCTTTCTTGGATTGCAACAGGTAAAGGCACTGGGTCAAAATACTGAACTGAGAAATACATCTCCCTAGATCTGTTTGCCTGCTCTTTTAATTTGAAGAGCTGCTTAGTTTCTTTTTCTCCGTAATCACATGTGGTAATACATAATTCTTTTTTTTTTTCCTACTGTAGCTTGACATATGGTCTAAATCCAACTATCAAGTTTTTCAGAAGGTAAGTCTCACATCATTTTTCTCTACATAATGCGTATAGGAGATATGCGGAGTTTATTTTAAATATCTAGGCCCTTATGTAAAAGAATTCAGAATTTATTCCTTTGTCATCACAACTTGCAGATAACAAACAATAATCTGTAATAATGGAAAACCGTGAATAGAAAAGGAGATCACTTCTGCTGTTACTTAATTTGGATTTATTTCCCATCACAGTTCCAGTCCATGGTTTGGAATAGGAAATTGGAGATTATACTACTCTAGCCTTAAAATTTCATGAGGAGTCTTCAAGCACTCTTTTTTTAGTTTAAATCTTTTGGGGGAGGAAGGACTTTCAGGTTCGTTTGGATTTTGTTTTGTTGTTTTCATTGCTTTTGGTTGCCCCCCTCTCCTGAGGGCTTGAGTTTAATAAATCAGTAGAACTCACTTTCCAAAATGCATTTGGAAATTTTTTCCATGACATTATTTTGCCTGCTCCTTTTCCCATGATGGTGTAAGGAAAAGGAGTAACTTACTGAAATGAATGCCATTCCAGAAAGTAAGAAAAGACCGATGAGAGAATGGGAGCAATAGGTATAAAACTATTAAGAAGGTTAAAGTGTATTTTGGAAAGATCTATGTCTCGCCATTTTCCAGGCAAGGAAGAGAAGATTTCTCTTTGAAGGCCTCTTGTCAAAATGCTGTAAGTTCAGATTGATCCGGGTTTAAATTCCGGTTTCCTTACCTTCAGGCCACAGTTCAAGGAGCTTGAGTCTCCAGCTAGTGCACTAGCTTCCTTTCATCTACTTCTGTAGTTTGTGTAACAAATGGGGGTCGGGGACTCGAAAGGGCATAAAAGCAGGGGTCAAAAGTATGGCATATTGGCTGTATTTGTGCATCTTCCTTCCAAGATTTCAGATGCAGTCAGAAGGGAAGAGGTTTGACCTGTGATATTAACCTGCTAGAGATCAAAGGACAGCTTTTGGGGAGGTTGGTTGCTCTCCCTCTCTGCCTAGCATTAAAGCAAAATTTTGCTGCAGTTGATTCTTTACCCCAGAGATTAGTGGATTAAATATTCTTTTTTTTTCTTGCTCCTCAAAAATATTTAGTGTCGAGTAGGGTAATACAGCGGGAAGTAAAACAGTGTATATCTTAGTAACTAGTTTATCAGTATGCTTTAAAGTAATTTTTGCAGTGGAATAAATTTAAGGTTCTGTAATTAAGTGCATCATCTCAATTTCCCCATGTGTCTGTCTGGTTGTAAGCTCCTTTGGGCATAAGATCGTCTGCCTGGATGTTTTGGTTTAGAATAACTTGGAAGGGTTAAGTCATATTGCCATAATTTGTGCTAAATGATAATAAATTGTGAGGTTTTGATTGTATAATTTTAATTGCCTATATGCAAAATAACAGAGTAGAGTAAATGTATGGTTTGCTTAAAAGTCCAGGTTAAGGACTCGGGGAGCATAAATACGTAGAGTAAATTTCTCTTCAGGTCCAGGTGATGGCCTTCAGACCAAAAGTGGAAGAAGTCAGTGAGAAAACGTGAAATGCCCCTCTTAACTGCTGCCTCTGTGGCTGCGTTATGGATAAATAAGAATCTTTATTCTCTTCCTAATTCTCTTAAATAATGTGACGCGACCTGAATATTAAGTTCCTGTTCTCCAGTTCCCTCTCTGTAAATAATACCAAATGCAGTAATGTTTACCAAAAAAAAACCCCAGAAAGAAAAGACTGCAGGCGAAAGGGTCGCCTGTAACCAGTTGAACAGCTGTCTGCATTTTTTATAGTAGTTTTATACATTTTGTTCCCAGTTGTCACTGTGTTACCTTGGGCAAATTAACCTCTCTTTGGATCAGTTTTCCGCATCCCTTAGGCTGGGGTAATACTTGCTGACTTCATGGGAGCTACCTACACAGGAGCTATTGCGGAATTGGTTGCATGGTGCTCTCAGATTCTTGCATGAAAAATGTGATAAAAATGCAAGGTGATGGTACTTTCTAATCAATAGATTCTGTACTATTGAGCAGATAGTTAAAGAAGTTGAGGCTAGGACCTAAGTCAAGTTTTCAAACATGATAGAAAATGCTGTGGTTCAGCATAGTAAGTTTTCTCTCTGTGGTGCTGTGCTTGGTTTGGTTTTCTCTTTATTCTCTGAAGCTGCACTTGTATCCATTTATAATACCCAGGAATAGTAATGTAGCAGTAGCAAAATAAAGGAAATAGATAAAATAGTGTTAGAGAAACTATTATACTCTGTTACTAGTGTAGGATCTGCAGGATCTTCAGAACAAATGGTTTTATGCCATTAAAAAAATCATCAGTAAATGTGTCAGAGCACATCTGAATGTTCCTGAAATGTGTTTCTCATGGCAGTCACCAGTAACGCGATGTGGAAGTGCTGTGCTGAGAAGGAAAAACACGGATGAGTAACTGCTCCCACCGAGGAGGCTGGGTAGCCCTTGCAGCTCTACTGCCTTTAATACCGTAAAAGCAATCATCCCTCTGAAGGGCAGGGCCGTTTCTCTTTAAAAGCTGGACCAAGTTCTCCAACAGTGTCTTCAGTGATGATATAACAACATCTGGAGCTCGCAGGATACCTGCCAGCGGTAGCTGCAGGCCTGTCAAATTCTCACAGGGTTGCAGCATGACTTTCTAGGTTAAGAACCAGAGACCTCTGATCTTCAATCCAACCCTGTCAAACGAAGCTAAATTTGTCCTGACTTTTTGTTTGCAAACGTTGGCTGTGTCAGCAAGCCTTTTCTCTCTCCTCCTTATTAGGCAGGATACCCGAGTGTGTATAATTTGATGGGGGACGGCTCCCAGAGGGCCCATTACTGTTAAAGTGTACAGTCATTTTCTAAGTTCCCTGGAGACTCCTTGAATCTGGTCCTGGGGTGAATAAGCTTTATAGGCATTGAATCCACCAGCAGGGTTAGACTCAGAGAATGGAGCTGGGAAATAAGAGAGGGAAGGCTGAAAGGGCAAAAGCACAAGGAGCAAAGAAAAGGTTTTTCAGACTTCCATGTTGGTCTGACATTTAAACTCCACAGGAGCGGCAACTGTTTTGATCTTAAACCTCCTTATTTTCACACCTTGCATCTCTTGATCCACTAGTGCAAGAGGAGGAACAACACGGGAAATAAGGAAATATTTTTGGGGCTTAAATCTTGGTGGGAAGAAGAGTGTACATGAGGGCTGCGTAATTCCGGGTCATTGTACAGAGGGTTAAAAAAATATGTATTGTGGAGAATGGGCATTATTCATAACTTTGCATTCAAAAAAGAGGCAAAAATATAGAATAGTGGAACTGCTATGAGTGGATCAAAATGGGAGATGGTGTCAAACATTAACTGTTTCATTTATCAAGCTGCTCAGTGAAGAGCGGCATAGCTGCTTTTGCTGTGTAATAGGATGTTTGGCTGTTTAAGTCATATGCATAGCATTAAACCCATATATTTCATTCTGATCTCGGAGTCCCACTCTTATGTTCAGCTAAGTGGTCTATCAATTTTAGCATGCCACAAACTGTTTTTGTTTAGATATGATGCTTCCCAAGGCACGTTTTAACCTGAACGTCGAGAAGCTGTTTGTGCCTATCCAGCTGTTTGTGAGCTGTGTGATCCCGAAGTGATGGAACTCGGGAGCACAATTTTCACCACTACAAGGGCACATAAGTATTGTAATGTATGAAGATGTATTCTTGTCAATAATCTCAGAATAAAATCACATGCAGGATGAATGCATGCATGAGACAAATATTGGGCTATTGATGATGTCTGTTCAAGGAGAGGAGATGGACTGTTCCCGGGTCACCTGCATGATTGCTCCTGTGCATGATCAGTACTTGGCTCTGTTCAAAGACCTGCTTAGGCGAAATAAAATCTCTATGACCCAGTCCAAATAAGCAGAACAAGCGAAATAAAAACTTGAACACTCTGTGAGCTCTGGAAACAAGTGATAAATCCTATGCTTCAGAAAATTCTGGTAGTGCTTTAGAATCATAGGATAGTTTGGGTTGGAAGGGACCTCTAAAGGCCATCTAGTCCAACCCCCCTGCCGTGGGCAGGGACATCTTCAACTAGATCAGGTTGCTCAGAGCCCCGTCCAACCTGACCTGGAATGTTTCCAGGGATGGGGCATCCACCACCTCCCTGGGCAACCTGTGCCAGTGCTTCACCACTCTCAGCGTAAAAAATTTCTTCCTTAGATCTAGTCTGAATCTACCCCCCTTTAGTTTAAACCCATTCCCCCTTGTCCTGTCGCAAGGACAAATTACTGAATTAGGAGTGGGGAAGGGTGTGTAAAGGATTTGTGTGGAGTTCATCGGTGCCTGTTCGTACAGGCACCATCTATCATCCCTCCAAGCACCTCTTGGGCACTGGGTTCTGTGCACCAGATTCCCTCCAGAGAGACTCAAACGTGGTCCTGGAGAGAAGACTGAGTAATGGGAATCCTTGGAAATGAACAAAGGCACTCTGCAGTTTTCCACACTATAAAAGGTCTAAACACTAATAAAATAACTTCCTTTTTTTTTCTTTTAGTGCTGTGATCATCCTCCAGAACTCATTGTTACAGGCTACTGTTAAGGCCATGAACTTAGCAGGGTTTAAAAAAAAAATTAAAAAACTTCCAGGGGATTTAGAGAATCCTTTTATATTAGATAGAATTGTCAGTGCCATACTTGAGGGAATAAACCAGTAAGTAAGTGGCAAGGAAAGTTATAACTCTTAAAGAAAGTTTTGCACCTACTTTTGAAAAGCGTATTTACTGGCAGTGCGATAAAATGCTAGAGGAGGGAGACAGCTTCTATAATTTAGTCATGTGATGTTTGTATTTTTATGTTTTAGTTTTTATGCCAGGTATAGCTTCATACATCTACGGAACATTCCGGGTCTATGGTGGAGCAAAGCTATACCATAGGTCTTTGCTTTTGTGCTTCTTATTCCAGTTAGAGGAAGCACTTGTTTGGCTTTCTCAACCTGTGAACTGTAGAATGGCTTTTTTTTTTTTTTTTTAAATGAATTTTCAGCTTTGGGAATTCTATATGACTAACAAGTGTCGTCAAGGCCCAATAATGCCATGTTTTGGATGTGTCACCTTTGGAAAGCACGTTTCAGCAGAGCAGTACTATCAAGTGGGTAAAGAAATGCTGTAGAAATGACTGGTGGTGGCTCGGTTGAGACAAATAACAGGGATTTTGTTTTCTGCTCATCGCTGGGTGTTGGTCTCATGAGCTATTTATAACTTTACCGAGCAGGCAAGCTGAGCAGTCGGCTGCGAGAGGGAAGCCAGGAGTCCATGTCTCCCCACTCTGCCGCAGAGCAGAGCAGCGGCGTGAGCTCGGCAGGTAGTTCCTCACAGCGGGCCGGTACCCAGCCAGCCCTGCTCGCTTGCTGGGGCCTGATTGTTCGCCGAGAGCGACAAGTACGTAGGATTTAATTTGCACATAGTCACAATGAAGATTAGGTTTGATCCAGTATCAGTCTGTTTTGTATGCCTGAGCTATACAGTGCCCTAGACAAGGGAGCAGAGATGTATTTAAGAAGTACATGGTTATAGTCAACTTGAATTTGGAAGCGAAAAGGAGGAAAAAAAAAATAAATCTCAGGCGATATAATTAACGGTTAGCAAGAAGGGAAGTTTTCCTGTTCAAATTGAGTCTCTTTGCTGGATTTTTTTTTTTTTCATGTAACTGAAGTCTCTTTTGCTCTGTCTCAAAGTGCTTAGTTAAACAACAGCTATTTTATTTAGCAAAATTGTGCTTCAGGAGATTGCCTTGTCTTGCCTTTTTTTTGGATAAAAATTCCAAGTGCTTTTCAATATATGAATTGTGAAATACTGAGCTTTTCTGCAAGATCTCTTGAAGATCTATTTCAAGGTCCAGAGCAACAGCTATCCCAATCAATGTGTGCTCTTCTGAATATGTTCCCATATAAAAAGAGGTAGAGAAATTAGAAAGCGACCAATAACTTAGATAGCAGTAGGTGAGGCAGAGCAATAAAAGTGAAGTTAATAAAATAAAACCCTGAAATGTACAAAATGCCATCCCACACCCAGAATAAATTAGTTTGTGATTCCAACTTGGCTGGCAGAAAAAGTGTGTCCCTTAAGTGAGCTGGTGCGTATGCAGTTTGTTTTGCTTTGCTTTGGTGTGAAATCGTATTGCCATTAGTAAAGCTGGGTATTGATCTTCCACCACCCCACCACCCCCTTTTTTTTTTCTCTTTTTTAATCTTGGCCAGTCTGTGCTTTCTCTCATCATCTCTGTTATCTTGGCGGGGGTTAATTCTTCCTTCACTCCCATGCACTGGCCAGTTTATCATTTGCCCAGCTCTTTTCTGTTTGACATCATGTTCTTTGCTGGGCTGGGGGGGGTCATCCCCTACTCCTCTTCCTCAGATTTGACACCCACTTTGATCTTTTTTAGAAGCGCTTTATCAGCACTTGCTTATGGTAGAAATCGCCTCCTTTTTGTTCAGAAAACATTATTAGTGTTCTAGCAATGCTGGGATGGCTTTTATCTCCCTGTGGAATCTCATTAGCTTTACATTACAATAGGAACAGCATATGTGCAACTTTGCCAAAGTGGCCAGTCAATTTAAATTTGTTAATAGCAGTATTTTTTTAAGCAACTTTCTTCAGTGCCAAGAGAAAACAACTTTGTTGTTCAGGAAAAAAAATACAGTTTGTTAGAAGTAGAAATACAGCAGAAGGAGAGCGGCTGCTCATAAATAACTTCAGAACTTTCTATCCTTTGACATGTCTGGTACTATCCTATAAAAGCACCATCTTAAAAGAAAAAAAATCACATAGCTAGTAGGGCTTGGATTACAGTCATTTCTGAAAGCTACATGAGATGTGTTTAAAAGAAATTACTGATTTGAGTTATGCTGTGCTATTAATGCACTGTTAATCACGTTATTTTTAATTCTTTTTCCTATGGTAACATATAAATGGCTTAAGCAGGCTGAGGTCCGTTGTGTGAATATTTGTGCAAACTCACCAGAATGTGCACGGTCCCAAAAGTTTTCCCTTCCAAACGTCAGAATCGCATGTCCTTATTCACGCTGAACGGAGCTGCTTTTGGAGTTAGTTGTGCACGAATGATGGGGAGCAGAATCTGTTTCTAAAATTGTAGTATAACTTAAAAGTGGATTCAGTGTAGGACAGACTGATTTGATGTAGTGTTCTGCGGAGGAAGTTTGTATGGTGTGAATTAGAGCCTGTCTATACATGGATTTTTTCAGGAATATATATTTTACAGATTCACCTCCCTGAATAGCTTCAAGCATGAGCCTCTCTTTCTCCAGTGAAAGTTTGAGTGCTTCAGCACACTTCGCATTGCTGAATTAGACTAAATACAAATTAGGAACAAGTGGAGTTAGCCAGGAATAGCAATTGTAATTTCAGTTCACACTTTATCTTACTCAAAATTTACTATAGTATATAGACAAGCCCTGGGAAATATATAGACAAGCCCTGAGAAGAGCACTACTTCTCCACGTTAAAACTAGAACATACAATTTAATCACTAACTAGACAATCGCATAGTTTATTGGATGCTTTGATATTACTGATGAGGACCATTAATAGATTTATAAGTTACAAGATGTGAAAGAGCTCTCGCGGTTGTGTTGAGTTCTTTAATAGTCCAGCCCAAAGGATTTTGCCAAGAATTTCTGCGTTAAGCCTAGAACTTCGGAGAAGAAGCAAGCTGTTGACTGTGTAATAACTTAGGAAGCTGACGGGCTGAATACTGTTAGTGAATTGTATCATAGCTGTCAGAAACTGCCCCCTTCCAGAATCATTTCAAAATGGTAGTGATTTAAAAAACAAAAAAAAAATTCTATCAAAGCATTGGTTGGTTTTCCTGATTTTTTTTTTCTTTACTTATTCTTGTTATTATAAATATACATTTTCTATGTATTCTGTCTAGCTGTAATTCCCAGATGTAAGATATTGTTATGGCTCTGTCTGGGAAATTAAAAAGCTTTCTATCAGAAATCTTTTACTAATGCAAGTATTTATAAACCATAATCATATTAATTGATTCCTGGTTTCAGAGGAAATGAAACTGAGAGCTCAGTTCCTGTTTGTTCAATGTAAGCAACCTGAAACAGGACTACAGGAGTTAAATATTTTAAGTTTTCCCATTAAAAAATGGAGTGTACTCATTTTTCTGTAAAAATGTAGTTTCAGTTCAGGTTATTTTATTTTATTGGGGGGGGGGCGGGGGAGTGGTGTCTTGGTTTTGGGTTTGGGGTTTTTTTTCACTAAAACAGATCAAAACCAAAGCTTTGGGGTTTTGGGTTTTTTTTTTAAGTTTTAACCTCTGTTCTTATAAGTTAGTCTTCCAGGACTATTTAATTTAGCTACATTATTGACAACGTTTTTTCTTTTGTTGAGCAAATCATTATAGATTAAGGGAATATATTCTCTAAAAAAAAAAAAAAAAAAAAGACCAAAAAAAAAATGGGAACATTTAAAGAGAAAACCAAAGTGCTTTCTTCTGACGTGATTTGTTTAGTGACTTTGCTTGGTTATGATTTCACAGAATACGTGGGATTTCAATCACAGAAGCACAGATTCTGCTCTTATGCTGTAGACATTTGAAAGTTATTTGCTATTGCTTTTATAGAAGATTATTTTTTAATCCTTTTTACAGCAGGGTTGGTAGCCCAAAGTGGGAAGCGAAGCGTGTTAGTTTAGTATTGTTCCATATGGCGTAGAGCTGGACACCTTCCTCATCACTTGGCTCACATTGGCTACCAGTCTAGATTCTTTTACCAACACTATTAGCTTTTATCACGTTTATGAACTTCCAAAGGTCTATTTGATTTTACTGCACGGGTACAAAGTTATTTATCAGCTTCAGCTGATTCTTGTATGAAGTTGGCAGAGGGAATGGAAGCTAGCTGTCAAAAACTACCCAAAATTACTTTGAGGATGTCTTCACAGTCATGTAATTCTTGGTTTGCTACTTCCCCATGGAATTTATAGTTTTCCTGCAAATTAACACTGCTTGGTCTGAAATACAGAATGAATAAGCGTATATTCTCGTTTTGTGTGATACAGGTGACAGATCATGCAACCACTGCTCTGTTGCACTACCAGCTGCCTCAAATGCCAGATGTGGTAGTCAGATCTTTCATGGTAAGTGTATTGGAAAATACATTTTTCCAGATAGACTTCAGCATGCTTACAGTGATTGACATTAGGCAGTTCTGATGCAGTTGTGATTTGCCCTATGTAAACAAGCTAGGCAGTAGAGAATGACTGACTAATTCTTTGTATCTGATACCTGGACAAGGATGAAGAGCTCATTCTCATTACCCTGGGATAACTGGTGTTGGAAGACTGAGCTGTATATGGTTCTTCTGTCACAGGTCTCAATATTTGCTTGATGATTCCTATTTGCAAAGCTACTCTGGGTCACCTCTAAAGACAGTAGGAAAAACTCTCTCAACCAAAATCTTTACTATAGTCCAGCCCTTTCACACTGTTCGTACTGTGCAAGGAGTTGAGTTCTGTATGTAGAAAGCCTGCTCCGCTGGAAGTTCCCCAGTAAGAGGAGACTCCCAGGTAGTGTGTTCCAGCTGAGGCAGCTTGCTTGTCAGCTTGCCCAGTATGGGAAGTGATGAGAGTTATTTGGAGAACGTGATCGGGAAGAGTCCGTTTTGCTGTGCCCACTTTCAGCCCCAACTTTGTTCCTAAGGAATTGCATGTACTCACCCAGCACAACAGCAGGTGGTTTTGGGAATCACGGAAATGCTTACTGAAGTATTCTGCTGTTTTCTTACTGAATAAAATCAATCAAATACTGCTCTACCTTGATGTGCAGATTTAAGTTTATTACCTTTAGTTCTGCTTGTATTTAGAATTTTATTTGTGAAATAAACTTGTAAATAAGCAGCCCTGTTAATCAGAGGGTGAGAACAAGGGTTTATGATCCAGAATTCCTGCTACCAAGATGAATTTTGGCAGTGGAGATTCTTGCTGTTCTCTCTGCTGCAGTCTCCCAAAGGAGGCTTTTGGGAGAGTTTTCTCTGCTCTTCAGACTTCTTCCTTCTCTTAACTTCCATTACGTTACCCCTTCACCTGGAGCAATGTAACTGAGACTTTTAAAAAGAAACATCTAATTTTGCCATTCACCATCTTTAGGTGTGTACAGTAGCATTGGGTCTTTTACGTCTGTAATTTCAGATCAGTCAGACTCCCTTACCTGCTGTGCTGGTTGGTTTGTTTAATAAAAAGGCCACTAAGGTGAGAGATTTGCAAAGGTCTCTTCTCTTGGAGTGCATCTTAAAATAATAAGTTTTGAAAGGTGAAAGCAACTCTTGCTGGTCAAATCCATGTTTCAACATGTTTCTGAAAATTAATGTTTAATAGAATGGGTAGCACGTTTGTTTAAGCCATGGACCTGCCTTATTGATTTGATAAAACACTACTAAAACTTTTAACAAAGCAAAACCAGATGTACACCAGAAGTGTCAATATGTTGGTCCCTTCACATGTCAGTTGTGCAATCCACATGGCAGGATGTAGTGAAGCCCTAATTTTCTGATGGGAATGAAGAATGCCTTTTTTTTTTTTCTTTCAACAGATGTCTCAAGTGCACAATTTAACTTCATTTACCTATTTTTGTATTATGGTTCAGAAAATTCGATTTCTCTGTAGTGCAAGCAAAGCTCATCCAAGCTGAAGTAAATAACAGCAATTTACTTGTAGTATTCTGTTGCCCTTGTCCCCGTATTTACTGCTAAACCCAGAGAAGATCTAGTTCTTTTGGAGGAGAGTTATTGACGGCCAAAGGTTCGGTTGCTATAGAGAAGGCTCTGATGAAGATGGAAGGATTTGTTTCAATAAACTCGGCTGACCTCTTCTTCAGAGAACAATTTTCTCTTATCGATGTAATTCAATAGGACTTTAAATGACAAGATTCATGTGCATCCTTCAGAGTATAAATCTGCTGGTCTAGGTGTTTTTTAGTTGTATATCTCCTTGAGTTGGGAATTGAGTTACATAATGCTCATTGCTATGTATGACGATGGGAACAATCCACTTTAGAGGCAGGAACTTTACCTAGGAACACCTGAACTTACTCTGTGTTGTTCAGTACTAGCCTTTTTTGTATATATATTTCTCAGTGTAATCAGATTTAAAATGGTACAGTATTTTTATGACCAATGAGTATTGATCTTAAAATCGCATTAGAGAGGAAGTTAGTTTGCTTGCTGTGAAAGTCCTTATATCTTCAGCTATGAAGAGTTCAGACCGTTGCAGTATGATTGCAGTAGGGGTATGATAGATGATCATAGGAAGAGACAAACCAATATTCGGTTGAAGGAGGTACCCATCAAGAACAATTATATTCCAGTAAAAATACGAGGAGCGTTACAATACTTGCCTTCCATCATGGTTCTCTAGCTGCGAATACCTCCTGCTCAGGGTGCGTGAATTTCTATTAACAAATTTGCTTAAGTGACTAAAAAAGCAAAAGATGATTAATAAAGTGGGAATTGAGCTATACAGTGACCTTGTAATCTTCGGCATGTTTCTGTTTATAAAATCACTGTATACCTCACTGGGGCCTCGCCAAAGTACATCCTCTGTCCTTGCTATCGCTGACAAGAGTGATGACAAACGGCAACATCCGTATCCAGTTTTCTTAATTTCTTTCCCTTTTCCTTTTAGACCTGGTTAAGAAGTTACATAAAGCTGTTCCAGGCTCCATGCCAGCGCTGCGGAAAGTTTCTGCAGGATGGCCTGCCACCCACATGGAGGGATTTCCGAACACTTGAAGCTTTTCATGACACTTGCAGGCAATAGTAGCCCAGCCCAGCCGTTGGTAACGCGAGGAGAGAACAATCTGTCGGGCTCGGAAGAGAACTGATGGTTTAATAGGTGGTTCAATTTCTGAACCTTTCATCCTGTACTAAGTAGTGAGGTTGCACTAATACATTTGACTATTTAAAAGCCATCAGTCTGCAAGGTACGTGTGAGACTAATGTATTTTGAAGAAGATGGTAAGAAGCTGTGTGTGATCGCTTGATGCTTCTGAGCTGAAATGATATGTCTGGGGAGATCTGACAGTAATAATCGTTATTCTAAACCTTAATGAAAATATCTGTGTACAGTTAGTGTTTTGTGACAGAATTTGCAATGTTGAAGACTTTTATAAGATTGAAATAAATTTTGTATTCCAGAATTTGTGCTATTTATTTCATTATTTGGTCAACAAAATCCTTGGTTTTGGTGTGGATTTTTCAACGCTGCTTTTTTCTTTAGAAAAACTGGAAACATTGAAACGTGCGTGCTGATGTGATGGGGGGGTGGTTGTTGTTGCAAGGCTGCTTATCTGAGTGCTGGCCTTTTTCTGGAAGAGATTATGGCGTTGATTAAACATGGAATTTCAAAGGCATGTGGCAGCTGGGAAGATGCAATATACTTTCTAAGGCAGGGGGAAACAGATGTTTCCCTTTACTAAAATTGTAATGAAAAATGTTAGCAAAATCTGCGTGTATTAAGTGGTTAGAAAACGTGTCATGAGCAGTGACAGTGTGTGCAATTCGTCGTGTTTTAGGACTGAAAGTAGTAAAATAATTCATCCCTAAAGCACAGCTTCTGCAGCACAGACAGCATGTTTCCTAAATGATTTAAAATTTACATGCAACACACCAGCGAAGAGTAAGATCCCTCCCAGTAATCGTTGCACTTGGAATGGATGGGAGTGTTCAGCTCCGAGGAGCCCCAGCCATTTTTCCTTCACCCAAAGACGGGGAAGGTCCCTGGTCCTGTCCCAGCTGAACGCTCGCTGGCCTGGGGCTGTAGCAAGTGACGTGTCTTCTCTGGTGTTTTCTTGAGGACGGTACGTTTCATCTGTCATCTCCTGATAGCCAATTTGATTAATTCAACTGCCATTCCCGCTAGCGCACCCTTGTTTCCTTTACAAGCCACAGAGGCTTCGGTAATAAGCTTGCTTTTGGGAGCTGGTAAGGGGAGGTCTGGAGAAGCTTTGTCGCTCGATTAATTTTCAGATAAATTGACATTAAAGCGTAGTGCTGCAGGCTAATTTTTGAGGTTTCTTCTGCCTGTGTGAAAAGCTGCTGTTGCAGAAAGAAAAGACGCCCCTCTCGGAGGCTTTGGTGGTGGCGAGGTTTGGTTTGGTTTTCGGCAAGGAATGTTGAGTGAAGTTAATCACATTTAATAAAAAGAAGGGGGCAGGGGGGACAAAAAAAACAGGGCAAGAAGGGGAGGGACTTTTTTTTTTTGCAGCTGATTGAAATAAGGTGTTTAGATTTTTAAAGCACTTGTTTCATTCAGTTTGAATCTACAGCATTTATGAAACAGCCCGTTTCATAGCTGTGGAAACTGAAAAATGAAGAAACTTGAGTATCGCCCTGTACTTGCATGATACTAAATTAACTGGTGTTTGCTGGTAACATAAAAGACTGAGCTCCCAAAGACAACAGTTCCCTCCTGCAAGGACAGGGTGTGATGTGGGAATTTCAGCTTTCTAGGTATAGAAATCCGTGCAAAACTGGCTCGTATAAAAGAGAGAGAAACTTGAAAGAAAGTACACCTTTATGACTTCATTTGGAGGCACAACATTGCGTATGAAGAATGAGCATATATTTCTTTGAGGATGTTGGTAAGTGGGATTTTTTTTCAACGTTCCCCCCCCCCCCCCCCCCCCACACACGGGACAAACCCCAAAAAGC
>NW_008796111.1:2612095-2622312 GCF_000699145.1 Aptenodytes forsteri | reverse complement strand
GAAGGTTTAGGAAGGGGAATTTTACACCCCGCCTCCCCCCCCCCCCCCCAGTCACCAGACGGGAACATGGCCATAGCAGTGGGATAATGGCCGTTTCAAATCCAGCTGCAGTTGAATTACCTAATGAAAACTTGTTGTGCTATTATTTGACCCAAGCAGCCTTCTCGGTACAAAGATCACCCAAGACAGAACAACGTGTGCATCTTAGATGAGAGAGCGCCTTGTAAATAAGCAGCCCTGCTATCTGTCCCGTTACTGTACTAATTAGAAGGCCTGGGTTTCTGATAGTGTAAGCACTTTTTTTTTATTAATAAAAAGGTCATAATATGGTATCCAACCTGCTTTAGGCGCTGCTGTCTGCTCCATTCTGTTTATACTTAAATAATGGCGTAGAAAGCAAATCCTGAAGTTCACAAAAGTATAATATGTGGAATCATGTCTTGGCACTTGGAGATAATTAGTTGCAGAAAACAGCATCAGCCAGTCTGTGTGTTAATTGAGCCTGAAATTTTAAACCTGTAATTGGCGAGCCTGATGGAGAGTCATAAAATTCACTGTAGGTACCTCAGTACAAAAATAATTGTCTTACAGAAGTGCAACACAAACCTGTTTGGCACGTTCCTTCCCCCAGAAAACTGCAGTAGGAGGGAAACTTCTCCCCTGTAGAGGCCCTGGGAGAAACAGTGATTTCTATCCCTGCAAGCCAAGTGCAACAGGTTGGAATATTTCCATTTTGGGGAGTGGAATTCATCTGTCTAAATTCTTCTAAAGCTCATGAATTTCAGCAGTTTGGATACAGTGTGTGCTCGTCTCTGCTTGTTGTCCTGGAAGTGTGGATGCTGGGAGGCCGGTGCCTGATTATCACCGAGATGTGGATTTCCGAGCCAAGCAGAAGCTCGCTCCGAGTTTTGAATGTGAGGAACAGAAACCGGGAGATCGCTTCTAACTAAAAAGCCATTCTCACAATACAGCATTTTGGTAGCTCGGTTACTGGACATTATTATTTTTCTTTTCTACCCGTAGTTAAAAGGGATGGGTGACAAAAAGCAGTTTAGTTGCAGGATGAGCGACCTTGGTTTTTTTTATCATTGGAGTTTGTTGCAGCTTTTAAAACAGCTCAGGTCTTTAAGGCAAACAGCAAGGACCATGATCCCTGAAGAGCGGTTGGCTCTCACCTCTTCTAGAGCATCTTCTAGAACTGCATTGCTCCTGATACTGGTTTCTGCAAGGCAAGCGCCTCTGCAGAATCAGTAGCGGCCAAATTTAAGAGAGAGTAAAGAAAACTAATCTGCGTGCAGAAACAACAGTGCTGCTTTTAGTGGCTCAGGTTGTATGTCTTAGAGCTGCATCGTTCCAGCATTGTTGTTTATAGCGCAATGATACATTAATCTCGCCTAATACTGCAGGAAAAGCGCGTTGCCTCACCCTGGTTGGTATCATCTCGGTATCCCTTACCCTAATCAGGACACGTGGTCTTCTGTTGCATCCCTGATGTGAAGAAATTCCATTTTATTTTCTTGTGTGCAAACCCCACCTACTGTGCTTGTGGCACTTGCAAGTGCTAAAGGTTACAAAATCCATCTTTACGCTAAGAAAGCAACTTAATTAATGTGAAAGTTTCTCTCGTGAAGGGAACCCGCAGCAGATATGCAGTGCATATTGCAGCCGGCTCCCCTCTTCCCTCCCAGCACCCCTCCCCAAACCACTTTAATTTCTCTGCCGATATTGGACAAATGTAACAGGCTGACTTTTTAATTTTCTACTCCCAGGTCTCCCTTGTCCCCTCATGCATTTTTCATCACAGCTCATGGCTCCCTCCCTGCCTGCCCTGTGAACAATATTGATCGACTGATTAAGCCATCAAGCCATGGCAAACAACTTTAATTTTCTAACCAAAGCCTTTTAGTTCTCTTCCCTTTCTTGTATATTTGTTACCTTCTTACGAAGTTTTTAATGTCTACTTGGAAACAAATACATTTTTTGTATTAGTCCCTGGGTTAATTGGGAGCTACGCACCACCGAAAGCAATCCACATCAAAATATTAACCCATAAAATATAAAAAGAGCGGGAAGTGCTAGGTACGGTCCCCTCTTTCAAAGCCAGAATCGTTCCTGCCCAAGCTTTTGGAGAAGGGCTTAACGACGACTTACGGTGCTTGCCTTTTCTCTGTGGTCTCTCCCAATAGCCTTAAATTTTACTGAGCAGAGAGGAAGCCCTCCGCAGCGGTACAGCACCCCTCGTCATACCTACAGCACTCGGGCTCTGGGTACCAGGCTGTGCTTCCGCAAGTTCTTGGACCACAAATTAACGTTCCCAGCTTAAACCCACCGAAGGCTCATCAGGTTTCATACGTACCGCTGCCTGCATGCTCTGAAAGCCCTAAGAGTTCCTGCAAGTATACGTGAGACACGGTTTGTCTTGTAGAACATTTTTAAGCGATGATAAAGTGCAAGGAGATTCACCTGACCTGAATCCCCGGGCTGGCACGTGGGTAAAAGCGTCTTTCTTGCAGACTCGGTACCTGTGGTTTCAGTGAGGCTCGTCAGAATCGCGCTGTGGGTTTGCAAATTGCTTTTCAAGGTAAAAATGCAGCTTAAATATCAGGATATTTGTCTCTCGCTGGAAGCCTTCGAGCTCTGCATTGTGCAGTGATGCTGCTGTCCTGCCTTAGGTGCTGGTCCTTCAGGTAGCACTGAGCTGTGAGAGCACAAATGGTGAACTGCAGCATGTTGTCAAGGATCCTCATTTCGAGCGCTGGCTGGACTGCTTGTTCTGATGTCTCCAGATCTGTGGATTACGAAGATGAGCAAAACCTTCCGAAGGAACCGGGCCGCTGCCGATGGAGGGTTTGCGTAAAGGCAGTGCCAGGCCCAGGCGTCTTTACACCCCTCTAACTGCCCTGTGACTAGTCTTTCTACTAGTATTTAGCTGGGAATCCATTGCCTCTTGCTCTGTACCAATACACGCAAAGAGCCGAGCCCCTGGAGGCGGCAGACGTGGCTCCCCGTGCTCACAGCAAGGTGGTTAAGCGGGAGGCTCGGTTGTCTGATTCAATAGCTGTCACCCACCGCTGCATGGAAACCTGAAATATTTCTATTGCCGTCCGCACCTCTGCCCGTGTGACCTCAGTACAGATTCATGCTATGGATTTAGTTCAAATACATGCACTAGGGTGACAGGTCAACCTCAAAGCTGGCGCTCAGGGCAGGTTTCATCAGTGAATTTAGCTCCTTAATCCATGTCCCGGTCTCCCTCCCCCGGCTCCACGTGGGAGCTGGCTCCTCTATCAGGTTTGAACCTCGCAGCCCGTGCCGCAGTCTCCAGTTCCCCTGGTTTATCACAAAGGCACCATTGCTAGGCGGGGCTTTTGTTCTCCTAAACTCACCTGGTGTCCTTCAGAAGAGGAGATTTTTCTGCAAGTAAACGGGGGAAGTGACCGGCTTTCCGTACGTCAGAAGTAGGCTGTTTTGCCTGTGGTCATTCGCTTGTCGGAAGCAGCCGGGGCACGGATGGCGACGGGTGTTTTGTGAGCACCAGCCCCAAAACAAAGCTGGCTTGGAGTCGCTGGGGTTTGTGTCACCTCTCTTGCTTTGAGGGACTCTGATTTCATTATCAGATAATTAGTTCCTATACAGACGTGTATGTGTCATGAACTTGTTAGAATTTTTGAGGTTGTCTCTTTTCCTCCCCTTTTAAAACCAAGCGATCAAAAAAAAAAAAGAGACGTCTCCAGATGTGCTCCTTGTTAACACGAGGAGAGCGCCGAACCCTCCGGGAGGTCAGGGGTGTATGCCTTTGCAACAACCGGGGTTGTTTTTATCATCTGGCATCTTATCCTCTGCAAAGCTCAACAGTGGCACTGATACCTGACTACCAGGTTTGTGTGGTAAAAATGAAAGGGGATTTAAAAAAAAATATAATGAAGTATGGCATAGGAACGTAAATGGTCTTTTGTTGTACTTTGAATTGTGAGAACCCAGGGACAGCTGAGCATTTCTCATTCTGTTTACTTTTTTATGTTAATAAGGAGGCTAATTTAAAATGAGAGTCCTTGTAGTCGGTAATAGAGGGGTTTGTGCCGATCAAAAAGCTGCTCTGAAAACCAGAGGGCTGGGATCAAGGACGGAGATGTTTTGTTATTCAGGTGCTGAGACGAGTCATTCTGGGTTTAAAGATGCCTGCGTGCACCACGCTCGGGTCTCTCGTTGTTCAACATCTCCAACAAGTTCCTGCAAATCAGCTGAGGAATATTTCCAGAAAACGATGAATATGTGAAAAATGTTAATGGTGAGATAATTTTGAATTCATGAGAACAAATATTTGCATCGAGAATGTGATTATAAGAGTTACACTCATGAAACGGTAACGCAGGCTGGGATTTATGTACCCAATTACAATTAACCCACGGTACCAACATTTCAGCTATTGAGTTTTCACACGCAGCTCCTCATTCGGCATCCGCAGGTGAAGAGTTATTAGCAGGAAATTTCACCGTAGCCTTGGTATAAAAATAAAATTGATAGCGGGGAGAAGCAGCCTGTGCTTGTGCAGCGCTGCCGTGCCCTTGTCTCTCACCAGCTGCACTTCCTGCATGCATTTTGCTTTTATAAAGGTATTTTTAGCCCTTTCTCTTTCCTTATAGCCTCGCTACTCTTGACGATCCCTCTTTAAAATGCTGCGAAGAAAGCAGGAGCCTTTTTTTTTTTTAAAGGTGCTGAAGTCCCATCAGCCAGGGCTCAGGGATGACAATGGGGCTGTGGCTTCCCCTCTGTTCAGAACGATCTATAGAGCAGCTACAGGGAGAGGTGACCTGTGGGCACTGTCCATTTTCTGCTAGATAAAAAAAGTCAGCCAGTCGTCGGTTCCTATAGCTGAAGAGGCTGGAACCTGCCGGGGGACCTGAAGGAAAGTGAAATGTCAGATGAGAATGGCAACTCGGGGAACCTCTGCCGAGGGGCTGGTTCTTGTCTGCATCCCGCTGGAGGGAATAAAGCTGGTCCCCGGGTGGGGATGAAAGAGCCTGTCCAGCCCCTGGGGTGGGGGTCAGGGTGAGCCGGAGGCGGGTGAGGTCTCAAAATGCTGGATTTGAGCAAGAATCGCTAAAACAGGACCTTAAGAGGAGGCTTCGTTACGTTTTGTTTTCTTTCTCTGAGTTTTTACCCAGCTCTTGTATAAATCCTGCTCTCGTGATAAATTCTTCCTGAGCCAAGAGGTGACTCTGTTCTGATGAAACACTCACGCACTTCCAAAACCCTTCTTCCTAAATTTCCCAAAACCTGCTTTTCTGACTCAGACGTGCCCCCAGCTAAGGGAAGGGAGAGAAACCGTACCGGTCCTTCACGCAAAGGTCTGTTCTGCTCAGGCGCCGTGTGAATTCACCTCTTGAGTTTTGGATGACAGTTCCCCCTCTGTAACTACAGAGAGGAGTGATTGACGCTGATGTACGATGTGCTCACGATCTTACCCTCCCACTCAATTTAATTTCCACCACTGCACATGGTTTTTGAGGCAACAGCCATGGAAGATTACAGTCAAATTAGATTCTTTGTATTAAATATTTTTCTCCTACTGAAAAACATGAGGAAATTAAACCGAGAGTATTTAACAAAACATGCCAAAAAGTAAAGCTGCTAAGCTCTTACGATTTTTCTTTTTGTTTTTACTGTGCGCCTCACTATACCCGCATAATTACAGACATCCATGAAATTAAAAATTGCAAATTGCTGATGTAAGAGAGTGGAGAAGCTGCGCTATGAAACATTTAAAATTACTGCCATGTGACGTTTTTTCCCATCCTTAAAGGAGCAGTGGGTGATCAGTAAGGAAGAAAAGTCCTGTTCAAACTCTGCTGACAACCGTGTTAATTGTATCGGGAAATCAGAGGGGATCTCTCAGGTGTCACTGCAGCTGACACCAGCAGAGTTTGCAAGTGTGCGGGGGATACTGCCCTCTGCAAGAAAGAAACTCCTACGCTTGCTCAAGAGGTCACTGCAGCTGACACCAGCAGAGTTTGCACGTGTGCAGGGGATTCTTGCAGAGGGCAGTAAGAAACTCCTACACTTGCTCAAGAGACTGTAAAACTTTACCTTTTCTTT
The DNA here is from genome assembly GCF_000699145.1 of Aptenodytes forsteri. Taxonomy (NCBI): domain Eukaryota; kingdom Metazoa; phylum Chordata; class Aves; order Sphenisciformes; family Spheniscidae; genus Aptenodytes; species Aptenodytes forsteri. The sequence goes on along the minus strand of NW_008796111.1, from coordinate 2,616,216 downwards.
GTAAATTTAGCTCTAATCCTCGGGCATAGCCCCGTGTTTGACATCTCAGTTTCCAAACCAATTTGTGTGCTGCTCTTAATAATCCTCTTTTTGGTTGTTTTGCTGTTAATGGGCTGTTACAAAATTCAACAGAAAGGTTAGTATTTTTTTTTCATCTAAGAACGTTTTTAAAGGGTTTTCTTGGGGATGGGGGAAGGGGGGTGGCTCACCACTACTCAAAAAGCAGTCAAACCCGCGCCTTTTCCTAGCAGGCTCCGGACTAGAAAAGAGCTGAGTTATCTCTTTTTTAATACAAGCCACCTTATAGCACAAGGTAGAGGAATTGATACGCCCTCACCCAGGTTATCAGAAGCGTTGAAAATATTTACCGTTAAATAGTGGTGATATAAACAAAAAGTAACACCTCCAGCCGTTGAGATTAGAAGTGGATTTACTTTATTTTTCCCAAGCAGAGTGCCGTGAGAGCTCTGCGCAAGCACTGTGTGACAACCGCTTGGTAGAGACGCGGCATGGAAAAAGTAGAGCTTTTAAAGGGCACTCACAAGGCAAAGTAATTAAATCAAAAACCCCCAGAAACAGAAACAAAAGGGCTCCCACCTCTAAGTCAGTGATTTGTAAGGTGCGTTTTAAATTGGTGCTGCCAACCAAAACTTTCTCTTGAAAGGCTGTTAGCACAGCGTAACGTGCTCTTGGTCTATTTTAATGCCATTTTAATTCCGTTGTTTTACCAGCTTTAGATGAAGCTGTTCCTTTCTAGGCTCCTATTGCAAAGAAATAACTTACACCTTCAGATACCTGGCATTTTGTCCTCTTCTCCCGTTATTTTCAGGAAGCTGCAAAAAATAGGGTTTATTCGCTATTCTTTCTTGCTGCACCCAAGGCCCTCAGTGCTGAGAAGAGTCTCCTGGCTTGTAGCATTCTTCAACGTGAGTTCAGAAGTGGGTTTTGGCACACGGGCTCCACTCCGTCCTCCAAGTTCGTGCTTAGATTTCGGCAGCTTTCCCCCTGTGCTCAGTGTCTGTAGGATGAGAATGATGTCCCGATTTTCATTACAACAGGCAATGCTGGTTTTTTATTGGCCATGGAAAATCAGATTTCTTTAACATGTAAATTTTGAAAATAGTTATATTTTTATCTTTCATCCCTGAGGTATCGCAGACTTTACAAACCCTTTTTAATCTTGGAGTGATTGATGTCAACGGGAGTTTTCCACTGGCTTTGATAGATCTTGGCCTGGTCCCAGGGTGCAGCAATGCAACGATCTCTGGGAGGGAATGCAGCAGCTGTTAAACCTCATGAGGGGATGCTCTAGGACAAGCCGAGATGCTTTATCAGGCTGAATAAAATAGAGGTAGCTTGTGGGTAAGGCATCTGCGAGCCCCTGAAGCAGTAAGAGGTCGGAGATGGGTCTGGGCAAAGAGCCTGGATTTAATGACACCTCCAAGCGTGTCATCTGCGGTCTCTGCCCGAGCACGGGACGTGCCGGAGGACCGAGGTTCAGCAGAAGGGGGGTGTGCCTCGGACCTCTGGGACGGCGCAGGGCACAGGGACGCTGCCGAGGTGGCATGCTCTGAGGGGTGTCCGTGGGGTCTGGGATTAGGGATGCAGGATGAGAAGGGGTGAACCGTTTGATGCTCACCTCACAGTTGCATTGCGTGGGAAGAGGAAATGAAGCCTGGTATTGCTGGGGAAGAAAGAGAGGCAAGGGGGGTCCAGACCTCAAGAAGAGGGATGGGGCGGGGGGTGTCACTCCATGGGGAGACCCGACAGCCCTCGCGTTGCCCCATGTGCAGCACTGGGGCAGGGGAGGTGTCAGGACCCCAGTACAGGCTAGGGGTGCGCTGGACTGTCCTCTTTTCCAACCACTGCTTGTAGGAAGGTGTTTCTCCCACCAGGATTTAATTATATCCCATTAAGTGTCTGCACATTGTGTTTCCACAGCTAGTTAAAGAAACGGTGCCACGGTGTGTGGGGCATGTACTTGTAGTTGCTCAGGGACCGGCTCATAGAAATATCCTAATATGTGGTATAATATAGACATAAATCACATCACTTTTTTGTAACGTGCTTGATCAATCTGTGCTACAGATCCCCCCGCTCCCCCCATTCATAATGATCCGTCCGTCTGCGGTGCAAGATTAATAGTAGCCAGTTGGAGAACATTAAGACGACGTTATCTGGAAAGAGAGCAAACACCATTTGAATGAAGGATTGTAATGGGATTGACATTCCCAGTTTCTGTGGGAAAAGGTGACTGACCGCTTGTGCCCGTGGAAAAGCCCCTGATGCATAGATTGGCATTAAACCTGGCCCGCAGCAAGGCGTGGGTACTTGTGTTTTGCTCAGAGAGATGGTGGTTCAGCCTCGGGGCCAGGACGGCGCTGAAGGGGCCAGACGGTGGCACAGCTCCATGAAATGCTGAAGATTATCAAGCGCATCACCCAAGGGCCTCTGAACACCGAGATACCAGACGTGTGGGACTAACAGGTACCTTCCCACACACAGCCCTGCGTGAAGAGCTGGTAGATTTTCTTTTAAAGATCTAAAAGCCAAGGGGTGAGACCCAAGAGACGCTTTAAAAACACCATCCTCCTTTCACGCACTTTCAAGCAGCTCAGCGCAAGAAGCAGCTGAACGTCCTCTCCTCTCCTTAGCTCCCTCTTCATTTCCCAGCTCTGCTTTGAGGTCCTCTGCACAAAGGTAACTCCACGACATGCAGATGTCCTCTACTCGTCCTGCTCTGAACTGTTCGGTCGCAGCTTTTTCTCCCGAGCTCGGAGCTAAAAATACTTTAAAGGTAAACCCTGGGGTGGCTCTTTCCCACCGATTCACTCTCCTCCTGCCTCCTCCTTCCCAGGCAATTTCCCCCGCAGCCAAGCTGGCTCTTTTATCCCAGTGGAAACTCGGTATTGATCTCGCCACTTTACAAAGGGAGGGAAAACACGGCCCCTTTCATCTTCTCCTTGCATAGACTGATCCCCTTGTCCGGTTTGCGTTTGATGATGGGAGGATTTTAATCCAGAAGGATTGGAAATCTTTACCTGATCAAAGAGTCCCCCTGCACGGCAAGGGCTTCAGACGGGGGCTGCGGCTGCAGCAAGCAGGTGGAAAAATAGGGAAGCAAAAGGGATGCCCGGCTCGGAACCGGTCTCAGGTGTTTCTGGGGATGTAATTGCAAAATGAGCTCAGCCAAGCATCGTGTGGCATAAACCCTCGCGTGGGACAGCTGCTGCCACCTCCTCAAATGAAACCCAAACTCTTGTGTGTTTGTTTTAATCCCGCCCCCCCCACCACCACCACCTTCCACTTCTTCATTAACTCAGTCATTTTTGAGCATGAACACCCAAGCTGTAAATCTGGGGCCATTTAGCAGGTGAGGTGAACTGTGAAAAGCAGATTTGCACAATTTGCAGATTGCTTGTTGAGGTGAGAGCTAATGCTGCTGACTCACAAGCTGATCTGATGCTGTTGGCAATCCCTCCCCAGTCTCCAGCTATTTCTATCTCAGCCCTTCACCCCTCTCAGGTTTTGGCAGCATCCAAAGTTTATTCCAAGAACAGAAGTTTTCTGGATCCAGCAAAACCCCCTGTTTTTCCCCAAACAGTGCAAATACACCATTGTCTCTTCCAGACCCTGGCCCCAAAGCTGCATTTAAGTGGTCTCAGCTTAGACTAGCAATTAGTATTCAGGCAGGAGAGCCGGCTGCTGGCGGGAGCTGGAGGGATGCCTCAGCTCGATCTTTATTCATAATCCGAAAGGCGTGTTTGCTCTCCGGGTTTGGGTTGCTGCAGTGCTGGAAGAGCCGGCTCCGGCTGAGCCGCAGAGGACCTCTCGGGCGCTCCAAGGTTCTGCTGGTTTTTAGCATTTCGGGATCATTTCTGAGCTCAGGCTCTCGCCGAGCCCAGGAGGGGCAGAAAACCCTCCCGGCTCAGGGCTGGTGCCGGCAGTGCCCACCCAGGGCAAACCTGGCCAGCGCCGGCTGGCTGAGCGGCAGCGGGCACCTCCCTTCATGTCTGCTTGGTTTTCTCTCCCCATCACAGCCACCTCTCGTCGGTCCTCATCTCCTCTGCACGCTGCCATAAAACCGCCTCCAGGTACAAGCTTTGGGTGGTTTCCCATCG
>NW_008796111.1:2609425-2611965 GCF_000699145.1 Aptenodytes forsteri | reverse complement strand
CCTCGCCTCGCCCCTCCCCCCCCCCCCCCCCTCCCAAAAAACCGCCTCCAGGTACAAGCTTTGTGGTGGTTTCCATTGCTCACGTGGAAAGCTGTTTCAGCAGCGGCGGCCAGGCAGGGGAGAAGGGTTTCCCTGCCCTGAGCATCGCTCCCGCCGACCCTTCAGCTCCAGGGCCTCCCAGGCGGGGGAAAACCACTTGTTCTCCCAGGCCAAGGGCCTTTAGTCTGGGCTTTGTGCAGAAACGGGGATTTCTTTTTTAATCTCACTGCAGTTCGCATCCTTCTCGCAGAGGATAAGAAGCTCTGGAAGTTTAGCAACATCTCCCAGGGTGAAGCCTGCACCCACTGTGTCCCTGGGCTGGGATTTGTTGGGAGAAGGGGGTGAGGGACGCGATGCTCTCGGGGAGCAGGTTTTCGCCATGCCTCCCTGGCTGGAGACACCGTGGCGTCCTGAGCAGCCGCGGAACAGCTGCCACGAGACAAACATCTTGAGAGCTCCGTCCTCGTGCTGCCCGGGGAAAGGCAGTGATAGATTAATCTGAACAAAGATTAATCAATAATTTATGCTGGTGTTTTCACTCACCTGGGGCTTAGACAGACTTTGATATGATTTGATGGGGTCGGACCCACCTTGCTTTAATTAAACGTGATGGTGAAAATTAAAAGGAAAACCTATCGGCTGGTGGAACTGAAATCAATCTGTGATCAGTAACGAGAGACTGATTAAAGAGGTGATGCCCAGGAACGAAAGGACAGATTCAGCAGATGCTTTCTGAAGGCCAGATTAGCGGGACATATTGAATGTAAATACACCTATTGGCGTTTTGTCATGGCGTGGCCTTTAGCGAGCAAGCTGTTTGTATGCGGTGATAAATGGCTTTGCATCAGGGAAGGTGCTGCGGGAATTCAGGGCTGGACTGGATGCTCCCCGGAGCATCACGGGGGCGTTGGCTGGGGACAGTGCGGAGGGGGGGAGCCGGGGCAGCCTCAGCAGAAGAGCTGAGCTCGGTGCACCCACCGCCCCTTGCTCGGTGGGGTACAGGCAGGTTAAGGCAGCGGGAAATGCAGTTTGTCTGGTTTTTTGGCAGTGAGTTGCCTGCCAGCGGCCTTGTGCAAAGGCAAACTCGTGCAGGACCCCGGGCACGGCAGGGGACGGGGTCTGGGTGCAGCCGGCTCCCACGCCTGCTCTTGCCTTTCTCTCCAGCTGCCAAGCTGCAGTTGGGCTTTGTAGAAGCGGAGCTGCAGCGGCATCGCAAAACACGCTCCGGACTGAGAGCAGAGGGTGATTAACGACGGACCCGGTGCTTTGCAGGGACTAATTAAGCAGCGTTGCATCCACCCGGGGAAATGGAGATGCTCTAGGAGGAGAGATGCTGTAGGAAGGAGGTTGAGACCGATGCTCTGACGGCACAAGGCTTGGGGTGGGGAAGACAGAGAGACCAAAACCAGCGCTTTCAGGAGGAGAGGACTTCCCCCTGAGAATGGGGCAGGGCTTTGGGGGCCCCCCAAGTGGGTTAGGGCTGGTTGGTGGAGCTCATGGGGAAGGGAGCAGTTCTGGGAGCAGATACTGCGCTGGGCTCTTCACTGCTGTCAGTAGAGCTGTAAAATGCCCTGAAATTCAGAAATTATGGCGGGGAGGGATGCTTTCCTCCGGTGAAGCTCTCGCCTGCCCCCAGAGCAACTGGGCGAGGCAGTGAGTTAGCACATTGGGGTGCTTTGCTGCGGCACGTTGGGCTGCGGGTTCGCGAGCGGCTCTGCCGTCCTTCCCCCACCACCCCGGCACCAGCATCGCCTTGCACTGTTCCCCCTGCAAACCCTCCTGCAGGAACCAGCCTCGCCGGGGCCTCGCCGGGGCAGTGAGGGAAGAGCCTGGCCTCCACGTGCTGGAAGTGCTCCCGGTTGCGATTCGAAGCCTGGAGCATCCCTGCGTGCAGGGCAGTTGCCCGTCTCTCTTTGCAAGGCTGGATTTTTCCTCTGAAGAGCAAAGAGAAGATAAGCTGAACCGTTTCCTCTCTCTCCATCCCACCCTCGACTCTGTTCCGTACCAGACAGGGGGGACGAGCAGTATTTTTCCAGTCCCCGCGTGCCCCTGTCCTCTGCTCTCCTCCGCATCTGCGGCTCCACGAAAGACACTTGTAGAGCCCCGAAGGTACGGGGGACGGCAGGGATGGGGACGGGGTCGGGGATGGTTCCTTCCCTCGGCTGCTGCAATTGCTCTTTTTTAACTTCCCCGTCACTTTGCAGGGGGAAATAGCCGGCAGGGAGGCAGGTGCTGGCTGCAGCGAGAGGTGCAGGATTTTAAGAGTTTCAGAGGCTGCAGGTGGGAGATGGAGTCACTGCGGGCAAGGCAGAGCCGGGAATGAAGTGCCCTCGGTTAGCGCCGTGCTGGTGGAAATTGGCTGGATTTGGGGGTGAGGGGGAGAAGCCTCCCTGGGAACAAGGTGACTTACGTGCCTTAAAATAAGCTTTTGCCATCAATTATTAATACGCAGGGCCTCGGAAAGAGCTCAGAAACGGGGCACGTGTGCGGGGCTCCTGCCG
>NW_008796111.1:2608064-2609270 GCF_000699145.1 Aptenodytes forsteri | reverse complement strand
TTTTTTTTTTTTTGGTGAGCAGCTGTGAATTTTGAGACGCGAGCTCTGCACAGCAGACACTGTTGGGACTAAAAGAACAGTTTGAGGAGAAAGCTGTCTATTTTTATTGTTGTTGTTGTCTGTTGCCGTTTATAATTTCTAATCTCCTTTTTCTTTTCCTTCTTCTTTTTTTTTTTTTTAATTTTTTTCCCTACACAGGCCTGTTTTGTTCCTCTGGCCCTCAGCAGGTGGGGTGGCTGTGGCAGGGGCAGCATCCCACCGCGAGTGGATGGCTCCACCGGCCAAGCTGTGCCAGAGCAAGGTCTGATGCCTCAGCGCTGGGTGAAACTATAACCTCTGCCTGAAGGGAGACGCTTCCCAAGGGCATCCCCCGCTCACGTGTGCCCGCGGAGCACCTCAGGTCCACCGCTGACCGCTGGGATCTGCAAAGCCCCTGCTGCCCCAAGCCCTGAAGTTCAGGGGGTTTGAATAACACCTCGGTTTCTGCCTCACCACCCTGGGAACTGAGGCTGCAGCACGGCTCCTCCGCTGCCGCCTGCTCCCGATGGGCAGCACGCGGATCCCCTTGGAAAACGAGGGTCGGAGGAGCTCTGTGCACGGCGGCACGGGTGGGAGAGGGGATGGCTGAGGCTGTTGGCAAAAAATGCCCGGGGAGGCTCAGTGGGGGCTGAGGACCTTTCCTTGGTGGTGTTTGGGCACGGGGCAGGGGTGTGTTGCTAGAAAAGCTGGACTGCAAACCCCCTGGGAGCATCTGCTCTGCTGCCCAAAGGGCCAGCCCGGGCTGCCGAAACTGCCTCCAGCCCCTGGGCTAAACCCCTGTGACGACATAGGGGTGCTTTAACCAGTGTTTAATGTTTTCCAGGTTACGCGGTAGCATTTGTTAGCTGGCTCTTCAACAACTGCTTAAAATCAACCGTGCAGAGCTGCGAACATCGTAAGGAGAAGAGCTTCCAGCTTAACCCCACTGATCGACACTCGCTGCAAAGCTGGATGCTGTAAAACCGCACTGAACACCCGCGCGCCGACTCCAGGAGATCCCAGGAAGGGAAAACGTGGTTCAGAAGATTTCATAAGGAAAAATTAATGATAAAAATATTCTGTTGCAAGTCGGCCAGAAGTTGTAGACTCAGATTCCTGCGTTGGTTTACAGCTGGGTTCGCGGCGGTGGTGGAGGCAGGCGGTGCAGGGCGGCATCCTGCAGCTGCA
>NW_008796111.1:2604095-2607523 GCF_000699145.1 Aptenodytes forsteri | reverse complement strand
GCAGGGCGGCATCCTGCAGCTGCATCTGAATCTGGGGGGGGACCCGCTGATGCCAAGTCAAATCAGTGCAAAAAAATCTTTGCTGTAGTGAAGTTTATTTAGGAAAATGAGAACAAGAGGCAGCCCCTGCCCTGCTGAGGTATGTACGTGTGAAGCTGTCTGAAAGCCCTTGAGGGCAGCAGGCACCGCCGCTGCCAGCAGCCTGCCGTGGAGAGGAGGAGGGAGGCGAGGTGGGAGCTCTTTGCTTTCCTGCCCCCCAAATCACGCCGAAGCGCTGCTGTCCAAGCTCAGAAAGCCCCTTCCCGGTGAGCGGGGTTTGCAGCAGGGCGAGGCACAGCTGGGGGCTTCTGCAGCCTCGTGGAGAGAGAAGAGCCAAGACCAGAGCCGTGTCCATTGCAGCCCCTCGTGCTCAGCGCGGCCGAGGTCTTCTCCAGACCCTCGCTCTGCCCCGGGAAGGGGCTGGGGTTGGGGCCGGACCCTCGGTGGCTCCACAGGCCCCTGTTTCGTGGCTTTCGCTCCGGGGTGGGATTTTCTTTGTCGCTCCAAACAGCTCTTGTTTGCCAGAACAGCAAAACTGGTGCAAAATGTTCATCGGGATATTCCCACACTGCGGGGAGGAAGGTGCGTCGGGAGGTTTTGCACCCCTTCACCCGACTCATCCACCTTTTCATTTGTTCGCTGTAGAGCAAGAAGACAGGATGAACCCTGCTCCACGTTGGACCCAGGAGAAGATTCGCAGGGACTTTGGGGTCACCTTTCCCAGCGAGTCCTGCAGGTCCTCAGCTCCCAGGAGCTGATGGGCATCTCACTGCTGCATCTCCCGAGAGGGGAGAGGATGCCCACATGGATACAGGCGCTCTGCTCTCTTCAGTGATAAGCGGTTTCAGGCTGATGGAAATTGTTCACGAACTTGTGCTGAATTAGACGAGGAGTTGATGAACGGGGGTTGGGCTTTGTGTCAAAATATTTCTTCATAATACTTAAAAAATGGAGTATCTTGACTCTTTGTTTTGAAATGATGTTAAAATAACTCAATTTGGCCAATACTAATTTCAGCCTAAACAGCGTGAGACATTAGGGTTGGTGGTGAAACATTTTCAGTATTTTTTTCATTTGCTTATTTTGACAAGGGAAGGAAAGCAGCAGCTTGGGGGGGATTTTTTTTTCTTTCTTTTCTTTCCTGAAGGCCACAGCAGTTTTTATAACTCTGCCTTTTGCCGGGTAGGTGGAGGTGGTAGGGGACAGTGAAGCAATTCCCACCATTTAATTCTTGGCCTATTACATAGAGGAGAAGGAAGATATTTAAACAACAGTAATTCATCTCCACCGTGCCGAGCGCACGAGGGCTTTTCTGCCTTCCCCTCTGCAGCGTGGCAGGCGCGTCTGCCATCCTGGCACCTTCCTGCAGACCCCGGGTTCCCCTCGCTGGCGAGCAAAGCGACGCAGAAGCCGCCCACGTTGGACACGTGGATGGTTAATCAGCTAATTAATTAATCGGTCTCTGGGATCCAGCTGCCAACTCAATTTAGCTGGGTTTAGTTTCTCTCTTTGGTGGAGTAATGATGTTCACGACAACTTTTCCTTCGGACCGGGAGATGGACCCGCAGCAGCGAAAACATTTTACGTCAAGAGCTTGATCTGCTCAGTCACACCCGCCTGCCACGAAGGAGGCACAGCTGCGCCGAGAAGGAGATAAACACTTGAAACGCGGGATGAAGGAGGCTTCAAACATCTCTGCTGCCTGCAAAATAGTTTTCTGTTTCCAACTCCCTTTCTGAAAGCCACAGAGATCACAGGGAGATGCTCAGAACAGGTGGAAATCTGCAGCGAGACATTACTTATTCATAAAATAATGTGTAATCATTCCTGTAAAGCGTTGGGGTTGGAAGGGTCACTGTAATTCAGATGAATCCTCCTTACTCGTTTCCATTTCAGGGGCGGTGGAGCCCGGTGCCGAGTGGGACGAGGCTCCTCCGGCGCTGGAGGGGAGCGGGGGCACTCGTCTTTCTTGCAGTTGGAAAAACACAGAGAAGGATCGGGAAGGTTTTTTTTCTTGGAAAAAGCCGCTTGAAACACGGTCCCTGTTGATCAGGTGAAGAGCAGAGCAGCTTCCCGCTCTGTCCCACTGCAGAGGGGCAAAGCGAGCCCCGTGTCTCAGAGCCGCATCCAGGGGGTCTGTGCGGCATCGCTCTGTGCTACCTCCACGCCAGCTGTGTGACCAGGACGCCTCGGAGGTGCCTCCTTGGGGCTCGATAGCCAAAAAGCGGGAGGGAGCAGGGCCCTGTCCCACGTTTCCTGGGGTACCTGTAGGAGCTGAGAGGTGCTGTGAGATGTGCGCCGTCCCTGGGTGCACTCCTCTCCCCCCACTGCTGCTGCAAGCGCCGAGGTGACGACCACCGGCTGCTGCATCCGTCCCGCGGGCAGCTGCCATTCCTGTGCTCCGGCTCTTCCTCGGTCAGGTTATTCCTCTTCAAAAATGGTGGCACGAAAGCCAGGGGGAAATGAGTCATCTTGGGAAAGGGGGAAACCTGTTTCATTAATCGATAGGAGATCAAATGCTCCTCGCTGGAGCGCTGTGGTGCAATTACAGTTATGAGATTTGCGAGTAGTTATCGCATCGCTGCTAATTCATTTGCTGTGTTAGAGTATCCGGCAAAGGGCTGAACACGGACTGCCGGCAAGGACCCTCCCGCAATAATTCACCCAGCACAGAAAACGAACCGACATGACAGCCGATGGACAGCATCGATGGGGAGGACTTTTTCGCTCGCTGTGGTGCAATTACAGTAGATTTGCGAGTAGTTATCGCATCGCTGCTAATTCATTTGCTGTGTTAGAGTATCCGGCAAAGGGCTGAACACGGACTGCCGGCAAGGACCCTCCCGCAATAATTCACCCAGCACAGAAAACGAACCGACATGACAGCCGATGGACAGCATCGATGTGGAGGACTTCACCCCACGTGGGAATATCACCGCATCCAAGGCTGGAGCCGGCAGCTTCACTGCAGCAATGTCCCGAATGGCAGCGTGGAAGCAAGGAAACCTCTTTTTTTGTCAAATCTGTGCTGATGGCTTGGGAAACCAAAATTTATTTGCTGTTAGCACTTTTTACTTTGAAAACGCATCATAAACCTGAACAACACCCACGGTGCTGCTGTCAGTCAGACACGGGCACCTCCATCCTGCAGATGGGGAAGGCACGGTGGCGAAGGCGGGATCCCCACATCTGTCAAATCTGTGCTGATGGCTTGGGAAACCAAAATTTATTTGCTGTTAGCACTTTTTACTTTGAAAACGCATCATAAACCTGAACAACACCCACGGTGCTGCTGTCAGTCAGACACGGGCACCTCCATCCTGCAGATGGGGAAGGCACGGTGGCGAAGGCGGGATCCCCACATCCCCCCCCAGCACCGGAACGGGAGG
>NW_008796111.1:2582701-2602435 GCF_000699145.1 Aptenodytes forsteri | reverse complement strand
ATGCTATGCTGGTTCCTGGTGGGGTAAGATGGGCACTGGGTCTCCGTGCCTGAATGCCACCTCCCTGGGGACAGCTCCCTGCCCAAACTGGGTCTCCGTGCCTGAATGCCACCTCCTGGGGACAGCTGCCCTGCCCAAGGTCACCTGTGCTGCACACGTGGGTCCTCGAGCATCCCGGCTCCTCGTAACTCTCACTGCACATCAGATTTTTTTTAAAACAAAAAAATAAGAGACAGCTGATCCTGGATGCTCAAAGGATGTCTGAGAACAGACTTTCCCAACAATCCCACTCTTGCATACGTGGCCGTGACCTCTCTGGGGCTCCTGTCCCGGCTGGGCCCCCCCAGCTGGCTGCTGGCACTGACTCCTCCTGAACGGCCCCAGGCGCTTAGCAGGGCCTTGGAAAAATGCCCAGTCTGCTCCTGCTCAACGCCAAGATTTCTTTAGCTTGCAGTCAAATATTAGGGCTGGTGCTGCATGTTTGATTGCATTTCTAATGCTCCTGCCCTTCCCGGAGCTGGGAATTGCTTCTCCACCTGAAAGCAGAGGGTGCACAGGGGCTCCTGTGCAAATCGGTCCAGAGAAGAGCCCAAAAGTCCCAGAAGGGAATCGAGGTGCTTCCAGGGATGGGGCTGGAGCTTGGCTCGAGGTGAACGTCACCCCAGGGCATTGGGCAGCAGCTATCCTGGGTCTCTGGATGAAGCTGCTCCTTCCACCCCCCTCCCAGAGCCCTTGGTCCTTTGATCAAACTGAAATACTTTCTGTGTCCCCTCGGATGCCGATAGCAGAGCTGTGACGTGCCGCAGCCCAGGTCTTCAGGACAAACCCAGATTTTCCTGCAAAGCCAGGCGCTGGGGGCTCTCCATCCCCTTGGTGCGACCCACCGCCTGCTTGGTACAAGGCTCTTCGCTGCACGTTGCCTCCTGACCTTGGGTAAGTCATTCGCAAGGTGGGTCCTGGGGAGGTTCAGGCTGGACGAGGCCTCGGGAACAGCCCGGGTTCCTCTCCCCTTCTTTTGTGTGCAAAACTTAGAAAAATAAAATAAAAAAAAACCCAAACAACAAACCAACAAACCAAACCCAACTAGTTCTTCAGCTTCATTTGGACAGAGGCCTAAAACACAGTCTGGCGAGGCCTCGCACAGCACAGATGGTAATCCTATATGGGGCTACTGACTCACGGCACTAAAAAAAACCTGTTAGTCAACGTTCAAAAGGGCTGGAGCTCCTGAAGAAACCCTCCATGGTCCCCAGGGGGATGCTCCGCCTGGGGACTGCTACGGGCAGGGGACCGCGCCCCAGGAGCTGCATCCCCCTGCCACGCTCCCGGGGCCGATGGGTGTTGAGCGCTCGAAGCCTCGGCAGGGTAATGAGGTGGATGTTATCGACCGGGGTTTTCACCTCCCCCTCTCCTGTTTACTGATTTCCCATCCCTCCTCGGCGCACTGCACTTTTTAATCCATCCAGGTCACGGCCCGCTCAAGCGGGGCTAGCCACGGGGTCAGCACTAACGATATGCTAATGAGCCTGGGGCAATCAATTCCCCCTAATCATGCAATCGATCCCCACTGCAGGAGTTTCTGATCTCAGGCTGTGCGGGAGCAGCATCCGATTTTAATGTGGAGGGGCTCTTTGAAGCTGCTTGTCACAGCGGGACCGGACTTGGAGGAGACTTACAGGGCTTGTAATAAAAAAAAAAATTAAAAAAAAAATTAAAAAGAGGGTTTGGGGATTGGAGCATCCTTTTGAATCCAAGTGCCGCTCTCTGGTCTGGTAATGAATAAAAGCTTGTTGGCAGTGGTGGGCCGGGGCACACAGGGGTCTGGTCCAGGTGGAGGGGATGGGGATGCTGCAGCACCCCCAGACCCCAGGGGAGGGGGGGAGGCTCCTCCCTGCTCACCTTTGTGCCATCGACGAGGTCTCGCAGATGCGGCATTTTGTGCATGCCCACGTGCACCCTCACGTCTGCCCCGGCAATTCCCGTATCTCTCTTGGCAGCAGCCCCTTCCTCACAGGAGATGTCCCACGTGCAGGTCCATTCCTCCGCCATGGGGCACATCATCTCTCAGGACATTGGGAAAACAATGCCAATGCTGCCCAAGGAGAGCTTTCTCCAGAGGGACACTAGGAAGGTAAGAGGTTTCTGGGGGTTTCTCTGGGAAGTGGAGACCCACTGAGGGGTCGGAGGGATGGACACAGCCCATTCTGCACCCGCTGCAGCACCCAGGGGGTACACAAGGACAACGTCGGTGGGACAGATCCCAGATCCCCTCCTTGGTCATTGCCTTTTTGCTGCAAGAAAAGCAGCATTTGCTTCCTCCTCCCCTCCTGTTTCCTCCATGGCCGGTGAAACAGGACCGTTTGCTCCCAGCCCTCCCTGCCGTGGGGGCACCTTCACCAGCACGAAGCTTTCGGGAGCTGCCGTCTGCACCACTGCATCTGAAGCGATGGGGAGAGGCTCTCCAGGATGGGCTCTGCCACGAGGACATGAAGGCGAGTAGCGAAGCCTCTTCTACAGTATAATTTCCCCTTATTCATCATGCAGCTTTGGGATGTTTACATGCCTCTGATTTAGTTGAGGCAATTGCTTTTAAGGGCTGATTATTTATGGATCTATAGTACACAATGCCAGCAGGAATATATTTCCCCATCTAAATCAGTTATTTTCCCAGCACGACGCAATCTCCTCAAAATAGATGCACCCACCCCCTCATCACCCAGCCCAGGCGCGCGGCGGCGGGCGCCCACCAGCACGGCACAGCCCGGTGCAGCTCCCACCGCCGCCTCCAGCTGCTCCACCGCACCGGCTCGCCCGGCTGGGGTTTCCCACGTGCTCCTCCCCGCTGGAGGTGCCTGCCACAAAATAGTGGCTTTTTAGTGGTTTTTAGGTTTTCTGTCTCCCATAGTAGCCATAAGCAGATGCACGAGAGCAAGCAGGAACAGGTCAGGGTGTTTGATCCCCCGTAATATTTTGTGTTTGAGCCCTCTAATAGTTTTTTAGTGTCAACTGTTTTTGGCTCAGGGAATTTCTTGAGCCTGGTGTGGTTTGCCCTCATCTCTTTGAGCTCCTTATCCGCTCTCCTCTTTAGCCTACATGAGGTTTTTTTTCCACCTGCATCACCCTTGGGTAAAGATTTCAGCAGCTCGGCTGACACCTATGTGGGAAAACCCATTTAACCACCTCTAGTCCTTGCACGGGGAAAGCCTCTCTTCCCGGCAAAGGGGAATTAAAAATCCCCCTGTGTTGCCTGAATCCTCCCCTCTCTACCTGGAAAAGGAGGCGGCGATGGGAGGGCAGCTCCACTGCCTGCAAACCCTGCACACGCTTCGCGGTCGTTGGGTTTCAGTGTCTTGTTGCATCTGGAAAGGCTGGAATTAAAGTTGCATGTGTGTAACGTCGCACGGTCCCAGTGTGGGTTTATGGATGTGCACCCACCTCGGTCCTCCAGCGTGCGGCTTTAATGGGAAACACTCTTACACCGAACCCAAACCGCTCCTCCGTGGCCTCGTGGCGATGCAGAGTTCTTGGCACGGCCCCGCTCAGCCAAGGGAAGCAAGGACGGTGCCAGGGCTGGACCCGTTCCTCAGCCCCAGCCAGGACTGCCGGCATTGCCACCTGGCAGGCTCATTAGGTTCATTAGAGGTACTGGGATTTATGCTTTTGCTTTGGGCAAAACCCTCTCTCCAAAACAGCCGTGCCCCGAATTAACCCAGGCTGCGCTCAGAGCCCTCTGTGGATCCACGCAGATGAGTTAACCGGGGCTCGGATCCAGTATTCTCACTTGGTCATGCCCAGTTACTCCAAGAGAAGTAAAATAAGGATCAAAAGAGCAAGAAATGCACTTAAAAAATGACCAGCATCTCTGAAGTGACAGCACCTGGGAGCAGAAGGAGCAAACCAATCTCTGGGAGGAAAAAGCACTGGCAGCACCGAAAAGAGATTGGACGCAGGGGATGGCCGGGGGTCCCACAAACGAGATGATCGAGGAGCTGCTCGCTCGAATAACGTGGCCGGTGGCAGAGATGGAGACAGCTCTCAGGGCCCATTAGGAAGTCATCAGTATTGCCCGCGGTGCGGCCATGCCAGCGCCCGGTGCTCCGGCTCGCCGGCGGCGTTTGCCCCGTGTTTGGGTGGGGGCAGCGTTATGGAGGGGTTGGGTGTGTGTGTGGGAGGGTGAATCTTGTTGGACACGTTTTCTGGCAGATCAATTAGTTCTGCACCCTTTTTCCCCTGATCTACCTGTCAGTCCCAATATTATTGTTAATTAGAGTGTACGTCCAGAGTCAGCTAATGCAGCGTGAGCGGCCGGCTGGCCTGTCATTAGCCACGCTCGTGGTAGAGGCCAGGGCTGATCTGATTTCGTATCCCGGTGTCCCCACCGGCACAGCCCACGTCAAGGGTCACGCTCACGCCTGCAGTTCTCGGGTACCGGTAACCATCGGCTGCTCCGGGTCCTGCCGGCGTTACACAGCGGCTCCTGACAGCACCTCCTTTGCTGAGTCAGCAGGTTCCTCGCGCCGGCTGAGTCAGCAAAAAGCACCATCCCACCCACCCGCCGGTGCTGGGCTGTGCCCTAGGGAAGACCGGTGCTGCATCAGAGGGGGAACACGCGCAGGCACCTCCCCAGCAAATGAAGCGGTGGGTGCAATATTATGTTTTTACCAGTTTGATGCCATCTGCAACCAGACGCTGATTCCGGTGTAATGCCAGCACAGAGGTGACCAGACAAGAATTTGGCCCCACAGGCAGACTCAATGGCAGGTTGGTGTCTTGCGTGGTGATGTTATGGCAGTTTTGGTCCCATAACCGCAGCCCCGGGGCTGGATTTACCGCTGCCTTGCTGGGCTCTGAGGTCCCCTGGCCACAGACCCGGCGGGTGCCACCCCACCAGAAGCTGTAGGGCTTTGCAGGCCAAAGCCACCTCCCTAGGTGGAGCATGGGGTTCCCCAAACATGGGGGTCGCTGCAGCCTTCGAGCTTTCCCAGCCCGCCGGGCTCACCTGCACAGAGCTGCACCCCTGCCTCAGCCCCTCTCCTGGCCAGAAAGCAATGGGGTCTTTGGGATGCTGAGCTGGGCACCGTCACCTCCCCTCCTGCCAGCCCCTCCTCACGTCCATCCCCTCCCGCTTCCCTCCAGCATCCTTCTCCCGGGACTGGCATGTCCCTGGTCTCGGCTGCAGCCTGTCACTGTCACCGGTTACAGCCCGGAGTTGGCATCACCCATCTCAAGGTCAGGAAGAGCTTTGGGGTTATCTCTGTGCTCTCCCCACGCTCCACTTTCCCACCAGCACGTTCCCTTCATCAGCAAGGAAACTGTCTTTTCTTAACACTTATTAAGCCCTAATTTTCATCTTATTCATTACTACCAAGTCATTAAGCTGGCAAGGAATTAAATGAGGTGAAATGAAAAGAATTGAAAGAAGACTGAAGGGTTTGGGGTGGTTGGGTTTTTTTAAAAAGAGACCAGAAAATAATCTCCCAGGATTAAGCAGGTGAGAGAGACTAACCCTGCAGAAGGGCACGTAAGACTTAAAGACGAAGTTTCTAATTAAGAAGAGGCACCGAAGGACCCCAAGGGGCGTCCGTCCGCTCCTTCCTGCCCGCCGAGGTGACAGCGAAGGACAGCCAGGCACCAGCGGCTCCCGGACGGCGAAGCGGCTCCTCCTTAATGTCTCTGCTCAGATAAAGGACGCTGCAGCGAGAAATGGGGGGCCCAGTGGACATTTGTGAGGCTTCCAAAAATAGTCTCTGCCAAAGTCACTGCTGTCGGTGCCAGACTAAGGCCCTGAGCTTTTTATATATATATATATGGGTGGGTGTATATATTTAGGGATATTATTTAATATATTAACATGTTAAATATAAACTTACTAATATGTTAATATATTTAAGGTTTATATTTAAATATATGTCTGTATATGTAAAGCCATTGCTTTCAGAAAACAACCTTCAACCTGCAGGGTTATCGACCGGCCCTTGCTGGGAATTTTCTCCAAGGATGGCTCTCCGTCAGCCGCGCTGAGTGTACGTATGGCATTTATGAAATGCTTTGAAATCAACTGTGATAAGTGTCTGTCCGCCTATCTGTCCTTACCCTTCTCTCCATGCATTTGATCTCCGCTGCCCGCATGTCCCCAGGGCTCCTGGCACAGCCAGGTACAGCCCCAGGACATCTCCTTGCTCTGGGACGGGGCTTGGGTATCCCTGGTGAGCAGCCGGGAGGTGCTCGCAGCCCAGCTTTGGGGCGACCTGAGCTTCTCCGTGAGTGACCTGAGCATCCCATCCCTCAAGGAGCTCATTTCATCCCCGTTCCCAAACCCATCGCCCACCTGGGCTCTGCAGCCACCGGGCAAACCGGAGGGATCGGCTGCCGCCCGGGCATGTCACACCGGTGCGTGGCTTTTTTTATTTTTATTGTTGTTTCCCTCAGACTGAATTAAAATAGCAGTTATACAGAACAATGTCAGACCTGCCAAAGGAATGCCAAATCTCTGGTGACTTCATTAGTGCCAGTGCCTCCAGTCAGCAAAGTCACGGGGCTTTATTAGCGCATGGTGGGTTTTCTTCTCTCGCCCTCACGCATGCAGAAACCTCATTAGTGGGGAAGATGGAGCACTTAAGAGTCCCGTTAAGTTTCCATCCTGACTTGTTTCATCTCCTCCTTTCCTGGCATGCTGCCCCCTCACCTCCGGTTTCACCGGCAGAACGAGCGAGGCCCTGCCACAACCACGGGGGTTCGGGACCCAGCATCCCGCCAGGACCGCGGTGCTCGTGTCCTGTCGGGGACTTGGGTCACCCCCTGGTCCCCCTGCCCAGCCATGGAGACCCCGCCGATGTCTCCGTCCCCACGTTAGGGCTGTGCTCGCATTGCTTATCAGCAGACATACACCAAGCTGGCCGGACTCCGCTAGTGCCGTCCCTGCCGGGAATATCCCAATTCTTGGGCAACGGGAGGCAGGGAGACCACCAGACAAAGGTGTGTGCAGCACAACTCTCTTCCTGGCCTGAACTGGTGTTACTGGTTTTAAACCCACCTGGGTGGGAAGGTCTGAGTTCCCGGAGTCCAGATTTACCCGGTACCCAGCGGGTTGGGATTTGTTTCCACCCCGCCGCTTACAGCCCTACTTCACATTCAACATGTCCCTGGTTGCATTGCGACCCTGCCGGCCTCCCGTTCATTTTGATGCATTCAGGATCATAAGAGGCTGTTATTTTATGATGGATTAATGATGCTGTATTTGCTTTTAGCCTGTTTTATGGTGCCCCGAGTGCCTTGGCTATAACTCTTCTGTTTATTTGTTTTATTATCCCAACAGGCTGCTCATGGAGATTACTGCGGAAACACCCATTTTCCCCACCACGTGCTCCCCCGGAGAGGCTGGGGGAGACATCCCACCCCAGGTGAGGCACAGGCCCACGGCTCAGCCCGCCTGTGCCATGGGAACGCTGCTTTGAAGCTGGGCTTTGCTGGTCAGGTAGGCTGGTTGCAAGGCAGGGGGCTGCCTGGGGAGGGAGGGAGGGAGGGAGGGGGCACTGGAAGCCGAAGTGCTTTAATTCAGTGTCTTTCTCAATGCATCCACCCACTCGCATGCCAGGCTTGGCGTGAGCACCGCCCTGGAGCAAGAGGAGCTGGAGCAAGGGCTTAGGAAAGGAGGTGCGGAGCCATCACCACTGCAGGGGGTCGCATCCATCTCACCTTCATCCTCACTGCTGGGGCCCTTCCCCATCTTTGCCTGGGTACATATGCGCCGCTAGACACCCCTGTGCTGCTCCTGAGACAAGTTGTGCATGCAGCTAAGGTTTGGCTGGAAGGCAAACACAGGCTCAGGGCTCTTCTCACCTTTGAGGGTGACCTTGGGGGTAGCCCCAGCCCTGTACTCGCTCGCCACCCCAGATCTTCTCCCACCTCCCCTCCCCGGACGGCTCCAGCAGTATCTCATCTCCCCTCTCCTCTCCTCTCCTCCCCTCCCCAGGGGCTGGTATATTTGCAGTGAAGTACCCGAGTGCTAATAACCCACATTAGCACCTTTGGCTGATGGATGTCAGCGCCAAGGGCCAGATTCCATTTCAGCTGAAAGCCAGGCTGCTAATTTCCAGTAGCAAAGATCAACCAGGAGCTTCGGGGATTAGAGCCGTGGGTGGAGGGGGAAACGAGAAATGAAAGAGGAAGATAAACATAAAAGTCATACAAAACAAATAGCTGGCAGTAACTCCATTAAATCAGACATTTTTAAAAGGAAATATTAAAATATTAACTATGTAATTAAGTATTTATTAATTAAAAAGGAAGCCAAGCCACATTAAGCCAAGCAAAGCCCTAATCGTGCAAATTCTTGTTTAGCCCAGCTGCCAATTCAATGGACCTTGTATCTGGCTTCCCAGGGCCTTGGGCTCGGGTCTATCGAAGGGAGGGGGAAGCAGATTCCTGCTGAAGTTAGAAGGAGCAAAATCACTTCAACGTTTCCATTTTCCTGCCCTCCCGAGGTCAGAGCTGCCCACGCTGGCTCTTCCTGCGGCTCCTTCTTGCAGAGCCCCGCAGCTGCTCGGGGAGCTCGGCCGGCAGCAGGGCAGCAGGCGAGGGCAGGGACGATGGTTTCCCCGGCTGTGCGTTGCTACCATTCCTCCAACATTTTGGCAATTCCTACTTGTACGACACCCAAGCGTGCCAGAACCCATGCGCTGCTGTCCTTGACCTCCCGAACCGCAGGAGCTGGGTATGGAGGTGAATCACTGAGCCATGGACTGGGATGTCTTAGCAACTGGTTTGAGGGAGACCTCAGTGTCCCCCTGCGAGGAGCTGGTGCCACCAGAGCCGTGACTTGTGCAGCGATGCTGGAGCCGGCACTGGGGTCACATTGAGCTCTCCCAGCCCTGTCCCGGGGAGCGTGAGCTGTCTGGTGCCTCTGACAAACTCATCTGTCACGGAGTGAGGGCCATCAGCTGCGAGACACCGCAGAAGAGAGAGAGAGAATTAAAGGAGGGAGATAGAAAGAGCAATCAATACATTATTTAACAGCAGGAATGCAAATGACAAAAAATTAATGAGGCCTCTCCCACACCCCCCCACACCCGTCCCCCAGCCCTCCTTTGCTGTAAGATTGCTGACAAATTCGCTGGAAAATATCAAAACAGCCGGAGGGTGTAACCTGCCAGAGTGATGCACCATTATCTATTATTGATGGAAACCTTGACAAGTTCCCTTTAAAAAAGGAGAAAGAAAGGGGTGGGTGTGTGTGTGGAAAAATTGCATCTAATCTTTGTTTTAAAGCTACAGTTGCTCATTTTCTCGTCCCCGAGGGCAGCCAAGCGACAGAAGTTGTCACCGCGGTGTCACCGTGGTGTGATGCTCCCTGAACCCCAGCACAGCTGGGTACCTTCGGGCTGGGCTGGTGAGGAATCGGCGCAGGGGGTGCCAGCATATGTATGGAGGAAGAATATTTGTTTCTCCCCCCGGTACCCCCGTAAAGAGTCTTTTAAGCCTCATTTAAAGATGAAATAGGGCTGAGCTGGCAGAGACAGCACTGGGGATTGTGTCTGGGGAGGAGAGAGAAGTTGGGGGCCTGGGGTAGAAGGGAGGGAGCAGACGATCAAAGCAAGCCACGCAGTAAATCCGGGAGGAGAGACCGGCTGCGGGACAGGAGGAGGAGGAATTCCTGGTAGAAAAAGTGACTAGGGGAAAAAAATATCCAGCAAGTCCCTGAAGCATATCAAAACCACTCCTGAACAGCAGAGATGCGAGAGACCACGGGAGACAGCACAGAGCCACTATCAAACACGCTGGCGAGTGACACACTGCAGGGATTAATACTTTATAAATGTCATTGGCCTCCTGACAGGCTCCTGTAAAATCCTCTTCTTTGGCCTCTCACAGCAAACCAGCAAAACCCTCCGAACAAACCAGGTGGAGCAGGTGGTCCCTGCTGCTCCCGTTATCCCGTCGCCCCGAGCCAGACGTGACTTGTCCCTCCTCCCGCCGGTGCCACCGTCCCCCTCGCTGTGCAGGAGGCGTCTGAGCTGCTTTGGCTGCAGACCCTCCTGTCCCCACATTGCCCTGGGGATGCTGTTTGCTGCAGGGCAGTGGGGCAAGCCGATGCAGCTGATGCCGCAGGAGCCCCTCAGCATGCCAGCATCCTTCCCTCCATCCCCGAGCCCTCCTCGAGTAGCCACCTGGCCCTGAATTTATAATCTGCTTTCCTTTTTCTGCAGCACTCATGTTTACATACCTTGCTGCCAACTAGATGTGCAGCTCTAGGGAGGGAAAGCTGTCGGAGCATTGCACACGCGTGCAGGAGCCATGGGCTCACAGCTGAGCTGCCGTACGTGTGCCCATGTTTCATCGTGCCTCAGTTTCTCGAGGCAGACATGAGAGAGTCACAGGCACTCACTTTGAGATCCAGGGACAAAGGGCATGCCAAGTATTATTATTCACTGTTGCTTTTTTAATAGGTCCTCAAAGGTATTTCTCTCATCTCGTGGCCAAGTCCCTCAAGGACACTTACGGCATTTATTCCAGGCAGATGCTGAAATCCAGCTCCTGTTTCCCCATCAGTAGCTCTGGGCCTGTCCTCGGGCTATTTAACATGAGGATGTTGGAGGTGTAGGAATTACCCCCGGAGGTTTGTTTCCCCACCCCTGTGTCCTGTCTTCAGCAGAGACCAAGCTGGAGACCTCAAAGGTACAAAATCCTGGACAGGACAGTGTGTATCTTATTCAATTTAACCCTGGAAAACACCGGTGTGGTTCTGGTTTATGCCCACTGGTGTTGTGGATCCTGCTAAACTCCACATCCCTGTGAAATCTCGTGGCAGGGAGTCCTGCAGTTCTGCCTGTCGGTATTCCCTGCTCTTGGTTTGAAAGGTATCGTCCTCTAATCGCATTGAATGTCTCCTGTTTTGGTGCTGCAGGGGCAAATCTGTGCTCCCAGGCACCTTCTCTACACCAGGCATTGCTTTGTATGCCTCTGCCATGCCCTCCTTATCTTCACCTCTATCCCATCCCCTCTTCTTCTTAAACTAAATAGTCCTAAATCTTTTTAATCTCTTCTCATGGATTATTGATACTATTTGTTGCACTTCTTTGGATCTTTTCCATTTCTGCTCTATCTTTGCTGAGATGATGGGGTGATGAGAGCAGACTCCCACTGAAGGTGAAGTTTATAAAGTCACGGCAACATTTGCCGCCTCTCCCTGCGTTGCCCAAACCCGCTGGCTTTGGGGAAGGGGCTGCTTCTGCCCATTGCGTTGCATGTTCCCGGACCTGCCCGCAGCAATCCCCAGGCTGCTTCCCCGAGAGCTTATCGCTCAGTAAGACCCCATCCACCAGCAGAAGGATCTGTGTTTTTCTCCCTGTTTCTGTTTGCGTTGGAGTTGTCATGGTAGGTGAGATCTACAATCGTGTTGCCCAGCCCCTGCTCTTTTTTTGCGTTCTCCTTAGCATTGCTCAGCTGTCGCTGGGTCTCAGATAGCTATTTTGAGTCCCCCACACGTCTTGCTGCTGCACAGTCCAGAGCCTCTCTGGACCCTTCGGACACGGAAGCGATGCTGCTGCTCCACGCGATGCCTTAGCAGCATCCCTGCGTAACAGGGAGCGATCGTGTTCCCCCTCCTCGCCTCGCTCCCGCCCGGCCTCCCCCAAGCCCCAGCTCTCTCCCAGCGCATCCGCAGCCTCAGCAGCTTCTTGTGTTCGCAAATCCAAACCCACCAGGGGGGGATGCAGGCAGTGCACAGGCTCCCGTTTAAATGGGGAGGTGGACCAGTTTATACAAAATTATTTGGGCCCTTGGGAGACCTGGTAAGCCGGGGGGTGGCGGGCAGTGCTCCCCACCGCCTCCGCTGTGTGTCCTGCTGTTGGGGTGTCTCAGGGGGAGCAATCCCTTTTGCCAAGGCGTTTTCCCCGCTCATCATGCTCACCTGGATACTTTATTAGTTAAATTGGTTCATTTCCTTATTATTGGGAAGTGACTGGTCTATGATTCCCTGATTTTACCGCTTGGGCCTCCTTCAGGTTGGGGTTTGGCTTTTCCAGCTTGCTGGGGGCGCTAATGAGAGGTTTATTTTCCTCCTGTCAGCCGCGACGAAATGGGTCTTAATGTCCATCTGAAATGTGCTGCACACCGGCTTTTCCGCCACCCAGACTGCAGCTGTGTCAGCTTTATCAGAAATGGAGCTAAACCCCAGCCGCCTTTAAGCTGGGGAGAAAACAGGATTCGGCCCCATGGTAATAGAAATGAAGGTTATGACCTGCAGGAGTGCAGGGGCTGCTCTTGCTGAGGAGCTCGTCTGTGCCTCTTCTTCCAGGCAGGAGATAGCAGGAGTACCCCGGCCGGCTGCGCCCACCCATCGCTTCCCCGCCGGACCACGCTGTCACCCCACGCAGGGCTCCAGCCTGGGGGACACGGGCCAGCCCGGAGAGCTGGGAGCCTGGGGCTGATCACAGCTCCTGGGGCAGGCTGGCTGCTTCGAGGGGCTCCAGTTAGATGTGCAGAGATAGACAGGGGGGAGAATTCAGGTTTGTGAGCTTTGTGCCTTCTCCCCAGTGCCCTGGAGCTTCCTTGGTTAATGGAGACAGGACTCTGACCGAGATTTCAACCCCTCCATCTCACCACGCTTTTTACATTCTCTCCTTATTCCTCAGTTAAATCCAGCCACCCCTAAGGACACAGGAGACATCCCTCAAATATCCCAGCCTGCAGGGAAGCACTGAAGACCAAAAGAAGCAAAACAGGACAACAAAGCTGGTAAGAGCAATTGGAGAGGCGATTGCCGAAACGGGGCTGTCAAACAGTTGAGAAGCTCTAGCTCCTGTGGTGGGACCCCTCAGCCCAGGTAGACTGACACAGCTGACAAGGAAATCAGCCTTTCATGGAGCTGAAGGTCACCCTGGCCCGGCTGCAGGGGGACAGAGAGCAGCCACCGTGGTCACCATGGTGCTGGAAATGTCATGTCCAGCCAGAGCATTAGTTTTGCTTTTCCATTGTCTGTTCTGCTGAAGAAAGCTTTGTTGGCAAATGGACCTCATGGGCAATTTATCCCCCTGCTGCTAACTTTGTGCAAAAAAAAAAAAAAAAGCAATAATAAAAAGAATCCAACATAAATTCCCAGGCAGAATCAGGAGGTCAAGTTTAAAAAAAAAAATAGAACAGGGAGGAGGAAAAAAACTACACTAAACAACCCATCAGCGCTGGCTTGACGACGAAGAGAAGCGCTCTGGGCTGAGAAATAATGGTTTGAAGTTTGCATCATTATCAGGGCTACGTGCCCCACATTTACAATGCTCTCTGAAATGTATGCAAGCTGGGACTTGTGCGGTGCAATGGAAGCAGCGTGGTGGTGGGCCAGTCCCTCCTTCAGGGACAGAACAGCCAAAATAGAGACTTGCACGAGACATTGCAGCTCATCACCCCGCACACTTCTGAGAGGGACCTCGGAGGGGCTGGGTGAGACTCGCTGGTTCATCTTCGTACCAGCTGCCAGGCCAGCTGCCGTGCTCACAAATGAGGTCCAGAGGAGTCTGTGCCTTTCTTGTCTAATTGCAAAGGTGAAAGGGCCCTTTTACAAAAGGGGAAACTGAGGCACAGAGAGGCCTGCCTGCCCCAAGTTAGCTTTCTGCAATGAAAGTGATGCCCTTCCACAAGGAAACGCGGCTCCTCTCTCCCATGCACATCCTCTGTGCCGGTGCCACTCACTGCTCAGAGGGAGCGCTGCATTTCCCGAGCCTGGATCCTTTGCTCTCATGCAGTCTTCAGGACTCAGCACATCTCAATCCTGACCTGCCACAGCCTCTTTTATTCAGTGCTAGGCTCCCCAGGCGGGTTTGCCAACACGGCTCATTCCTGCCCTGCAAGACCTCTGCTATTTCAAACTACGACCCTCTGCATCTCACCCAGTTCCCTCAGGTCTCTATCCCCCATCCTTCCAGGTCTGTGTGTCTGCTGTCAGCTGTACGAACCGTATGGTGCTTCGGTGACGTGGGCAGGTGACACTTTGACTTGGGCACAAGGTCTTCCCACCCGGGATTGGCAGCGAGAGGAAATCAGAGCTGGGCTGTCACGTCTGATTACATTTTTCTCTGGGTGACCTCTGTTTCCATAACACAATTTTTATTATTTGACTTTGGAATATTGATTTTCATTTCCTTTTTTGATTCATTTTGGTTTCACTCTTTCCTGCAGGGATTGATTTGGGTCACCTTCAACTTCTGCTTGCTCTGTAGTGTGAGGCAAGAAGGGTCACTTGCCCATGGAAAATGACCTGGAAGAAAAGCAATGTGTATGGAGTGGTCACGTGGGGGAGGGTTTGCATACGATGCTCTGAATTAGGCTCCTCCATCCTGTCCCTCCTGAATACCCCCAGCCTACGTGATGACTTGTCTCCCTCTCCAGGAGGTCCTTCACGGAGGCGGACGTGAACCGCACTGTGATGAAGCAGGTCTGGATGTGGAGCTCCTCTGATCCTCGTGGGCAGCAAGACCAGCAGGACCAGCTTCTGATCGAAAGGGAGGGTTTGCCACAGAAGCGTGTCCGTCTCCTTGTGTCCCGTCTTCAGCAGTGACCCGTAATGATGCTTCAGATGAAGGAAAAATTCAGTTGTACCAGTCAGAGTCTAAGGTAAATTACCTGCAGAGCCTCCCCTCTCCTCTGCTTGCTCTGTGCACAGAGGTTGGTCGAGATCTGTAAGAGCTGGTGCCCGCTGGCTGTGGGCAAAAACACAGGTGCTGTTTTCAGTGGGTTGAGTTACTTCTCTTTTGGTTTTGCTGCCAGTGGACCACTGCGACACAGTGAAATGCCGCCCAGCCCATCCCCTTTGCAACAGCAGCAGCTGGTGGTCTGAGAAAAATCTCCACGTTTTCTTTTCCTTTTTTGTTTTTTCACTTAATTCTGCAGCTCCAGCTCCAGTGCCTGTCTACGGGCTCTGTGATGCGGAGTGGCACTTGCTGATGTGCAAGCCATCCTATGGGGGTGGACTTGGGACCACCTGTGTCTCTGGGAAGATGCCCTCAGAGTTTGCAAGTGGAAAGGACTGCCCAGGACATACTGTCCGCTTTCATGTACTCTGAAAGTAAAGAGGGGTCTTCCCACCTTCCCTGTCCTCAGCACCACAGACTCCAGAGCCAGAAGGTAACCCACAGCACACGAGTCAGGACAGGCTCCAGAGTCCCTGCTTGGAGCTGCTTTTGCTCTTCAGGGGACAGCAAGGATGGACACATGATTTGGTCAGCGAAGTCAGCAGCTGAAATCCAACCATGCACAGCAAAGATCTTTATTGAATTACCTGCCACTATCTCAATAAACCCCAAGAGGATGAGCTATCGATGTGAACCTCTGCACGTGGTGAGGTGAAAGGCCAGCCAGCCATCTGACCACTAAGGAAGTGCTGACAGAAACACCTTGGGGTACCAGATGGCTTGTTAGCCTCTCCCTTTGGTGTTAGCCAATATATATTTTGTGGTGATTCACACGCTCATTTTTCCACTGTGAAATATAGTCCCCAGTAGAGGAATAAGATTAAGCCAGAGAAAGAACCTTTACAGCCTTTTCTCTTTTCACCCTCACCTTCCTAATTACTTTAAATGTACAAGGGGGTTGTCAAAAGTTGTTAATCTCTCTCTCTCGTAATCCCAGGGCCTGAAGTTCTTCTCAGCCTTCCTCCTCAAATCCACCTCGTCCTCCTTTGGCAGCATGAGGCCAAAAAATTGCTTCCTATTTACTTACTTTCACAAAAGACTAAGAGAGGGACATCAGAAAGCTTCACACGAAGCTGCTACTTTAAGGCATCTGAAAGTGCAGTTTATTTATTTTTTGGTTAAACCACCTAGCCCCAGTGACCTAAGCATCTTTGGGTCTCTGCCCTCCTGCCTGCACGGCTGTCTCTGTTTTACAGGTGGGGAGCCCTGAAACAGTGAGCGACACATCTCAAGGAGCCAAAGGACCTGTCGGTCTTGGACTCCTGAAGCCAGCGATGAGTCCGAGGCAGGGGGTCTGCGGCTGCAGAGCCTTGGCCTCTGCCCCCTTGGCAGGGGCACGAGCCTGCGGGGCTAGGCTGCAGGTGGGGATCTGGGCTGAGACTTTCCGTCTTTGATTTTGGTGCTTCATTCCTTTTGGAGATTTGTCTGGGGAACAAAAAAACCAAACCAAAAGTCTGTGACCAAGCAGGGAAGGGACCAAGGCGTTTCAGCGTTGGGATGTCCCACCTGCAGACGGGGATGAGCCCCCTCACTGCCCAGTCCGGTGCCTCCCTGCCTCCCGGCCCTCCTTTTCTGGGCTCAGGTGCAGAAAGGACTCGGAGGTCAGCCTGCGCCTTTGGTGAGCATCCTCACGGTGAGCATTCCTCGGGATAACGAGTGCCGGGATTTTTTTTTCCTGCTCCTTGCACCTGAGCGTTTGCTTGGCTCGGGCTCCAGCCCCATGTGCCGGCATATGCTGCCCTCTAGAGTCAGCACCCAAACTTCCCTTTTTTTAAAAGGAAAAAAGCTGGTAGAGAGCAAGTCCTGTCAATCATGTGTCTCAGTGGCTGAACCAGAGAAAATTCCCCCCGGGGCTCGGCAGTGTGCGGGGACAGGGTGAGACCCCCACGGGGGGACCAGCCCGCACGGCCGCGGACTGCAGGGAGAGGGGGGGGATCCACAGGGGAAACCACGTCTCCGCCTGCCCCATCTGCCCAGACCACCAGCTTTCCAAATAATAGCTTGTCTCTCGCTCCAGCACGTAGCACACCAGGGTCCATCCCGCAGCTGGGACCACCAGCCAGGTACTGTTAGCTGGTGCACCGAAAAAAACCCTGCAAAACACTGAGGCTGCCTCAGGGAGGTGAAAGTGGGGATGTACCCAAAATCAAGGTCTTCCATTTGTCCTTTTTTGCTCATATGAAGTTTGATGCAGCCCACATCACATATATGTATTTCCAGGGGACTGATACAGGAACTCTGTCCTTGCCTACTTCGGGTCACAGCTCTGGCCCTTTCTGCATTGCTCCCCTGAGTCTCTCACCCAGAGCCTGTCGCCCACGATCATGCTCCTTCCCTGAACAATTCCCCTCCTTCCCCATATACTGGCATCTCACTGCTATTTTTTCCACCCCTGAAGACCTCAGAGGAGTTGCATCCATTAACAGGAGGTGAGAATCTTGCCCTTTTGCTTTAGTTTGCTTGCACTAATTTTTTTTCACCTTTTCCCGGTTGCAAAACTTTCCACCCTGAGGGCTGAGCGTGGGTGGTGGCAGGGGCACATCAGGTCACCGTGGTGTATCTGTCGCTCAGGGATCCTCGTGCACGTTGAATAAGGTCTTTACAGGGAGCTTGGTTGTGTCTTAACCAAATTGCAACCTCGCTGACCACCAACGTTATCAAGGCCAACGCTGGGTCTGAAGCCATCGTGCAAGAAGGTAGTTGGCTAAATTGCATTTCCCTATGGAATCCCAGTTTTTCCCTGCCTCTGAAACCCACTTGGACAGCTGTGTCTGCGGGGTGAACGGCCGCTATCTCCTGGCATTTCTGCAGGGACAGACACTGCATCACCCCAGCCCCGGCCCCACAAGCCGGAGGAAAGCAGGAGAGCAAAGGCTGGGGTGGGAGGAAGCCGCCCGGGCGAGGGGAAGGGCACTAGAGGGCAGGAGAGCTCTTTTCTAATTGCACGTCTCAATAGTTTTCTTGGCATTTCTTGCACAATTTCCCCTGTTCAGTGGGTCAGTTGTAAAATTCAGTGACTCACTGCAGGAAATGACCCGGTGGGGCTGCCGTTTATGTCTGTTGGCCTACCCTAGCTGGTGTCAGCACAGGTGGACAAGGCTGAAGCAGACTCAGTTGGAGGGGTTTGCATGCAGAGACCGACTGCCTGCCGAGTGTTGCTGACAGGTTTGCTGACAGGTAGTTTCTCCCAGCAAAGAAACATTTGGGGAAGCAGGCTGCAGTTGTTAGCCCCCCCTTGCATGCCTCTTGCTGCAAGGGGAACTTTAGCACTGCACTCTCATCTGATAGCAAAGCAGGTATCCGCATCGGTACCAAGACCCAACATATTCTTCTCCTCTTCTTCTTGCTGACGTAGCATCAGCACGTGAAAAATTGGCTCTTTGCAGGATGCTTCAGTATTGCTCCCTTTTGAAGGTAACCAGCTACCGTCATCCCCTTTCCTCTCTCTCCCCAGCCTGCAGCAAGAAACATCCCTGGAGGATCTCACCGCCGCTCTGTACTGGCATGAAAAGTCACGTCTCTCCTCACAGCTCTCCTCCCGCTCTCCTGGCCCAGGTTCTGTCCATAACAGCACATTCACACTGACACAATCAGCTCTGGGGTGGGTTTTTTTTCCCCAGCCCACTCAATGGGATATTTAGAAGCATCAGGTTTTCCCAGCGTTGTGAGTTACATCTTAACCCAGAAAGCACAAGAGAAACTCCAGCATCCCCCGAAGGCAATACATCATGGGCAGAATGGGGCTTTTTATATCAGAGACTATGAAAAGACCTTCCAATTTAGTAGCTGTTCTGTTCATAGCACACATTATTGCACACACGCTCCTTCTTCCTTGCCCAAGTCTGAAAACGGAGGGTATAAGAATAGCAGCTTCTTACTTCATCTGTCTGCTTCCTGTGTGTACTCACAGTCGGGTCTGCTCACATTAGCATCACCCGCTACGGCTCCTCGTTACTATTGTTCACTAGTATGAGTGAGTCAGCTCAGCTCAGCGTGGCTACAAGACAGCCGCCTTTTACACCTGTGTAAGTGAGAGAAGAAGCTGTCCCCAAATCTTGTTTGTTTAGATTTGTTAAGCAAATGCACTCAGGAACTCTCCACAAGCCTCTCAAAAAAAAAAAAAAATTAATGAGAGAAAAATGCATATTCCCCCTCTTAGAGATTTCCTCCTATAGCTTGTGCCCAGCCCCAGGTGTGCGAGATGTTTAAACAAGCTGATGTCAAGTCACTTCAAAAGTTGTGTGTAAAGCTTACAAAAATAGCAGCGTCATGAATGATTTATTTGATAGAGGGGGAAGTAAACAGCCTCTGACGGCTCACCAGGCTTCAGAGATTTATGGGCCTGTAGCACAGGGCACTACCTGCAAGTCAAGGTACTGCTGTGACATTTGTCCCTAATTAAGTCGTAGAAATGAGTTAATTTTCAAATAGGACCATAATCCTTTTGTTGTTGCCTAGGGCCGTCCCCACGGGCTCTGCTGTCGCTTCCCGCTGGAGGGAACCCACTTCTCCCCAGGGAGCTGCCACCGCTTCCCGGGCTCAAATTAAAACAAGCGCGTAGGTCAGGCTGGCGAACACAGAGCCATGGGTGCAAGGCAGCCAGGAGCTGGGGCACAGCGCTTGTCTGCGGCTCCTGCGGGGCTTCCAGCAGCGGCGGGGGGTGACCCCGGGTTTGGGTCAGCCGAGACGGCCGTGCGTGCCGGAGCCGGGGTATTTACAGAATGCTGTGAGGATGCTCTGTGGCAGCAGCAGCACCGGTGTCCGGTCCGAGTTCAAAAACGTATCGAGGTTTGCACAAATCCCACCCCTGCTCCCCTTTGGTTAATTGCAATTTTGCTGCCGACTCCTCGAAGAGAAACATTCTGCTGTAGTAGCAAATTTGGAAAAAACGCAGCGCGCCCGCGAGGCCTGACGAGTTTCTGAAGGGCCCCAGGCAGCGCAGGACGGCGGGTCCCAGCTCTTCCCAAACCCGCGTACAGAGGATTGCATTTTGGGGGGAAAACCTGCCCCCAGGGACGTCCTTTCTTTCCGGGTTTCCCCCATCCCCTCGGTG